>NW_027361671.1:48017500-48617500 GCF_039654945.1 Dendrobates tinctorius | reverse complement strand
CATCAATTGACACTGGTACTTATGTAAGGTAATTGTCATTGCAGGTGTACCATCCACATATAGCAATCTTTGGCACCGAAGACCCAAGTGAAACCAAACTGATGGATGGAAGATTTCTCGAGGTAGCTTGATTGTATATCTGCAGTTTATTGCAGCGGAGAGTTAGGGTGCGTTTCCACGGTCAATAAACGCTGCGGATAGGACGCTATGTACATACGTAGCATCCAACCTGCAGCTTTCAGATGTTACAGCATAGTGGATGGGATCTCAAGAAATCCCATATCCTCTATGCATCCAGAAACAGTCGCAGAGATGGACATGCGGCACTTCTTTCCAATCCGCAGCATGTCAATTTATCTTGAGGAGACGCGAGTCTTCGCAAGATAAATATCACCTGTACAATGTATTGGATGCAGTGATTCCGCATGATTCAGTGAACACATGCGGAATCACCTGCGTTCAAAAGTCGGAAGCACTTTGGATGGAGCGGACATGTGCTGCGTCCAAAGTGCTGCAGATTACTGACTGTGGGAACGTACCCTTAGAATACCTGAGTCCCGTTTCTTGTCCATTAATTTAGTTATGTGTAATAATGAGAAATGACACAGGGAAAAAGTATTGCACACGCTTACTGAAATTTATTTAATACTTTGTACTTTATTGATGATGACAGCTTAAAAACGCCTCCTGTATGGTGAAACTAGTCACATGCATTGCTCAGGTGTGATTTTGACCCATTCTTCCACACAAACACCCTTCAAATCCTAAAGATTCTGTAGGCTCTAGTTCCTTCCGTAAATTTTCTATTGAATTTTCTGTTGGAGACATGTTCAATACTTATTTCACCCACTGTAATGTGGAAGATACATTAGCTGTACCTGTGCATGAATATGCAATGTAAAAGGAAAGGCCGAACTCACCGTACCAATCGTTATTCTTTATTCAAAGCGGATTAAAACATAGTGGTGGGGAGAAGAGTTGGATTCGATGACAGGACTATGGTTGTTTCGCACTGCAAAAGCTTCCATGGGTCCAAGCAGCGCAAAACGGCCGTAGTTTCTCCACCTCTTCTCCCCTCCTCTATGTTTTAATTCACTTTGAGTAAAGAATCACGATTGGTACGGTGAGTGCTGTCTTTCCTTTTACATTGGACATTCATGTTGCACTTTATAGCAGGCATGTACCCAGATTACCTTCGTTACACCGGACTCCTGAGGAGCTGTTAAGCAAGGTATATTGAGACTGGCATCTCGGTTCCGGTGCCGGGTTCTAGCTTTTTCTTCATCACCGATGGTTCTGCATGAATATGCTGCGGTATGGAAAAAAAAAAGATCACACCTTCTGAATAGAACATGAGCAGTACATAGACATATACAGTACAGACCAAAAGTTTGGACACACCTCATTCAAAGAGTTTTCTTTATTTTCATGACTATGAAAATTGTAGATTCACTCTGAAGGCATCAGAACTATGAATTAACATGTGAAAAGTGTGAAACAACTGAAAATATGTCTTATATTCTAGGTTCTTCAAAGTAGCCACCTTTTGCTTTGATTACTGCTTTGCACACTCTTGGCATTCTCTTGATGACCTTCAAGAGGTAGTCATCGGAAATGGTTTTCACTTCACAGGTGTGCCCTGTCAGGTTTAATAAGTGGGATTTCTTGCCTTATAAATGGAGTTGGGATCATCAGTTGTGTTGTGCAGAAGTCAGGTGGATACACAGCTGATAGTCCTACTGAATAGACTGTTAGAATTTGTATTATGGCAAGAAAAAAGCAGCTAAGTAAATAAAAACGAGTGGCCATCATTACTTTAAGAAATGAAGGTTAGTCAGTCCGAAAAATTGGGAAAACTTTGAAAGTGTCCCCAAGTACAGTGGCAAAAACCATCAAGCGCTACAAAGAAACTGTCTCACATGAGGACCGCCCCAGGAAAGGAAGACCAAGAGTCACCTCTGTTGCGGAGGATAAGTTCATCCGAGTCACCAGCCTCAGAAATCGCAGGTTAACAGCAGCTCAGATTAGAGACCAGGTCAATGCCACACAGAGTTCTAGCAGCAGACACATCTCTACAACAACTGTTAAGAGGAGACTTTGTGCAGCAGGCTTTCATGGTAAAATAGCTGCTAGGAAACCACTGCTAAGGACAGGCAACAAGCAGAAGAGACTTGTTTGGGCTAAAGAACACAAGGAATGGACATTAGACCAGTGGAAATCTGTGCTTTGGTCTGATTAGTCCAAATTTGAGATCTTTGGTTCCAACCACCGTGTCTTTGTGCGACGCAGAAAAGGTGAACGGATGGACTCTTGCAGTGGCATGCTATTCCATCCGGTTTGCGTTTAGTTGGACCATCATTTATTTTTCAACAGGACAATGACCCCAAACACACCTCCAGGCTGTGTAAGGGCTATTTGACCAAGAAGGAGAGTGATGGGGTGCTACGCCAGATGACCTGGCCTCCACAGTCACCAGGCCTGAACCCAATTGAGATGGTTTGGGGTGAGCTGGACCGCAGAGTGAAGGCAAAGCGGCCAACAAGTGCTAAGCATCTCTGGGAACTCCTTCAAGACTGTTGGAAAACCATTTCCGGTGACTACCTCTTGAAGCTCATCAAGAGAATGCCAAGAGTGTGCAAAGCAATAATCAAAGCAAAAGGTGGCTACTTTGAAGAACCTAGAATATAAGACATATTTTCAGTTGTTTCACACTTTTTTGTTAATTATATATTTCCACATGTGTTAATTCAGAGTGAATCTACAATTTTCATAGTCATGAAAATAAAGAAAACTCTTTGAATGAGGTGTGTCCAAACTTTTGGTCTGTACTGTACATACTTTTTCAAACATAATTTTTATATTTCAAAAATGTATTCCAAATATTTTTAAATTTGGTGTCCTGCTTCATAAATGCAATGATGTACTTAGTCTTTTGTATTTTGTGGGAGGTGATAGTACGGAGGGATCAAATTCTTTTCATTACAATGGGTTATCATGGGAGGCAAAGGTGTGAATAGAATCTAGAATAACTGAAGCAACATTAGAAGTAGAAGTTTTCCCAACAAGAACAGCAATACATATAGTGGATTAGAAGTAAAGGAATTTGTTGAGGGTTTTAGTGACAGATCTGAGTAACTTTTGTTCTCAAGAGTCTGGTTGTGGGATGACTCATCTTGGCTCTCAGTTATTCTGGAAGATTATCTGGCAGATATTTCAAAATGTGACTAAACCAAATAGAATGTTTTTCTTTTTTTTTCTTTCCATTTAGTGGTCTGGGCGAATTACTAACCAGGCTGTCAGTTTATGATATTGAAAGCAAATTACTAAATGTAAAGCCCTGTTTTCTACTCACTTAAGACTGTTTGTAAATTGAATTAATCTGGACTTGATGTCTTCCTATTAAGGCTGGATGTTCAGATCCAGGTTTGTTTTATACAGTTTTGAAGGCAAAGTCAGGAATGGATCATGAGCGGAAGACACCTGTAAAGAGAAGACTAAGAATTCTCTTTTTTTTTTTTCAGTCCTCTTTTGGTTGGTCTTCAAAAACGTCCTAAAAAAAGCCTGAACATGAAAACCAAGCGGATTATCGCCATCTTTGCTTTCAATAGATATGTTCTAACTGTCAACAATCTGCCACTCTTTTATCTGTCTCCCCTTAAATATTTAGATGGTCAGAGACATGTGTCAGGAAAAAAAAGATCCAAACAGTTGCATGTCAACTTTTTTTTTTTTATTAGTCCTTAAGTGATTTTCCAATTCTGTGTTCTGGCATATTGCTAGGATATACCATAAAGTTCAGATATATGGTGGTGGGACCCTGAGCTGACACGGAGAACCTGGGCCAATAGCCCTTTTAACAGGAGATTGCTTAATATAAGCTTACCCACATAACTAAACAGAAGTTAATCTGAAATAATTTTTCTTTAGAACAAATTTATATTTTTACAAAAATGTTTGCAAAAATATCTTCTTCCTCACTTTTCATCTGAAAACTGCAGCTAGTCAAGGTTAGTTTAGGTGCCAACTATACCGTCATAACTTGAGGCCACCATCACTTTAGATAAGACACTATATGCAGTATGTTTTTATACTCAGTCTTTATAAGAGAAATTGAATGGTTTGCTACTATATAATATTAATAACGGTGGCTCAGTGGTTAGCACTGCAGCACTGGAGTCCTGGGTTCAAATCCCACCAAGGACAACATCTGCAAGGAGAGTTTGAATGTTCTCCCCGTGTTTGCGTGGGTTTCCTCCGGGCACTCCGGTTTCCTCCCACACTCCAAAAACATACTGATAGGGAATCTAGATTTTGAGCCCCATTGGGGACAGTGCTGATAATGTGTGCAAATTGTAAAGCGCTGCGGAATATGTTAGCGCTATATATAAAAGAAAAAAATAAAGATTATTATAATCAATAAAAAATGTTTTATTTTAAATGTAAAATTTGTGAAAGCACACAAAAGTACAATTTAATTGTGCTAATATTTGACAAATCTTGAAAATATAGTCCTAAATGATAAAAGTCAGAGGATTGGATCAAGAGGCTGCTAGAAATTGACTGAATCACATAGGAACTACTTTGGAAATTTTCTCCTAGATCTTCATTATTTTCTTGGCCCATAGATTTGTAAGGCAGCGTTCACACGTGGCGTTTTTTTCGCGTTTCCGCGGCGGTTTTAACCGCGCGATTTTGCCGCGAAAACGCGAAAAATAAGCATCCCATGCATTCCTATGGGATTCCGCAATGCTGTGCTAATGCTGCGGTTTTTACCGCAGCGGAATCGCTTCGCGGTAAAAACCGCAGCATGCTCATTAATTTGCGGAATCGCGGCGATCCCGCACCCATAGGAATGCATTGTTCCGCTTACTTCCCGCATGTGGCTGTGCCCACCCTTCGAAAAGTAAGCAGAACAATTGCGGATGGTACCCATGGTCCGGAGGAGAGAAGACTGTCCTCCGGGCTTTGGGTACCATATCCCTGTAAAAAATAGAATTTAAAATAAAAAATATTGTTATTCTCACCCTCCGACGTCCCGCGCAGCCTTCCCGCTTCTCTCCACGCTCTCGTTCCCAGTAGTCCTTTGCGAAAATGCTCGCGATGGCGTCCCTTCTCGCGGGATCGCGAAGTCTCGCGGTCATTCGCGCGACGTCATCGCGAATTACCGCGAGACGTCGCGATCCCGCGAGAACTGACGTCATCGCGGGCATTTTCGCAAAGGATTACTGGGAACGGATGCGCGGGACGTCGGAGGGTGAGAATAACACCGGTTATTTTTTGTTGTTTTTTTTTACATTCTATCTTTTACTACTGATGCCGCATAGGCGGCCTCAGTAGTAAAAAGTTGGTCACACTCGTCAAACACTATGTTTGACGAGTGTGACCAACCTGTCAATCAGTTCTCCAAGCGATGCTACAGATCGCTTGGAAAACGCTAGCATTCTGCAAGCTAAATACGCTTGCAAAATGCTAGTTTTTCCGCGGGAAAATCGCGGGAATTTAAAATGCGATTTTCCCGCGGACTGGAATTCCGGAATTCTCGCGGTAATTTCCGCGAGAGTTCCGGTACGTGTGCACTTAGCCTAAAAATTCTGGTACTTGATTTTCCATCATGTCAGACGGATATAAATCCACTAAATGTTTTCTAGATGACATACATTTTGCAGTTTCTCTCTTTTAAGTAAAGCATTACCTTTGTTCTTCTCGTAAGTACAGTTACTTCAATGGTCCTTGAAAACTGTGCACTAATGGATTTTTCATATTTAAGGCATCATTGAAATGAGTTCAGTAATTTCCCAAAGACTGTAGAAGATAAATTGAAATGTTCTTTTCAGTATAGGACCACTTACACATTCGCTTTGTCACCTACCACATGTGCAGGGCATTGTAATAGCTTCGGTATCCATGGTTACGACCACTCGAATAGTGACAGTAAGTTAACTGGTGGTGGTTGTAACCATGGATGCCTAAGCTGCTGCAATGCCCTGCACATGGGGTAAGAGACACAGCGAATCAGAAGAACTATACTACGCTGAGCCTAAGAATCAGTCTGTGTGTGGGCAGCTTCCTTAATAGGCTGACCATCTTAATAGCTGGACAGTGTTCTTGTACTTAGTGTTTACATCCTGTTTTTAAGTGAGCTGGTGGAAATCGCTGAAACATCACGTTTCCTCTTGAGTTTCAAAAGAGGAAAAAGTTTCATGTGTAAACATGAGTTGTCTCATCGTTAATCAGAAGGGGACACATTTGTATTATTGTCATGTCGATTAGTAATTGATTTTTATTGTTCTAGTGTTTAGGAGCATATTACTTTATTATAGGGAAAACATTACAACTGTCAGTTTGGAAATGGCCCATCACATTTGAGAAAACGATTACCTTTCATCTCCCTAAATATTTTTACAGCTGAGAGGAACTGCCCCGCACAATAGTTTGGGAACTTTTCCCAGACTGCAGTCTGTATGCAGTTGAGGTTTTGTTGCTGCCACCCACATCCTACAGCACAACCGAGCTGGATGACAAACACCCTGTGCTCTAAAAGTCTATTTTTTGACAAGAAAGACAGCTCTGTTGATTTAATCATTTTTTAATGAGAAATACATATTAATGTACTCCTTATGTCTAATTTGGATGACAAATTCTAATCACTATAAACATGAACTGTTAAAAGATTATTTACTTGCCACCACATGGATCTGGGCTCTGGATGCTGTTTTTGGAGTTGATCTAGTCCTGTTTTATAGATTAGAATTGGCTCACAATCTACTGTGATTGAAAACCGATATGATTGGTCATATTGAGTTTCAGCATGCTCCATCCCTAGTTCTCTGATACCGTCCTATTCCTGTAATTTAGGCAGGGTTCAGATGAGCGTTTGGAAATTCATCCAGAACAGACGAACACTCTCCATCTGTATTCCATCCACGTGCTATCGCTTTGTTATCCTTGTACCATTTTTTATATCTGTTCAATTCCACCGGTCAGTGTGCTATCCAATTGTTAGCTCCGACAGCCCTTATACCATTAGCACTGGTCGTTAGGAGCTAATTGAAGGCTGATAATTGTCAGAACTGGGCAATTCCTTCTGATGGCCTGCACAACACAATATTTGACACATTGGTTTTCGTAACGAGGCTTTTGCCACCAAATACATTTGTCATGTATCCACAGGATAGGTGATCATTGTAGGATTGCTGACGTTTGGAACCCCCTTTGGTCCCAAAGTCCTTTCTGTGAATGGAACAGTGGTGCTCAGACACTACTCACTTCTATGGAGAATTTAATGAAAAGTATTTAATAAAGTCTATGGAAGTTATCAGTGAGGTCCAAAAACAAGTATTAATAAAATAAAAAATTGTGATGTATACTAGAAGAAATGACAAAGAAACAAAGTGTGATATGGCTAAAAATTCTTTTATTTATGATAGGTGGTGAATGACAAATGGTTTGAGTGCTAGAAGGTTAGAACTATATTTTCATGGATTCTTAAAACATGAAATCAATCAATCAGGAAATCAAGTTTTTAAAGGGAATTTATCAGCTTATCATTCTGCCCGAACCACGGCCAGCATTAATCAGAGACTGGCTCCTGTATACTAAACGCTTATGATTCACTGCACAGCGCCGCAATGTTTCAGACAAAAACATGGCTGGAAGTTCACTGCTTCCATAGATTGGCCGTGAAGATACTCGACATGGAAAGTAAAAAGCTTGTGATGAAACGAAGGTATCCAGCCATTTGGATATCTAACGTCACCAATTTATTAGTACAGCTTGAAAGGTTCCAAACACATCAAAAATATTACATCAGGGCAAAAACCGACCGGTTTTGGACATAGGACTGTCCTTACTCATGGTTGGAAGTGCGGCCGGGGATGAGATGACTAGTCCAAGAACCAGGTCCCCACTGACTTCTCTCCACCCACTCATCTAGACTGACAGGTCTCTACCTAGTCAAGGAGCCAGGTCCCTGCCGGCTTCTCCCCGCCACTCAACTAGACTGACCGGTCTCTCTTATACACATACAAATGCTGACATCTGTCAGTGCGGCAGGGGATGAGATGACTAGTCCAAGAGCCAAGGCCTCGTTGACTTCTCCCCGCTGCTCAGCTACACTGACCCGTCTCTCCCTATACACATACATATGCTGAGACTTGTCAGTGTGGCAGGGGATGAGATGACTAATCCAATAGCCAGGTCCCCGTTGACTTCTCCCCACCACTCAGCTAGACTGACCGGTCTCGGTTTTACACTTACGGTACATATGCTGACATCTGTCAGTGCGGCAGGGGATGAGATGACCAGTCCAAGAGCCATGGCCCCGCTGACTTCTCCCCGCTGCTCAGCTAGACTGACCGGTCTCTCCCTATACACATACATATGCTGAGACTTGTCAGTGTGGCAGGGGATGAGATGACTAATCCAATAGCTAGGTCCCCGTTGACTTCTCCCCGCCGCTCAGCTAGACTGACCAGTCTCTCTTTTACACATACATATGCTGACATCTGTCAGTGCGGCAGGGGATGAGATGACTAGTCCAAGAGCCACGGCCCCGCTGACTTCTCCCCGCTGCTCAGCTAGACTGACCGGTCTCTCCCTATACACATACATATGCTGAGACTTGTCAGTGTGGCAGGGGATGAGATGACTAATCCAATAGCCAGGTCCCCGCTGACTTCTCCCCGCCGCTCAGCTAGACTGACCGGTCTCTGTTTTACACATACGGTACATATGCTGACATTTGTCAGTGCGGCAGGGGATGAGATGGCTAGTCCAAGAGCCACGGCCCCGCTGACTTCTCCCCGCTGCTCAGCTAGACTGACCGGTCTCTCCCTATACACATACATATGCTGAGACTTGTCAGTGTGGCAGGGGATGAGATGACTAATCCAATAGCCAGGTCCCCGTTGACTTCTCCCCGCCGCTCAGCTAGACTGACCAGTCTCTCTTTTACACATACATATGCTGAGACTTGTCAGTGTGGCAGGGGATGAGATGACTAATCCAATAGCCAGGTCCCCGTTGACTTCTCCCCGCCGCTCAGCTAGACTGACCAGTCTCTCTTTTACACATACATATGCTGAGACTTGTCAGTGTGGCAGGGGATGAGATGACTAATCCAATAGCCAGGTTCCCGCTGACTTCTCCCCGCCGCTCAGCTAGACTGACCGGTCTGTCTCTCTATACACATTACACATACATATGCTGAGACCTGTCAGTCTAACTGAGCGGCGAGGAGAAGCGGGCCGGGACCTGACTCTTGGATTAGTAATCTTGTCTCCAATGGCGCTTCCAACTGTGTTGTTCTCAGAAATGGCGCAGCCTTTCAGAGTAAGATGTAGTTAGAATAGGAGTTAGTCTCTGATTCATGTCGCCGTGTTTCGGATATCATGAGTCAGGTTAAGGAATCCCTTTCAGGCAAAGTTGAATAATGTAAAAATATGGTGCACATTATTTGGTTAAGAAATTAGTTTTCTATTCTGTATGTCTGGAAATAGACTAGGAGACAGTAGTGAGTGTCATATGTCATACACTGGGAAGCCTCCATGCCTTTCTTTCCAAATGTTGAATTATCTTTGTCATCTGTGTCATGTTCTAATATATCATTCATGAATCCTTATAAGACATCTTCCTTCCTATGTCACCAATAGATTTTATTTTCTGTTACAATGAGCGTAAAAGTAATAATGGTTCTTTTTTTCTCATTATCAGGAGACTCTCCATCTATCCAAAGGGGTCGACCGCAAAGAGAACAATGGGGCAGACAGTCTCCTGACTCCAGAAAATGGTTGCGGACATCATTTCACTGAAATTAATTACCTCTTCCTTTTTTAACTGTATCTCTTCCATGTGTAGTGCATTTGGTTTATGGTTGTCGACACACTCATGATGTCATATATTGGGAATTGTTCCTGTGTATATCATCAAGTGTAAGAATATATGGGACTCTGAGCCTTGCTTTCGAGAATTACCACAGATAGAGTTGTACCATAACTCGTTTTTTACGGTCTTGATCAGGTGAATCCCTTCACACTGTGAATCCATGTTTACACACAGTACAGGTGGGCCTTGCGGCCTGTTTCTACCACAACAACGTCTTCCTCTTCTCAAGAACCTCCGTTCACAATAAGCCAGTAACTAAAAGCCTTCAATACCTTCAGTACCGGTTTGTCACAGTTTTGTACCTGTTATTTACACACAATGGAGGCGACCATTTTGTGAGCCAAGATAACATTGATGGGAAAGTAAACTATGAATTTCCTAAGAACTTATGACAAGACTTAAAAGGCTATTCCCATCTCCAAGATCCTATCCCAATATGTAGTAAGTGTAATAATATTAGCAAATACCTCCAGTTAGAAATGTAGTACAGTATAGTTCTTCAGATTCACTATGCTGCTTACCCCATGTGCAGGCATTGCAGTAGCTTAGATATCCATGGTTACGACCACTCATATAGTGACGGTTAGACAGCTCTTAGTGGATGTAACCATAGATACCTAAGCTACTGCAGCACCCTACACGAGGTAAGTGACAGGTTATCAGAAGAACTATACTACATTTCTAATTGAAGGTATTTGCTAATATTATTATTATTACACCTACTACGTATTGGGATCTGATCTCGGAGATGGGAGTACCCCTTTAATGTCATGCACATGTTGTCAAGTACTTAGATGATGTTAGTCCCTAGTGAATTGATGGGCCATATTTTCATGAAATGTAGGTTAATGTCCCGCTCCTCTGTGCGTAAATGAAGGATGCAGATTGCCACTTAACTACCCTCTCTGAGGCTGAGAGTCCCCCTTATATCATTTATTACGTTCACCTAGATGTAGCATACTCGCTTCCTTTCTTTTCGTCCATTGTCTGTATATCTCTATATTTTATCCATGTACACTTTTTAATGTATAGAAATAGTTGTTTGAAACACATTGTTTCCTTGTGGTAAGTGACAGAGAAGCTGCCACAGGACATAAGACACTGATGAATGGTGCTATTTTGGACTTTTAAACATGCTCCTTGGCAAGGTAACACTGATGGGAGTTTTTTTCTTTCTTGTTCTAAGAAGGTGTTGGTATTTTTTCCTGATTGTTGTTCTATAGGCAGGACTGGCTCTTTCTTGTCTCCAGTGTGGCTTTTTCTAGGGCAAATAATTGCTAACAGGGCAAGTCAGACAAGTTTATTTTTGTTCACTATTTTTTTTCTTCTTTACAATTCAGGGTAGATGCACCAACATACAGCTGATCTAGTGGGAGCAATCACAAAACTGTAATTTATCTAATCTTGAGATTCCCAGCCCCCCTGACCCTACATTTGAAAAATACAGCAATAATAATTCACTAACGTTGTAGAAATATATTCTTTTTTTCTGTTTAAGAAGGAGTATGTATGAGAAAAGGGCATGTTTTTGGAAATGTCCTAGGGGTCTGTGGCAGGTATTAATTTTAGGAAAGTGGCAGCTAATGATTTTGCATACTTTTCCTTTTAATGTTGCAAAATTGAAAAAAAATTACTGATTTTTATTTTTTTTTATTTTACACTTTTGTTCTTGCTCTCAATGACAAATAAAGTAACCTACTCTTGAAATGCTGTTGTGTTAGACACAATCTGGAAGCCCACCTTAACATTTGTGTTAGTTTTTTTTGTTTCTTAGGTATAACACAGTCTTTAGCGCTTCCTCCGCAGTACAGACTACGCTCTGAACTGTTTTAGCTTTTGACTGTTACTAGATAATGCATGCTTAGTCTATGATTTTTATATTCTTGTAATTTTTTTTTCGCCTCTGTTTTGGGTATACTATTGTACGAGTAGAAGATATCAGCTATGCTGTATATAATAGAGCAATTTAATCGATATTAAGCAGTTGTGGCATATATGTATGGTTGCAGTTGTGTATTGATAAAAGGCAAGCTTTTGTAATAATGTGATCTCTAATAATGCACTTCAAGTACCCAGTGTATTTTAACTATTTTAGTAGAATTTGTTCAATAAACATGCTAGCTCTAACAGTTTCAAGATGTCTTCTCATTTGTCCTGGAATGGTCCTAGAATAGACTTGGGTACAAGTGAAGATGTAAAACATTAAAGGATTTGTCTTCTGAAGATAAGCACTGTCTTCACTATTCTCTTTTCAATCAGCAATAAGTAGAGATGAGCAAACCCGAACTTAAAAGTTCAGTTTTCGTAGCGGACAGTAAGAGTCTGGGGCTAAACGCCAAAAGCAGACTTATTCCGGAAGTCCATTGCAATGTTTGGAGCTTCGGAGGAAGTGCGGGAGGAGAGAGGCAATTTTCCAGCTCACTCCATGAACCACTAGAGCAATCTGTCAGGTCACAAACTGCCAAATACCAATGGGGCAGCTGCGATAGAAGGGGAAGACAATGGCAGATAAGTATGAGGGGCCTTCGATCCAAAGAACCACTCCAGCGGTAAAATCCCAAAAAACACTGGAGTGGTGATTCAAGACTACATATTTTTTCTCTACTCTGCTCTATTGTTCTTATTGTCCTTTGCATTAAAGGGTTTTACAGTTCCCACAGTGTGATGGCGAAATACCATCACTTTATGATGGGTGGGGGCTTGGCCAAAAGAACCCTAAATAACTGAGATTGTAGGGCGCATTCCATTCAAAGTTTGCGCAGTCGGTAACAGAGAATGTCACCAGTTTTGCAGCATTTTCATTCTTGCAGTGATAGAATAGATATATTGCAGCTTTTGATATTAAGGTTTAGAAATGTTTTCTAAGATTGCTTTTCTTTGCATGCTTCAGTTTGTATATGCCATAATCAGAAATACAGTTTTTTACTCCTTTTTGCTACCATGAGTTTATGGATATTTTGCACTTCTAGTCAAGACAATTTTAAAAGTGTGCAAATAAGACATCAATTATAAGATACAGGAAAACACTTACAAGTTCCTTCATGTAATCAAACCATAATTCTGTATAAAGTGCATCATGAACATTCATATTTGGCACTTTAACACTAACAAAACCAGAGCCGTAGATGCTTTAAATAGCTGGATATTTTTAATTTTTGCGCTTTTGCCTTCAAAATAGTTTTGCTTGTTTTTTTTTTGTGGGACAAGTTGTCGTTTTGAATGTCTCCACTAATTTTGCCATATAATATGCTAAAAAACTACAAAAAAAATTCCAAGTGCAATTCTGCCTTTTTTGGGGAAGGGTGGGTTTTTTTTTTTTTAACAGCATTCATTCTGCGGTAAAAATGAAATAAGAGTATGATTCTCCAGGTCGATACATTTATATTGACACCAAATTTATAGTTTATTTATTATTTCTAAATTTTGGCAATTAAATAAAATTCATAACTATTATCTTTATTAAAAACATATTTTGTGTTGCCATTTTCTTAGACACATAAAATGTTTTCAGTCTAAGGAGCTGTGTAACATCTTGTGCGTGCTGAGATGTATAGAAAACCTTATGGGGCACTTATGACATTTTGATTGGTGTATATTGTATTTTTCTAGGGAATTGCAGTGATTGAAATAATGCAATTTTGATGTTTAGATTATTTTTTTCTTTTGGTCATATTTTTTTACTTATGGTTTATATAATTTTATATATAGTAGTACAGACACGAAAAGATCCATTTTTCCCCCCTTTTTTAATTTCTTTATTTTTGAACGGGGAAAAGAAGGTTGAGTTCAACTTTAATATATTTTTTTCAATATTTTTAAAAACATGTTTTCTAGTTTTACCTTATATTTTAGTAACTTTAGTGGATTTGAACCGGCACTAATTTGACCACTTAAACTACATCCTCAAACATTGAAATTGCAACATCAAGAAAAAAACAGTTGTAAAATTAGGGAAGTAACAGGATGCGTAGACATGTTAATGATATGCAAATGATGAAAAAATGGAAAGGAAATTTTCAAAACATCACAATTTATTCAGTATCCAGTACGAGATGTTATTGATCGGCAATTGCAAAGGGAGCTGCCGGCAGTGGCTCTTGATGATTTTTGTGACATAATTCGTTCAGTGCGGCAGAAGATTCTTCAGTCAATCACTAATAACCTGCTGGGGTATGTAGACTTTTGAGCACAACTGTATGTACAAGTGCTTCTCACTAAATTAGAATATCATCAAAAAGTTAATTTATTTCAGTTATTTAATACAAAAAGTGAAACTAATATATTATATAGAGTCATTACAAACAGAGTGATCTATTTCACGTGTTTATTTCTGTTATTGTTGATTATAGCTTACAGCCAACGAAAACCCAAAAGTCATTATCTCAGTAAATTAGAATACTGTATAACACCAGCTTGAAAAATCTGAAATGTTGGCCTACTGAAATGTGTATTCAGTAAATGCACTCAATACTTGGTTGGGGCTCCTTTTGCATCAATTACTGTATCAATGCGGCGAGGCATGGAGGCGATCAGCCTGTGGCACTGCTGAGGTGCTATGGAAGCCCAGGTTGCTTTGATAACAGCCTTCAGCTCGTCTGCATTGTTGTTTCTAGTGTCTCTCATCTTCCTCTTGACAATATCCTATAGATACTCTATGGGGTTAAGGTCAGGATAGTTTGATGGCCAATCAAGCACCGTGATACTCTTGTTTTTAAACCAGTATCAGTTGGCAGTGTAGACAGGTGCCAAGTCCTGCTGGAGAATTAAATTTCCATCTCCAAAAAGCTTGTCGGCAGATGGAAGAATGATGTGCTCTAAAATTTCCTGGTAGATGGCTGTGCTGACTTTGGTCTTGATAAAACACAGTGGACCTACACCAGCAGATGACATGGCTCCCCAAACCATCACTGATTGTGGAAACTTCTCACTAGACCACAAGCAGCTTGGATTGTGTGCCTCTCCTCTCTTCCTCCAGACTGTTGATTTCCTAATGACATGCAAAATTTACTTTCATCTGAAAACAACACCTTGGACCACTGAGCAACAGTCCAGTTGTTTTTCTCTTTGACCCAGGTAAGACGCTTCTGGCATTGTCTATTGGTCATGAGTGACTTGACACAAGGACTGTAACAACCCTGCTGGCATCATTGAATGGCCTCCCATCCCCCACACATCAACTTACTTCTCCAGGCCATGCTGTGACTTCTGTCAGCTGCCAGCTGTGTGCCTCTTGACTGCTCTCTATGCTTCCTGGCTGTGTGCATAGGAGGGTGGCACCAGAACTCTGGTTCTTATGGAATCAGGGTACACCTGTCTGATGTGTCCCCCGACCAATTACCAAGAGCCCTCTAGTATTTAGGGCAGCTCCACCCAGTGGATCTTGCCTGTGCAATGTGTTAACTCAGTTTCTTGCTGCTGAGTAAGTCAGGTCCTGTCCTGTGTTTCACCTCTGGAGGCTGTATTACTAGTTTCTGTGTCTCTATACCTTGCCTAGTACATCTGTCCGCCCACCAGAAGGCAGAATATCCTGGTCCCTGTGCTATTACTCCTTGCCTTGTCTTATCCTGGTCTCTGTGTCTTTGTTTTAGCCTCGTCTTGCACATGTCCTCTCTGCCCACCAGGAGGCAGTATTTCCTGGTCCTTGTGTCTTTGGTCTTGTACCTTGTCTCGTACAGTTACCTTGTCTGAACTCTGTCTTACCTCTGTCTCTCAGTCTCCTTGTCTGTGGCTTCTTTCCCTGCTGTGTCTCTCTTTGTGTCCTCTCTGTTTATGCTCTGCACTCTTGCAGCTCTGTCTGCTCAGTACCCTTGTGTCTCTGCCTGTGCTCCACATCCTTGTGGCTCTGCCTGTGCTCCGCACCCTTGCGACCCTCCTGTGTGAACAGGTCCAAACCTGTTCCCTCATACTCCACTCTTTCCTGTCAGTACCCGTACTTGCTCCTCCTGAGTGAACAGGTCCAAACCTCTTCCGTCATACTCCACTCCTTCCTGTCGGTATCCGTACCTGCTCTTCCTGTGTGAACAGGTCCGAACCTGTTCCGTCATACTCCACTCCTTCCTGTCAGAACCCGTACCTGCACCTCCTGTGTCAACAGGTCCAAACCTGGTCCGTCATACTCCACTCCTTGCCTGTTCCAGTACCTGCACCTGCTGTGTGAACAGGTCTCTACCTATTCCTTCATATACCACTCCTGCCTGCCCTGTGTCTCAGCCGTGCCTGCCTGCCCTGTGTCTCAGCCGTGCCTGCCTGCCCTGTGTGTCAGCCTTGCCTTTCTGGGACCTGCTGTGCCCACTCGCCTGCCTGTCAGTCGCACCTGTCCAAATGTCCTGTCCCCCGGTGGGGTCAGCAGCCACAGCCAGACACCACCCTGGAGTGGCAACTGCCTGCCACACAAGCCTGACCTCACCATCAGAGGCTCCAGTGAAAACCAAGGCAGCTATCTTAGTCACGCCCCTTCCAGGGTAGTGTTAGGCGTCGGGTTCCGAGTGCTGCACAGTGGGAATCCCGAGCCTTGCCATCTGCAGTCTCCCATTCCTCCCGGCCGCAGTGGAGCCTGCTCAGCAGACTCCACGATCCCGGCGTTCTGCACACACCAGCATCGTGGGTTCGGTTGCTGCTGCCACCTCTGGTCCAGTTATGGCAATGCAGCCTGTCCTGTTATGAGTTCATTTTCCCCTTCACCATTGAGGTCTGATGAACTCCCTCTTCTAGTGAAGGAAGGTAGGCTGATTACCAAACACCTGAGCTGGTAGAGGATGACTGGGTGACGGGAATTGCTGACTGGATATAATGCAGCCGACGCCCTTCTGCCTCGCTGGTGATTTCTCTGAGGGATTCTAGGAGACCAGTCTGATTCCTGCTCCTCAAAAGCTAAGTTTTCTGCCTAGCTTTTTGCATTTGTGTTTTGGCTTTATTTTGCCTTGCTTTTCTGGATTCTGCCATTCCCTGCTGGGGTGAGCTGAATTCCTTTGTGTCTTTTTGCTCTGTCTTCAGAAAATACCTGAGTACTGACATAGTCTTTTTGAAGCCTAGCGTCTTCAGGGCCTTTTTCCCTGTCAGTCTGTTGGCTCTTGTTTTGATAGGGTTTTTGGCGGATTGCAGACAGCAGCTTTTCTATCCTGTCCTATCTAGTTAGCTTGGGCCCCATCATTTGCTCAGTCTATCTTTCTATCTGTGTTAGTGTTTTTTCTTCTTGCTTCACCGTCATTATATGTTGGGGGCTGCCTATTGCTTTGGGGTCTGCTCTGGGGCAGTTTAGATTTCCCTTTCTGTCTTTAGGCTATGTAGTTCTCCGGCTGTGTTTGAGGGGTCTAGGGCACCGTAGGAACCCCCCACGGCTACTGCTAGTTGTTGTTGATAGGTTCAGGGGTCTGCAATCCGATAGCTGCCAACTTCTTTGGTTTTCTGGACTTAGCTAGCATTTCTGTTTTTGTCTCCTACGGTGACTCGTCATAACACTGTCCAGCAGCAAAAGACTCCAGAGTCTAAGTTCTCCCTTTGCTCCACTGAGCATGCTCAGGAGACGATCTCCACTGGGGATCGGGAGTCACATGCTCAGGTCCTTCTCCAGTTCCGATTGGTCAATCTGGAGGATCAGGAAGGTCCTGGAAGGGCACGGCTATATAGGCGTGCATTGCCGTCCCGCCATGTGCTATGATAGGCTCTGAGGCTAATGCATTTAGTGGATGTGTGATAATGGATGAATGAGCCTGGTGACTGACGCATTATAATTCCCCCCTCCTTGGATATTACGTATGTGTTAGGGTGAGGGATTAGAGTCAGTATGTTAGCTCTACACTGCATAGTGCCGCAGTGTTGCTCCACATCCACCGCTAGCGCCTAGGGCTTCGGCCAGTATAGGCCTCCTTGGTCACTGCTATCGCGGCGTCCGCTATTTACGCCGTGCGCTTTAGTAGCGCCTTCCAGCCCAGTTACTAGGCTGGTTAGTGGCGTGCGTCAGGGCGGATACTGCACACGTTGCAGCAGTGGTTCACACCCCGTGACCTGTGACGTTAACACGTTGCAGTTGTTCGCCGGCAGGCACGTGTTACGTGAAGTAATGGCGCACGTGTCTGTTAGCATCGGCTCAGTGGTTACGCACCGGTGTCCGACTTTACACCTACACGCCTTTCCCTCATTGTTTAGCAGCAGTTGGTCACCTCTGCACGGTGGGCCCTGGGCTGCGAACGCACCTTATACAGTGGGGAAAAAAAGTATTTAGTCAGTCAGCAATAGTGCAAGTTCCACCACTTAAAAAGATGAGAGGCGTCTGTAATTTACATCATAGGTAGACCTCAACTATGGGAGACAAACTGAGAAAAAAAAATCCAGAAAATCACATTGTCTGTTTTTTTTTTCATTTTATTTGCATATTATGGTGGAAAATAAGTATTTGGTCAGAAACAAAATTTCATCTCAATACTTTGTGATATATCCTTTGTTGGCAAAGACAGAGGTCAAACGTTTTCTGTAAGTCTTCACAAGGTTGCCACACACTGTTGTTGGTATGTTGGCCCATTCCTCCATGCAGATCTCCTCTAGAGCAGTGATGTTTTTGGCTTTTCGCTTGGCAACACGGACTTTCAACTCCCTCCAAAGGTTTTCTATAGGGTTGAGATCTGGAGACTGGCTAGGCCACTCCAGGACCTTGAAATGCTTCTTACGAAGCCACTCCTTCGTTGCCCTGGCGGTGTGCTTTGGATCATTGTCATGTTGAAAGACCCAGCCACGTTTCATCTTCAATGCCCTTGCTGATGGAAGGAGGTTTGCACTCAAAATCTCACGATACATGGCCCCATTCATTCTTTCATGTACCCGGATCAGTCGTCCTGGCCCCTTTGCAGAGAAACAGCCCCAAAGCATGATGTTTCCACCACCATGCTTTACAGTAGGTATGGTGTTTGATGGATGCAACTCAGTATTCTTTTTCCTCCAAACACGACAAGTTGTGTTTCTACCAAACAGTTCCAGTTTGGTTTCATCAGACCATAGGACATTCTCCCAAAACTCCTCTGGATCATCCAAATGCTCTCTAGCAAACTTCAGACGGGCCCGGACATGTACAGGCTTAAGCAGTGGGACACGTCTGGCACTGCAGGATCTGAGTCCATGGTGGCGTAGTGTGTTACTTATGGTAGGCCTTGTTACATTGGTCCCAGCTCTCTGCAGTTCATTCACTAGGTCCCCCCGCGTGGTTCTGGGATTTTTGCTCAGCGTTCTTGTGATCATTCTGACCCCACGGGGTGGGATTTTGCGTGGAACACCAGATCGAGGGAGATTATCAGTGGTCTTGTATGTCTTCCATTTTCTAATTATTGCTCCCACAGTTGATTTCTTCACTCCAAGCTGGTTGGCTATTGCAGATTCAGTCTTCCCAGCCTGGTGCAGGGCTACAATTTTGTTTCTGGTGTCCTTTGACAGCTCTTTGGTCTTCACCATAGTGGAGTTTGGAGGCAGACTGTTTGAGGGTGTGCACAGGTGTCTTTTTATACTGATAACAAGTTTAAACAGGTGCCATTACTACAGGTAGTGAGTGGAGGAAAGAGGAGACTCTTAAAGAAGAAGTTACAGGTCTGTGAGAGCCAGAAATCTTGATTGCTTGTTTCTGACCAAATACTTATTTTCCACCATAATATGCAAATAAAATGAAAAAAAAACAGACAATGTGATTTTCTGGATTTTTTTTTCTCAGTTTGTCTCCCATAGTTGAGGTCTACCTATGATGTAAATTACAGACGCCTCTCATCTTTTTAAGTGGTGGAACTTGCACTATTGCTGACTGACTAAATACTTTTTTTCCCCACTGTATATTATTCATCTTTATTAGCCTCGTAACAGGTAGTCTGGTTTGTGGCACAGTGGGGCCACAACCCCCTGGCTCCCGCCCACCAGTCAGGGCGTGAGCGTGACAGCAACTCTTGTAGCCCATGTCCTGGATATGTCTGTGTGTGGTGGCTCTTGAAGCAATAACTCAAGCAGAAGTCCATTCCTTGTGAATCTCCCCAAAATTTTTGAATGGCCTTTTCTTAACAATCCTTTCAAGGCTGCAAGTTATCCCGGTTGCTTGTGCACCTTTTTCTACCACACTTTTTCCTTCCACTCAATTTTCCATTAATATGCTTAGATACAGCACTCTGTGAACAGCCAGCTTCTTTAGCAATGACCTTTTGTCGCTTACCCTCCTTGTGGAGTATGTCAATGACTGCCTTCTGTTTAAACGCTTAGGAAGCCTTTGCAGGTGTTTTTTGATAATTATTCTAATTTACTGAGATAATGACTTTTGGGTTTTCATTGGCTGTAAGCCATAATCATCAATATTAACAGAAATATACATTTGAACTAGATCACTCTGTTTGCAATGACTCTATATAATATATGAGTTTCATTTTTTGCATTGAAGAACTGAAATAAATTAACTTTTTGATGATACTCTAATTTTGTGAGAAGCACCTGTGTTTGTGTGTGTATATACAGTAGATACACAGTGGGTACTGAAAGTATTCAGACCTCTTAAAATTTTTCACTCTTTGTTTCATTGCAACCATTAGGTAAATTAAAAAAAAAGTTCATTTTTTTCTCATTAACCCCTTCACCCCCAAGGGTGGTTTGCACGTTCATGACCGGGCCAATTTTTACAATTCTGACCACTGTACCTTTATGAGGTCATAACTCTGGAACGCTTCCATGGATCCCGGTGATTCTGACATTGTTTTCTCGTGACATATTGTACTTCATGTTAGTGGTAAAATTTCATTCAAATAACTTGCGTTTATTTGTGAGAAAAACGGAAATTTGGCGAAAATTTTTAAAATTTCGCAATTTTCCAACTTTGAATTTTTATGCCCTTAAATCACAGAGATACGGCACACAAAAAACTTGATAACTAACATTTCCCACATGTTTGCTTTACATCAGCACAATTTTGGAACCAAAATTTTTTTTTGTTAGGAAGTTATAAGGGTTAAAAGTTGACCAGCGATTTCTCATTTTTACAACACCATTTTATTTTTAGGACCACATCACATTTGAAGCCACTTTGAGGGGTCTATATGATAGAAAATACCCAAAAGTGACAACATTCTAAAAATTGCACCCCTTAAGGTGCTCCAAACCACATTCAAGAAGTTTATTAACCCTTTAGGTGCGTCACAGGAATTTTTTTGAATATTTAAAAAAAATGAACATTAACTTTTTTTCACAAAAAAAATACTTCAGGTTCAATTTTTTTTATTTTACCAAGGGTAACAGGAGAAATTGGACTGCAAAAGTTATTGTGCAATTTGTCCTGAGTACGCTGATACCTGATATGTGGGGGGGAACGACTGTTTCGGCGCATGGCAGAGCTCAGAATGGAAGGAGCGCCGTTTGACTTTTTCAATGCAAAATTGGCTGGAATTCAGATCGGACGCCATGTCACGTTTGGAGAGTCCCTGATGTACCTAAACAGTGGAAACCCCGTACAAGTGACCCCATTTTGGAAACTAGACCCCCTAAGGAACTTATCTAGATGTGTGGTGTGAACTTTGAACCCCCAAGGGCTTCATAGAAGTTTACAACATACAGCCGTACAATTAAAAAATCATATTTTTTCCACAAAAATGATCTTTTCACCCTCAATTCTTATTTTTCCAAGGGTAACAGGACCCTAAAAGTTATTGTGCAATTTGTCCTGAGTACGCTGATACCCCACATGTGGGGGTAAACCACTATTTGGGCGCATGGCAGAGCTCGGAAGGGAAGCAGCGCCATTTGACGTTTTTGGCTGGAATTGAGATCGGACACCATGTCGTGATTGGAAAACCCCTGATGTACCAAAACAGTGGAAACCCCCACAAATGACACCATTTTGGAAACTAGACCCCCTAAGGAACTTATCTAGATGTGTGGTGAGAACTTTGAACCCCCAAGGGCTTCACTGAAGTTTATAACATAAAGCCGTACAATTAAAAAATCATATTTTTTCCACAAAAATGATCTTTTCACCCTCAATTCTTATTTTTCCAAGGGTAACAGGACCCTAAAAGTTATTGTGCAATTTGTCCTGAGTACGCTGATACCCCACATGTGGGGGTAAACCACTATTTGGGCACATGGCAGAGCTCGGAAGGGATGCAGCGCCATTTGACGTTTTTGGCTGGAATTGAGAACGGACACCATGTCGCGATTGGAAAACCCCTGATGTACCTAAACAGTGGAAACCCCCCACAAATGACACCATTTTGTAAACTAGACCCCCCAAGGAACTTATCTAGATGTGTGGTGAGCACTTTGAACCCCCCAGTGCTTCACAGAAGTTTATAACGCCCGGGCGTGAAAACAAAAAATTTGTATTTTTTCCACAAACATGATCTTTTAGTCACCATTTTTTTATTTTCCCAAGGGTACCAGGAGAAATTGGACCCCAAAAGTTGTTGTCCAATTTGTCCTGAGTATGCTGATACCCCATATGTGGGAGAAAACTACTGTATGGACACACGTCGGGGCTCGGAAGGGAAGTAGTGACGTTTTGGAATGCAGACTTTGAGGGAATGTTCTGCGGGTGTCATGTTGCCTTTGGAGAGCCCCTAATGTACCTAAACAGTGGAAACCCCCCACAAATGACCCCATTTTGGAAACGAGACCCCCTAAGGAACTTATCTAGATGTGTGGTGAGCACTTTGAACCCCCAAGGGCTTCACAGAAGTTTATAATGCCCGGGCATGAAAATAAAAAAATCGTATTTTTTCCACAAACATGATCAATTAGTCCCCAATTTTTTCATTTTCCCAAGGGTAACAGGAGAAATTGGACCCCAAAAGTTGTTGCCCAGTTTGTCATAAGTACCCTGACACCCCATATGTGGGAGAAAACTACTGTATGGACACACGTCGGGGCTCGGAAGGGAAGCAGTGACGTTTTGGAATGCAGACTTTGATGGAATGGTCTGCGGGTGTCATGTGCGTTTGGAGAGCCACTAATGTACCTAAACTATTGAAACTCCCCACAAGTGACCCCATTTTGGACACTAGACCCCCCACAGAACTTATCTAGATGTGTGGTGAGCACTTTGAACCCCCAAGTGCTTCACAGAAGTTTATAACGCTCAGACGTGAAAATAAAAAAATCTTTTTTTTCCACAAAAATGATATTTTTGCCCCCAATTTTTTATTTTCCTAAGGGTAACAGGAGAAATTGGACCCCAAAAATTGTTTTGCAATTTGTCCTGAGTAGGCTGATACCCTACATGTGGGGGTAAAACACTGTTTGGGCGCATGGCAGAGCTTGGAAGGGAAGGAGCACCATTTGACTTTTTCAACTCAGAATTGGCTGGAATTGAGATCAGACGCCATGTTGCATTTGGAGAGCCCCTGATGTGCCCAAACAGTGGAAACCCCCAATTCTAACTCCAACCCAAACCCCAACACACCCCTAACCCTAATCTCAGCCCTGACCCTAACCCTAGCCATAACACTAGCCCTAACCCTAGCCCTAACCCTAGCCCTAACCCTAACCCTAATGGAAAAATGGAAATAAGTACATTTTTTTTATTTTATTATTTTTCCCTAACTAAGGGGGTGATAACGGGGGGTTTGATTTACTATTTATGGCGGGTTTTATATTTGGCAGCTGTCGCACACTAAAAGACGCTTTTTATTGTAAAAATAGTTTTTGCATCACCACATACTGAGAGCTATAATTTTTCCTTATTTTGACCCACCGAGTCATGTGAGGTCTTATTTTTTGCGGGACGAGTTGACGTTTTTATTGGTACCATTTTCGGGCACGTGACATTTTTTAATCGCTTTTTATTCCGATTTTTGGGACGCAGAATGAACAAGAACCAGCCTTTCATGAATTTCTTTTGGGGGGGTGCGTTTACACCGTTCTGAGTGCGGTAAAATTGATAAAGCGGTTTTATTCTTCGGGTCAGTACGGTTACAGCTATACCTCATTTAGGTCGTTTTTTTTATGTTTTGTCGGTTTTATGCAATGAAAACTATTTTATATAAAAAATAATTATTTTTGCATCGCTTTATTCTACGAGCTATAACTTTTTTATTTTTTCGCTGATGATGCTGTGTGGCTGCTTGTTTTTTGCGGGACAAGATGACGTACCATAGATATTTATATGCGTCTTTTTGATCGCGCGTTATTACACTTTTTGTTTGGCGGTTTGATAATAAATCATTATTTTTTGCTTCGTTTTTTATTTTTATTTTTTAAGGGGTTCGCTAAAGGGGTTAACTAATGGGACAGTTTTATAGGGCGGGTCGTTACGGACACGACGATACCTACTATGTGTACTTTTATTTTTTATTTTTTTATTTCCAAAAAATGGATTTATTTGGGGGAATATTTTTTTTTTTTTCTAATTTATTTGGCCATTTTTTTTTAATTATTTTAACACTTTTTTTAATTTTTTTTTTACTTTATTAAATAGTCCCAGGTGGGACATCACTGTCCTGTGACAGATCGCTGATCTGTCACATCACAGATCACTGTGACAGATCAGCGATCTGTCACAGGCAGTGCAGAAGGCTTCCTCATGCCTGCGCTTTGCAGGCACTGAGGAAGCCAGCTTCCTGCAGGCCCCCGAAGGCCCCCGTCGCCATCTTTGATTCGGGGGCCTGCAGGAAAGGAGCCCCCCGCAGCAGCGCTGCACATTGCGCTGCCGTGGGGGGCTCAGGGAAGCACGGAGGGAGCCCCCTCCCTGCCGATGCTTCCCTTTAACCCCCGGTACACCGCGATCATGTTTGATCGCGGTGTGCAAGGGGTTAACGTGTCGGGGGCGGTCCGTGACCGCCCCTGACACATTGTGCCGGGTGTCAGCTGTGATAATCCGCTGACACCCGGCCGCGATCAGCGGCGCTCACCACATGGGCGCTGCTGATCGCGGTAGACGTACTATCCCATCCATGGGCATAGGGGCCCAGGTCCCATGGACGGGATAGTACGTCGAATGTCAGGAAGGGGTTAATGTACACTCTGCACCCAATGTTGACTGAAACAAAAACCGGAATTGTAGACAACTGAAATATCACATAGTAATAAGAATTCAGACCCTTTGCTCAGTATTGAGTAGAAGCACCCTTTTGAGCTAGTACACCCATGAGTCTTCTTCGGAATGCAATAAGTTTTTCACACCTGGATTTGGGGGTCCTCTGCCATTCTTCCTTGCAGATCCTCTCCAGTTCTGTCAGGTTGGATGATGAACGTTGGTGAACAGCCATTTTCAGGTCTCTCCAGAGATGCTCAATTGGTTTAGGTCAGGACTCTGGCTGGGCCAGTCAAGAAAGGTCACAGAGCTGTTCTGAAGCCACTCCTTTGTTATTTTAGCTGTGTGCTTAGAGTCATTGTCTTGTTGGAAGGTGAACCTTTGGCCAAGTCTGAGGTCCAGAGCACTCTGGAAGAGGTTTTCATCCATCAATTTGTATTCTGGGTCAATTGATGCTACTTTTACGGGTATCTCCCCCTAATTTGAGCTGTTTTGGCAGCTTTTTTGCCCCCCTGAAGGTGTTGTGTATATGTTAAGTTTTGCCTCACATTATTGTTATTGTTATTTATTATTATAGCGCCATTTATTCCATGGTGCTTTACATGTGAGGAGGGGTATACATAATAAAACAAGTACAGTAATCTTAAACACTACAAGTCACGACTGGTAAAGGAAGAGAGAGGACCTTGCCCACGAGGGCTCACAATCTACAAGAGATGGGTGAGGGTAGAGCTGGTCGTGCATTGGTTTGGTCAATCAGTGGTTACTGCAGGTTTTAGGCTTGTGCGTGGGAGAAATCTTGTATGCAATTGTGGGAACAGGAGATAAGAGGGAAGTAGAGAAGGAGATCTTGTGAGGATCGGAAGTTGTGTGCAGGTAAGTACCGGGAGACTAGGTTACAGATGTATGGAGGACACAGATTGTGGCTGGCTTTGTATGCCTTGGTTAGGATTTTGAACTGGAGTCTTTGGGTATTGGGGAGCCAGTTCAGGGATTGACAGGGGAGAGCCCGGGGAATAGCGGGGGGACAGGTGAATTAGTCGGGCAGGAGAGTTTAGAATAGATTGGAGTGGTGCTAGAGTGTTAGAGGGGAGGTCACAGAGCAGGAGGTGGCAGTAGTCAAGGCGGGAGATGATGAGAGCATGGACTAGGGTTTCTGCAGATTCTTGGTTGAGAAATGTACGTATCCGGAAAATATTTTTGAGTTAAAGTCTGCAGGAAGTGGAAAGGGCTTGGATATGTGGTTTGAAGGAGAGATCAGTGTCAAGGATTACCCCAAGGCAGCGAGCTTATGGGAATGGGGAGAGTGAGCAGCCATTTATTTTAATGGATAGGTCCGTTGGGGGGGTTGATTGAGATGGGGAAAGATGATGTATTCTGTTTTATCCATATTAAGTTTTAGAAATCTAGTGGAGAAGAAAGATGAAATAGCAGACAGACATTGTGGGATTCTGGTTAGTAGGAAGGTGATATCTGTAGATCTGTGTGTCATCAGCATAGAGGTGATACTGAAAGCCGTGAAATTCTATGAGCTGTCCGACGCCGAATGTGTAAAAGAAGAGCAGGGCCCCTAGGACTGAACCTTGCGGGACTCCGACAGATATGAGGTGAGGTGAGGAGGTGGTGTGCGAGTGGGAGATGCTGAATGTCCGGTATGTTAGGTATGACAAGATGAAAGATAGGGCCAAGTCAGTGATGCCAAGAGATGAGAGGGTCTATAGTAATAGGGAATGGTCCACTCTGTCAATGGCAGAGGACAGGTCCAGGAGGAGGAGGACAGAGTAGTGTCGCTTGGCTTTGGCGGTTAAAAGGTCATTGGTGACTTTAGTTAGGGAAGTTTCAGTGGAGTGATGCATCCGGAAGCCAGTCTCTAAACGGTCGAAGAGGGAACAAGAAGAGTAGTGGGAGGACTGTTCAAGATGGACGTGTTGTTCCAGTAGTTTTGAGGCATGGGGAGAAGTGATATGGGGCGATAGCTAGATACAGAATATGGGTCAAGAGAGGGCTTTTTGAGGATAGGTGTGATTGAGGCATATTTAAAGCTTGAGGGGAAAAAAACAGTTGTTAGTTATAGGTTGAAGAGATGGGTTAGGGTTGGGATGAAGACTGTGATGAGGTTTGGGATGAAGTGGGATGGGATCGGGTCAAGTGCACAGGTGGTGATCTTGAGAGAAGAGTGGAGAGTTGATTTTCTGTAATGTGGGAGAAGTTGGTTTTGGAGGAGGGCTGAGCAGTTAGGAGGAAGTGCTCTGGGGGTTGGAGGCCAAAGCTTTGTCTGATATTATCAATCTTCAGCTTGAAAAATGAGGCAAAGTCTTCAGCTGAGATGAGTGGAGGAGGAAGGGTATGCTGGGGACGAAGGAGAGAATTGAAAGTGTTGAATAACTGTTTAGGGTTGTGAGACATGGAGGATATGAGAGATGAGAAGTAGGTTTGTTTTGCTGCAGCGAGTGTGGCCTTGAAAGTAGTGAGGGACTGTTTGAATGCGATGAAGTGCTTGTTGGAGTGGGATCTTTTCCATCTCCGCTCAGCAACCCTGGTAGCCCGTCTGAGTTCTTTGGTCAGGCTGGTGTGCCAGGGCTGTCTGTTGATTTTGCGAGCTTTGGTATGTGTGAGAGGGGCAACCGATTCCAGAGCTATAGCTATTTTGGTGTTATATAGAGCGGCAGCGGCATCCACATTGAATTCAATGGGGTTCAGGTGTGTTCGATGAACTCCGGTGTGTTCGCCGAACCTTGAAAGGTTCACTCATCTCTAGTAATGAAAACTAAACATAGCACCTAATCTGAGTCTATATTCTTTTTTAAAAAATAACTAGCAACATATATATATACAGTATATATATACACACACACACACACACACACACACACACACACACACACACCCCTAAGATTTCCCACAATTGTACTGTTAAGAGATGATTGGACAGGTTGGCACTTGTATAGAGGTGTCATTTATATAAGGGCGTGGTGTTCCCATGCACTTAAACATTTCCTTCTTTATAGCTGATTGGACAGACCATTCCAATATCTTCTTCACAGGGTTGAAAGTGCTGCTGCAGTGAGGGAGAGATGATCAAACCATTTTTATAGCCCTGGCTCCCTGTAAAAAGGTTGTCAGCTCCCTGTGAATGGGTTGTCAACGCTTCTGCAGTAAGGGAGAGGATCAGAGCATTGTCATTGCACTGACACAGCTTTTGGGACTGAGCTGTTCAGTCAGCTGTTCTCTGTATTTTCACAGTGCTTGCTATGAATATGATTGGAAGTCACTCATCCTTACAGCTGCTTAGCAAGCAGTAACCCAATCAGCTATTCTGATAGATGGAGGGAGTGGACGGAGGAGGGCCTGCTTGAGACTGGGGGGTGTCTGGTCTGACATCACTGAGTAGACTCCAGACAGGAAAACTCTAGTCGGGTTTTCACCAGCTTCTCCAGAATCAGTAGTGAGAATTCTGACAGAGAGTAAATTGAAAACTGTCAGCATTTTGCAGCCTAGGCGCACACACAAATTATACTGAATGCCCGGACAACTCTGGTGATGACGTAGGAGAGGTTTTCTTCTGATGACTCATATATTTGTGCAGGAGTCTCAACAGTAGAAGAATGTACCACAACTCCAGAGTGTGCCAAATCTTTCTGAAGGTCTTTTGCAATCAAGCGGAGGTTTTGATTTACATATCCAGCAATCCTAAGTGCAGCTGTCACTGAAATATTGCTTGGTCTTCCAGACCTTATCTTGACCTCTACTGTTCCTGTTAGCTGCCATTTCTTAATTATGTTCCAAAATGAGGAAAGGGCAACTTGAAAACGCTTTGCTATCTTCTTATATCCTTCTCCTTCTTTGTGGGCCTCCACCATTCTCATTTTCAGAGTGCTAGGCTGCTGCTTAGAAGAACCCATGGCTGCTGGTTTTTGCACGAGGTTAGAGGAGAATGGGTTTTTGTAAAACTGGGAAATTTGCATCAACTGGCTTTTCCTAACAATGAGGCTGCATTCACACGTCACGGTTTTTCCGAGTTTTCGTGGCGGTTTTTAACGCGCGATTTTGCCACGAAAACGAAAAAAAAACAGCATCCCATGCAATCCTATGGGATTTCACAATGCTGTGCTAATGCTGCGGATTGTCCCGCGGCGGAATCGCATCGCGGAAAATTACGCAGCATGCTCATTATTTGGCGGAATCGTGGCAATTCCGCCCACATGGGAATGCATTGTTCCGCTTACTTCCCGCATGTGGCTGTGCCCACCATGCGAAAAGTAAGCAGAACATTTGCGGTTGGTATCCACGGTCTGGAGGAGAGGAGACTGTACTCCGGGCTCTGGGTACCATATCCCTGTAAAAATTAGAATTAAAATAAAAAAATCGGGTTATATTCACCTTCCAATGTGCCGCGCAGCATCCCCAGGCTTCATTGATACACGCGGCAGGTCTCGTTCCCAGTAATGCATTGCGATAATGACCTTTGCTGACGTCTCTGTCTCGCGACACTGTAGCGGTCTTGCGAGACCGCGACGTCATCAAAGATCATTGCCGCAATGCATCACTGGGAACGGGACCTGCCAGAGCATCGCGGAGGCCTGGGGACGCTGTGAGGGACGTCGGAAGGTGAATGAATATAACACGATTTTTTTAAAATTATTTTTAACATTAGATCTTTTTACTACTGATGTTGCATAGGCAGCCTCAATAGTAAAAAGTTGGTTACACTAGTCAAACATTATGTTTGACAAATGTGACCAACCTGTCAATCAGTTCTCCAAGCGATGCTACAGATCGCTTGGAAAATGCTAGCATTCTGCAAGCTAATTACGCTTGCAAATCGCTAGTTTTTCTGCGGGAAAATAGCGGGAATTTAAAATGCGATTTTCCAGCGGAATAGAATTCCGGAATTCTCGCGGTAACTTCTGCGGGAGTTGCGCTATGTGTGAACCCAGCCTGATGGTGGACAAGCCATAACCCTAACCGGCTAATTTAGATCTGAAACCATGGTCACATTGCATCTGCCCATTTTCCTTTTTGCAATTTTTAAAATGTAAAAAAATTACAATATGTCATTATGCATATATAATATTGCATACAAGTTTGGCAGCATGTTGTTTTTTTTTGTCTGCAAGTTTCCATTCTTGATATATGGCCCCCTCTTCCTGTATGTAAATCTAGTCTTATTAGCTAAGTGGGCGTGGTCCTCAAGAAGATGCCCACAGAGAAGAGTTAAGAATCATGCCCATTTGGCTAAAAAAATAGATTTACATAAAGGGAAGGAGTTATATATTAATAACGGAGGAGAAGAGCAAAAAGAAAGAAAAAATTAACACCAGATTCAGGAAACATTCACTTAATGTAACTGAATCACATATTTGTGGCAGGAGGAGACAGGTCCTGGGGACAATAGCTTGTCTGCCAAGGACACTTAGTGGAAAATCACAATCATGTTTAGTTACATAGTTACATAGGTTGAAAAAAGACCTTTCTCCAATTGTACATTTCGCCACTAATTTATCTATAACCCGCAATCTTATGCATATCTAGGAAATCATCCGATGCTTTTTAAAAGCTGTTATAGTGTCTGCCATTATTACCTCTTGTGGTAGGGCATTCCACAGTCTGACTGATCTAACTGTAAGGAACATTTTCCTATTTAGCTGCCGGAATCGCCTTTAATCTACCCGTAATGAGTAGAGATGAACGAACTCGAACAGTAAAGTTTGGCGTTCGCACCGAACACCTACTGATCTGGCATGGACACCGAACACGGACTTCACCAGGAAGTCCATGTTACTGTTCAGATTCTGCACCCAAACACCAGGTGTTTGTCGCACTGTCATGTGCATGGCAGTGCGGCAAACACCGCTTCTGATTGGTGATGAAATCATCGCTGTGGGTTAGAGAGCCACAGTTCCCACGCTGTCAAAAGACAGCGTGAGCGCTCAGCTGTGATCAGAGGTATAAAATTTACCTCCGGTCACTGGTGTCAGCGGATGGGACTACTGCTCCCATCATCCGACACCTGCTGCCACTAATAACAGCGAGAGCAGGAGCAGCTGATGAGAGTATTCATTAGCCGGCTCCTGCTCTGTAAATAAATACTTTTTTAAAAAAACTGCGTGGGTTCCCCCCTATTTTTGCTAACCAGCTGGGCTAGCTAGCTGCAACCCTCAGCTGTCAGCTTCAACAAGGCTGGTTATCAAGAATAGAGGGGTCCCCAAGCTGTTTTTTGACTAAATAATTTTAAAAAATGGCTTGGGGTCCCCTCAGTTTTTGACAACCAGCATTGCTAAAGCAGACAGCTGGGGGCTGATATTCTCAGGCTGGTAAGGGGCTATGGATATTGCCCAACTCCTGGGCATAAGAATAACAGCCTGCAGCTGCCCTGAAAAGGCACATATATTAGATGCGCCAATTCTGGTGCTTTGCCCTCTCTTCCCACTTGCCCTTTAGTGGTGGCAAATGGGGTTCATATTTGTGGGGTTGATGCCATATTTGTATTGTCAGGTGACATCAAGCCCATGGATTAATAATGGAGAGGAGTCTATGAGACACCTATCCATTACTAATCTTATAGTTATATGGTAAATAAAGACACAGCAAGTATAAAGTCCTTTATTAGAAATAAAACAAAACTCAGTTTTATATTTTTATTTAAAAATATCAAGCACAGTTATACTCACCTAACACCTAATTCCACCGAAGCCCTCAATCTCCTGTAATAATCCAAAAATAAAAAAACAACAAGATCACCGCAGTGCAGCCCGGCTGGGAACGCAGCCTCCTTGACCGGAGGTAACCTCGATGACGTCCCCGCCAGTCACTGAGGCTGCGCTCACAGAAGCTCATTCACCAGTGGTTCTCAACCTGGACGGTCGCATCTTCGCACCGTCCAGGTTGAAAACTGTTTTTCCCCAGACATGGATTATGGCGTGGGACAGAATGACAGAGATGTGAGGGATATCAGAAGTGGTGTTTGCAGTGCTGCCATGCATATGGCAGCGTGGCAAACACTGGATGTTCGGGCCCCTCCATTCAAGTGAATGGAGTCCAGGTCCGGGTACTGTTCTGGTACCTGAACCCAAACCTTTTGTAATTGTTCGGCCGAACCCGACGGACCCGAACATCCAGGTGTCCGCCCATCTCTAGTAATGACTACCCCCTGGTCCTTAGTATGGTCTTTGGAAGGAATAAGTCATGTGCCAGTGCCTTGTACTGACCACATACAGTATATTTATACATATAAATGAGATCTCCTCTGAGGCATTTTTTTTAAGCTAAAGAAGCCTAACTTTTCCAACCTCTCAACATATGAGAGGCCTTCCATCCCTTGTAATAATCTGGTTTCCCGCCTTTGAACTGTCTCTAACTTCTGAATATACTTTTTTAAATGTGGAGCCCAAAACTGGATCCCATATTCTAGTTGTGGCCTCACTAGTGATTTATAAAGTGGTAACAATAATGTTTATCCTTCGTAAATCTGTAAGTAGAACACATGAAAACAAATTTATTTCACAATAGCAACACTATTACAATTGTTCTTCAATTTCCTAAGTGAAGATATAGGTAGCAGAATTGGGTAATTTACCTAATAACTAGAGTTGAGCGATACCGTCTGATACTTCAAAGTATCGTATCGGATGGTATCGGCTGATCTTTAAAAAAAGTATCGGTATCGCCGATTCCGATACCGGAAGTCCCATTCAAGTCTATGGGACTTCCGGTATCGGAATAAGAAAAACCCTTTCCTGCCCTTGTACAGCCTCTCTGGGGTCTGTACGGGCCTTTCGGGGGGCTGTGCCGGCCTGCCAGGGGGTCTGTGCAGGCTCCGGTGGTCTGTGCCGGCCTGCCGGTGGTCTGTGCAGGCTCCGGGGGGCTGTGCCGGCCTGCCGGGGGGCTGTGCCGGCCTGCCGGGGGGCTGTGCAGGCTCCGGGGGGCTGTGCCGGCCTGCCGGGGGGCTGTGCCGGCCTGCCGGTGGTCTGTGCAGGCTCCGGGGGTCTGTGCAGGCATCGTCCGATGGGACTACAAGTCCCATCGGGCGATGCCTGCTACCATGACAGTGATTGACACATTAGCCAATGATGGGACAGTAGTAGTCCCATCATCCGGCTAATGTGTTAAATGTAAAAAAAAAAAAAAAAAAAAAAAAAAAAAAAAATTACATGCTACATACATACAACATGCATACTACATACATGCTACATTCATACTACATAAATACTACATGCAACATACATACTACATATATACTACATGCATGCTACATACATACTGCATGCTACATACATACCACATATATACTACATACATACTACATGCATGCTACATACATGCTACATTCATACTACATACTACATACATGCTACATTCATACTACATAAATACTACATGCAACATACATACTACATATATACTACATGCATGCTACATACATACTACATACATGCTACATTCATACTACATAAATACTACATGCAACATACATACTACATATATACTACATGCATGCTACATACATACTGCATGCTACATACATACCACATATATACTACATACATACTACATGCATGCTACATACATGCTACATTCATACTACATACTACATACATGCTACATTCATACTACATAAATACTACATGCAACATACATACCACATATATACTACATACATACAACATGCATACTACATACATGCTACATTCATACTACATACTACATACATGCTACATTCATACTACATAAATACTACATGCAACATACATACTACATATATACTACATGCATGCTACATACATACTGCATGCTACATGCATGCTACATACATACTACATACATACTACATGCTACATACATACCACATATATACTACATACATACAATACATACATAGACATACAGTACATATAACATAGAGTAACATACTTACCAATACTTGTCACATTGTTCCCCGAAGCCATTGTCTTTTCCGGAATAAATATTAACATAACAAACCACAAAAATACTCACCCACGATCCGAAGCAGTCCACGAGTGTGTCCCACGACGATCTTGGGTAGAGAACTGCAGCATCAGCTGTTGCTGCCGTTCTCTACGGGCTGCAGGAATCCAATGACGGAAGGTAGGTATCCTTCCGCACTGTATTCCTCCGCCACTTAAAAAAAAAAAGTCCCTAGTCTCACTTTATACCATTGCTGTGTGGGAAATTCCCACACAGCAATGGCATAAAGTGAGACTAGGGACTTTTTTTTTTTAAGTGGCGGAGGAATACAGTGCGGAAGGATACCTACCTTCCGTCATTGGATTCCTGCAGCCCGTAGAGAACGGCAGCATCATCTGATGCTGCAGTTCTCTACCCAAGATCGTCGTGGGACACACTCGTGGACTGCTTCGGATCGTGGGTGAGTATTTTTGTGGTTTGTTATGTTAATATTTATTCCGGAAAAGACAATGGCTTCGGGGAACAATGTGACAAGTATTGGTAAGTATGTTACTCTATGTTATATGTACTGTATGTCTATGTATGTATTGTATGAATGTATTGTATGTATGTAGTATATATGTGGTATGTATGTAGCATGTAGTATGTATGTAGTATGTATGTAGCATGCATGTAGCATGCAGTATGTATGTAGCATGCATGTAGTATATATGTAGTATGTATGTAGCATGCATGTAGCATGTATGTAGTATGTATGTGGTATGTATGTAGCATGTAGTATGTATGTAGCATGCATGTAGTATATATGTAGTATGTATGTAGCATGTAGTATGTATGTAGTATGTATGTGGTATGTATGTAGCATGTAGTATGTATGTAGCATGCATGTAGTATATATGTATGTATGTAGTATGTATGTGGTATGTATGTAGCATGTAGTATGTATGTAGCATGCATGTAGCATGCATGTAGTATGTATGTAGCATGCATGTAGTATGTATGTAGCATGCATGTAGTATGTATGTAGCATGCATGTAGTATGTATGTAGTATGTATGTAGTATGTATGTAGCATGCAGTATGTATGTAGCATGTATGTAGTATATATGTAGTATGTATGTAGCATGTAGTATGTATGTAGCATGCATGTAGTATATATGTAGTATGTATGTAGCATGCATGTAGTATGTATGTAGTATGTATGTAGTATGTATGTAGCATGCAGTATGTATGTAGCATGTATGTAGTATGTATGTAGTATATATGTAGTATGTATGTAGCATGCATGTAGTATGTATGTAGCATGTAGTATGTATGTAGCATGCATGTAGTATGTATGTAGCATGTATGTAGTATGTATGTAGCATGTAGTATGTATGTAGCATGCATGTAGTATGTATGTAGTATTTTTTTTTTTTTTTTTTTTTAACATTTAACACATTAGCCGGATGATGGGACTACTACTGTCCCATCATTGGCTAATGTGTCAATCACTGTCATAGTAGCAGGCATCGCCCGATGGGACTTGTAGTCCCATCGGACGATGCTTGCACAGACCCCCGGACATCAGCACAGCCCCCCGGCAGGCCGGCACAGCCCCCCGGCAGGCCGGTACAGACCCCCACAGGGTGCACAGACCACCGGCAGGCCGGCACAGCCCCCCGGCAGGCCGGTACAGACCCCGGGCAGTCCACACAGCCCCCCGGCAGGCCGGCACAGCCCCCCGGCAGGCCGGTACAGACCCCGGGCAGTCCACACAGCCCCCCGGCAGGCCGGCACAGCCCCCCGGCAGGCCGGTACAGACCCCGGGCAGTCCACACAGCCCCCCGGCAGGCCGGCACAGCCCCCCGGCAGGCCGGCAGAGACCCCCGGAAGGCCCGAAATGACGGCGCATCATGATGCGCACACACCGCGCATCATGATGACGTCAGGCCGTCAATCAACTGAACTTCCGATTCCGATGCCGAATTCCGATATTGAAAAAATATCGGAAGTCGGTATCGGAATTCCGATACAGCAAGTATCGGCCGATACCCGATACTTGCGGTATCGGAATGCTCAACACTACTAATAACTTCTAAAATGTCATTTTAATTCATTTAAGGTTTTATTAATACTACAGCTATTGTTCATACTTACTGTTGTGTGAATGGGCTGCAGTTATTTGAGTGTCCCAACTGTAGTGTGAATTAATAAAGCATTAATATCACAGAAAGGGATGGCATATGGTATATCATCATTGATTGGTGCCAGGCCATCTCTAGGACTGCCCATAATCCTGAGACTAAAAAGACTACAGCATTGCTTCTCCCCTTCACAGCACACTCCCAGGTACATAGGTCTCTGAACTATTTTTGTTATTGCTGTGTAGGGAAAGAATATGGCAGAATTCAGCAATGAGAGAGTCATGGCATACCCCAGTGATATGCCATCATTTTCTATAAGAATTTCCACTTAAAAAATATATATAATAAAAATTCAAATCACTTCCTTTTTCTCCCATTACAAGTAAAGAAATGCAAAAAATAAATATATTTTGTATTACCGCATCTGTAAAAGTCAGGTCTAAGTATTAAAAATTAACCCATAAAATAAATGCAAAACCAAATGAATTTAGCTGGAATTTAAGTTAGCATGCATGTCATGTTTAAGAGCAGGTTCACACTCATCATTATTCAGTCAAATTCCAAGATAGAAACAAAACTAACATATACCCTGCTATATGTAAGTAAAAAACAATAGTGCAGGCGGGACGCCACTGATTGGGGCCTTCCCGACTGGCTACACCTTGGCCCTGGTGGGATGGCTTTTACACTTTTGATCAAAAACAGTGTTTAGTAAGTCCTCAATTTTATTTATATGCACTATTGCTTTTTACTTACTTACAGCAGGCAATATAGAATTAATCTTCAGCTCACCTGGTCCAGCCTGCCCAGTCCTCCTTTCCATGATCTCGGTGCACGGAATGAATCCATCCCCATTTGGGAGAAAATTCTTGGTGAAAAAAAAAACTTTTGTAGTTCCAGCACAAGATATAGGAAAATTTAAAAAAGCCTTTATTTAGTCCATCATTAAAAATTACAATACCAAATGTAATAAAAGCATGTGTAGGCTTACGCGTTTCGGATCATACTTGACCCTTAATAGATGCTATGATTAAGGGTCAAATATGATCCGAAACGCGTAAGCCTACACATGCTTTTATTACATTTGGTATTGTAATTTTTAATGATGGACTAAATAAAGGCTTTTTTTAATTTTCCTATATCTTGTGCTGGAACTACAAAAGTTTTTTTTTTACTTACAGCAGGGTATGTGTTCATTTTGTTTCTGTCTTAGGGTGTATCTATAAAATAAATGTGTTAAAAAAAAGATGAACTGAATTATCAGAATGTTTTATTAATCACCTCACCTCCCTAGAAAAATGCAAAAAACTGTTTTCAAAATGTCATATGTGCCCCAAATTAATATCAGTAAAATAATAAGCTTAAGATAACTTGTTTTGTGGAAAATTGGTTAATCTGCAGGTTAATAGTTTTCTGAACCTGCCTGGCACTCTCAATGAGAGACTCGCTGTCGGGAGGAAATAAACTTTATTTGCAGCAATGTTCAGGTTTCTGTCATGGGGTGGCGCTCGTTCAGTCACAGCTCTGTGAAGAGAGTGCAGCGACCGTAACCGCAGCCCCGGTACTGACTGACAGCCAGAGCAGGGGGCACGGTTACAGCCACCGCTCACTATACACATAGCTATGACTGAACCCATACTAGGGCCTCCCCCATTGCTGAAATAGAAATGTTACTGGTAGGAATAAACTTAATTTCCTTCTGACAGTGGGTCAGGAGTTGGGCAGGTTCACAACGCTATTAACCTGCAGATTAACCTCATATTTGCAGGTTAATAGCGCTTTCCACGTGGCAGGTTCCCTTTAGTACACAGAAAACAAGCCCTTACATAGCTCCATTAATGGAAAAATGATAATTGTTACATGTCTAAGAAAGTAATGGCACAATTCAAAAATTATTTTGTACAAACTTCTGGATTTTTTTCTCCATTTAAGGGTACCTAAACTTTCTCTTTTAAATGCTCTTGAAAAAGGGTAGTGTCACTGGGATATCACAACAGAGAAGGACTTTTTCCTTGCTGTCAGTGCAGGGGTTAATCTGTTCAGTTGAAGTTCCTGGAGCTTTCCTACCTGGATTGTCTCAGCTGTTTAATTTTGGACACTTCCCTCTGCTATATATACTCGCTTCTGGCACTTAGGAGTTATCAGTGTTAGTTCATACTGCCTGGATTGGAGTTGGAGGTGTAGTTTATGGTTGGAGCTGGCATTTGGAGATTTGTTCAAGAGATTGTTGATTGGATTTTTGTTTGTGTGCACATCCTCATCCTCTCCTATTTGGTTTATCCTTCCTTTAACTCCCCTGTGTTCTACTCTGTTGTTTCGTGAGTGTATTTTATATGATTGCTATTTTCATTTATCCCTGTCTGTCTTCCTTTGTATGGTTTGTGTTATCCTATACACTTTGACTTCTCATCTCATCTCCCTAGCTAGGAGAGTGCACAGATAAGGGTTGATATAGGAGAATAGCAATGCACGTGAACCCAGTGTCTCCACTTTCAGTAGTAATCTGAGGGACAGTGGTAAACTCGGGACCTTTGGGACCTGGTTAGCGCCCACAGTCCAAAGATACTGCATGACAGGTAATGTCATATTATGAAAATGGTAGTTAGTTTTAATACTATGAGAGAACTTTTATCTTATATAGTGCACAGATTGTTACTAAGGAAACTGACCATCAGAGCCTAACAGAGTATGCACAGTAGTACATTTCAGACAGCGAACTTAACTCCTAAGATACCAGCCACCTATCTCCAGACAATTAATTTCTTTAAAGGAGTTAGTTGTTTACCTTCCTCACACTTGCTCTCAGCTCCTGACTAAGCTGCTATCAGTCCTGCTAAATCACAATTCCCTGCCCAAACCATGGCCACTTTTCACTCGAACCGGCAGTTTTCGCTTGAATCCTGTGCTTGTCCAAATGCACTGTTATTTCTCTGTGCATAAATAGTGATAATAGTGTAGATTTCAGAACAAGTACTGACAGACCATTAATGTGTCACAGTAGCAAAAGCTCAGCAGTATGACGAAGATACTCAACTAGAGCAGTCATTCAAACAGGAGTATCTGCCCCCCCTTCAGCAGCAAGGAAGTAAAGAGACTGTAAAACTGTATTCTGCTGAAAAAACAACTTGAAAATACCCATTTAACCCCTTCACTACCAAGGGTGGTTTGCACGTTAACTACCGGGCCAATTTTTACAATTCTGACCACTGTACCTTTATGAGGTCATAACTCTGGAACGCTTCTATGGATCCCGGTGATTCTGACATTGTTTTCTCGTGACATATTGTACTTCATGTTAGTGGTAAAATTGCATTCAAATAACTTGCGTTTATTTGTAAAAAAATGGAAATTTGGCGAAAATTTTGAAAATTTCGCAATTTTCCAACTTTGAATTCCCACATGTTTACTTTACATCAGCACAGTTTTGGAACCAAAATTTTTTTTTGTTAGGAAGTTATAAGGGTTAAAAATTGACCAGCGATTTCTCATTTTTGCAACACCATTTTATTTTTAGGGACCACTTCACATTAGAAGCCACTTTGAGGGGTCTATATGATAGAAAATACCCAAAAGTGACACCATTCTAAAAACTGCACCCCTTAAGGTGCTTAAAACCACATTCAAGAAGTTTATTAACCCTTTAGGTGCGTCACAGGAATTTTTTGAATATTAAAAAAAAAATGAACATTTAACTTTTTTTCACAAAAAAAATACTTCAGATTCAATTTTCTTTATTTTACCAAGGGTAACAGGAGAAATTGGACTGCAAGACTTATTGTGCAATTTGTCCTGAGTATGCTGATACCTGATATGTGGGGGGGAACCACTGTTTCGGCGCATGGCAGAGCTCAGAATGGAAGGAGCGCCGTTTGACTTTTTCAATGCAAAATTGGCTGGAATTCAGATCGGACGCCATGTCACGTTTGGCGAGCCCCTGATGTACCTAAACAGTGGAAACCCCCCCAAGTGACCCCATTTTGGAAACTAGACCCCCCAAGGAACTTATCTAGATATGTGGTGAGAACTTTGAACCCACAAGGGCTTCACAGAAGTTTATAACGTACAGCGGTACAATTAAAAAATCATATTTTTTCCACAAAAATGATCTTTTCATCCCCAATTTTTATTTTTCCAAGGGTAACAGGACCCTAAAAGTTATTGTGCAATTTGTCCTGAGTACGCTGATACCCCATATGTGGGTGTAAATGACTATTTGGGCGCATAGCAGAGCTCGGAAGGGAAGCAGCGCCATTTGACGTTTTTGGCTAGAATTGAGATCGGACACCATGTCGCGATTGGAAAACCCCTGATGTACCAAAACAGTGGAAACCCCCCACAAATGACACCATTTTGGAATCTAGACCCCCCAAGGAACTTATCTAGATGTGTGGTGAGAACTTTGAACCCCCAAGGGCTTCACAGGAGTTTATAACGTACAGCAGTACAATTAAAAAATCATATTTTTTCCACAAAAATGATCTTTTCACCCTCAATTCTTATTTTTCCAAAAGTAACAGGACCCTAAAAGATATAGTGCAATTTATCCTAAGTACGCTGATACCCCACATGTGGGGGTAAACCACTATTTGGGCGTATGGCAGAGCTCGGAAGGGAAGCAGCGCCATTTGACGTTTTTGGCTGGAATTGAGATCGGACACCATGTCGCGTTAGGAAAGCCCCTGATGTACCAAAACAGTAGAAACCCCCCACAAATGACACCATTTTGGAAACTAGACCCCCCAAGGAACTTATCTAGATGTGTGGTGAGCACTTTGAACCCCCCAGTGCTTCACTGAAGTTTATAACGTCCGGGCGTGAAAATAAAAAAATCGTATTTTTTCCACAAACATGATCTTTTAGTCCCCATTTTTTATTTTCCCAAGGGTAACAGGAGAAATTGGACCCCAAAAGTTGTTGTCCAATTTGTCCTGAGTACGCTGATACCTCATATGTGGGAGAAAACTACTGTATGGGCACACGTCGGGGCTCGGAAGGGAAGTAGTGACGTTTTGGAATGCAGACTTTGATGGAATGGTCTGCGGGTGTCATGTTGCGTTTGGAGAGCCCCTGATGTACCTAAATAGTGGAAACCCCCCACAAGTGACCCCATTTTGGAAACTAGACCCCCTAATGAACTTATCTAGATGTGGGGTGAGCACTTTGAACCCCCCAGTGCTTCACAGAAGTTTTTAACGACCGGGCGTGAAAATAAAAATATCGTATTTTTTCAACAAACATCATCTTTTAGTCCCCATTTTTTTATTTTCCCAAGGGTAACAGGAGAAATTGGACCCCAAAAGTTGTTGTCCAATTTGTCCTGAGTACGCTGATACCTCATATGTGGGAGAAAACTACTGTATGGGCACACGTCGGGGCTCGGAAGGGAAGTAGTGACGTTTTGGAATGCAGACTTTGATGGAATGGTCTGCGGGTGTCATGTTGCGTTTGGAGAGCCCCTGATGTACCTAAACAGTGGAAACCCCCCACAAATGACCCCATTTTGGAAACTAGACCCCCTAATGAACTTATCTAGATGTGTGGTGAGCACTTTGAACCCCCCAGTGCTTCACAGAAGTTTATAACGACCGGGCGTGAAAATAAAAATATCATATTTTTTCAACAAACATCATCTTTTAGTCCCCATTTTTTTTATTTTCCCAAGGGTAACAGGAGAAATTGGACCCCAAAAGTTGTTGTCCAATTTGTCCTGAGTACGCTGATACCTCATATGTGGGAGAAAACTACTGTATGGGCACACGTCGGGGCTCGGAAGGGAAGTAGTGACGTTTTGGAATGCAGACTTTGATGGATTGGTATGCGGGTGTCATATGCGTTTGGAGAGCCCCTAATGTACCTAAACTATTGAAACTCCCCACAAGTGACCCCATTTTGGAAACTAGACCCCCCACCGAGCTTATCTAGATGTGTGGAGAGCACTTTGAACCCCCAAGTGCTTCACAGAAGTTTATAAAGCCTGGGCGTGAAAATAAAAAAAACATTTTTTTCCGCAAAATTATATTTTTGCCCCCAATTTTTTATTTTCCTAAGGGTAACAGGAGAAATTGGACCCCAAAAGTTGTTTTGTAATTTGTCCTGAGTAGGCTGATACCCTACATGTGGGGGTAAAACACTGTTTGGGCACATGGCAGAGCTTGGAAGGGAAGGAGCACCATTTGACTTTTTCAACGCAGAATTGGCTGGAATTGAGATCAGACGCCATGTTGCCTTTGGAGAGCACCTGATGTGCCCAAACAGTGGAAACCCCCAATTATAACTCCAACCCGAACCTCAACACACCCCTAACCCTAATCTGAGCCCTAGCCCTAACCCTAGCCCTAACCCTAGCCCTAACCCTAACCCTAACCCTAGCCCTAACCCTAGCCCTAACCCTACCCTAACCCTAACCCTAGCGGGAAAATGGAAATAAATACATTTTCTTTTAGTTTTATTATTTTTCCCTAACTAAGGGGGTGATAACGGGGGGTTTGATTTACGATTTATGGCGGTTTTTATGTTTGGCGGCTGTCGCACGCTAAAAGACGCTTTTTATTGTAAAAATAGTTTTTGCATCACCACATATTGTGAGCTATAATTTTTCCGTATTTTGACCCACCGAGTCATGTGAGGTCTTATTTTTTGCGGGACGAGTTGACGTTTTTATTGGTACCATTTTCGGGCACGTGACATTTTTTGATCGCTTTTTATTCCGATTTTTGGGATGCAGAATGAACAAAAACCAGCGTTTCATGAATTTCTTTTGGGGGGGTGCGTTTACACCGTTCCGCGTGCGGTAAAATTGATAAAGCGGTTTTATTCTTCGGGTCAGTACGGTTACAGCGATACCTCATTTAGGTCGTTTTTTTATGTTTTGTCGGTTTTTTGCAATGAAAACTATTTTATATAAAAAATCATTATTTTTGTATCGCTTTATTCTGCGAGCTATAACTTTTTAATTTTTTTGCGGATGATGCTGTATGGTGGATCGTTTTTTGCGGGACAAGATGACGTTTTCAGCGGTACCATGCATATTTATATGCATCTTTTTGATCGCGCGTTATTGCACTTTTTGTTCGGTGGTATGATAATAAATCATTATTTTTTGCTTCGTTTTTTTATTTTTATTTTTTAAGGGGTTCGCTAAAGGGGTTAACTAATGGGACAGTTTTATAGGGCAGGTCATTACGGACGCGCCGATACCAAATATGTGTACTTTTATTGTTTTTGTTTTTTTTATTTTGAAAAAATGGATTTATTGGGGAATATTTTTTTTTTTTTTACTGATTTATTTAGCGATTTTTTTAAATTATTTTTAACACTTTTTTTTTTTTTTTTTTTACTTTATTACCTTGTCCCAGGTGGGACATCACTGTCCTGTGACAGATCGCTGATCTGTCACATCACAGATCACTGTGACAGATCAGCGATCTGTCACAGGCACTGCTGCAGACTTCCTCATGCCTGCGCTTTGCAGGCAGTGAGGAAGTCAGCTCCCTGCAGGCCCCCGTCGCCATCTTGGATCCGGGGGCCTGTAGGGAAAGAGCCCCCCGCAGCAGCGCTGCACATTGCGCTGCCGTGGGGGGCTCAGGGAAGCACGGAGGGAGCCCCCTCCCTGCCGATGCTTCCCTTTAACCCCCGGTACACCGCGATCGCGTTTGATCGCGGTGTGCAAGGGGTTAACGTGTCGGGGCCGGTCCGTGACCGCCCCTGACACATTGTGCCGGGTGTCAGCTATGATAATTAGCTGACACTCGGCCGCGATCAGCGGCGCTCACCACGTGGGCGCCGCTGATCGCGATGACGTAATATTCCGTCCATGGTAATTAGGTCCATGGTCACATGGACGGAATATTACGTCAATTGTAGGTAAGGGGTTAAGGACAAAATGCCATATTTCAATCACGAAGCATCTTTCATTTCACCAGAGCTGTTTAAAAGAAGCTGAACTGTGATTGGTTGCTATGAGCAACAGTTCTCCTTGCAACCAATCACTAAGCATCTTTCATTTCACCAGAGCTGTTTAAAGAAGCTGAGCTGTGATTGGTTGCTATGAACAACAATTTTCCCACTCAAGAAAACATCTCCGCAAACACTGACTGGGAGGGAGAAATCTAGCATCCCTGGGAACATAAGCTCCCAGCCATTGTCTGCCCCCCAGAAAGGAGCAGAGAGCACATGACAGAAATGAATCCCCCCTCCCGTGCCCATATACCCATCACACATCCTCCATCCCATAGGCACATCTTCCCTCTTATAAGGATCTCCAGTATGGAAGTTAGGCAAATCCCCCAGCGCTCTGATACTGACCCCAGGCCTCTGTTAAAGGGATCATTGGTATGGAAGTTAGGGCAAATCCATCCAGCGCTTTAGTTTTGACCCCAGGCCTCTCTTAAAGGGATCCCTGGTATGCAATTAGGACTGTTCCACTCAGCGCTGTGGTTCTGACCCCAGGGTCTCTTAAAGGGATCATTGGTATGGAAGTTAGGGCAATTCCACTCAGCGCTCTGGTTCTGACCCCAGGCGCCTCTTAAAGGGATCCCCGGTATGGAAGTGAGGGCAAATCCACTCTGCGCTTTGGTACTGATCCCAGGCCTCTCTTAAAGGGATCCCCGGTATGGAAGTTAGGACCATTCCATGCAGCGTTCTGGTTCTGACCCCAGGCTGATGGGATGATGTGGGATATTAGGGGTAGTAGTCAGGTGGTTCTGGCTGATGGGATGATGTGGGATATAAGGGGTAGTAGTCTGGTGGCTCTGGCTGATGGGATGATGTGGGATATTAGGGGTAGTAGTCTGGTGGCTCTGGCTGATGGGATGATGTGGGATATAAGGGGTAGTAGTCCTGGAACGCCTGGTCCACTCCCGTCTTATCCGCTATCTCTTTGATAACTCTCTTCTCGACCCTCTCCAATCCGGTTTCCGCTCTTTACACTCTAATGAAACTGCCCTCACTAAAGTCTCTAATGATCTACTAACAGCTAAATCAAATGGTCATTACTCCATGCTAATTCTCTTGGATCTCTCTGCAGCATTCGACACTGTGGATCATCAGCTCCTCCTCACTATGCTCCGTTCCATTGGCCTCAAGGACACCGTTCTCTCCTGGTTCTCCTATCTCTCTGACCGCTCCTTTACTTTGCCAGTTCCTCCTCCTCTCACCTTCCCCTTACTGTTGTGGTTCCTCAAGGATCGGTTCTAGGCCCCCTCCTCTTCTCCTTGTACACTGCCCCTATTGGTCAAACAATCAGTAGATTTGGTTTCCAGTACCATCTCTATGCTGATGACACCCAATTATATGCTTCTTCTCCTGACATCACGCCAGCCTTTCTAGAAAACACCGACGATTGTCTAAACGCTGTGTCTAACATCATGTCCTCACTATATCTGAAACTGAACCTGTCAAAGACTGAACTCCTTGTGTTTCCTCCCTCTACAAATGTACCTATACCCGACATTGCCATTAACGTGTGTGGTTCCACTATTACTCCCCAGCAACATGCCCACTGTCTTGGGGTCATACTTGACTCCGAGCTTTCCTTTGCCCCCCACATTCGATCACTGGCTCGCTCTTGTCATATGCACCTCAAAAACATTTCTAGAATTCGACCTTTTCTTACTTTTGACTCTGCAAAAACTCTTACTGTTTCTCTTATTCGTTCTCGTCTCGACTATTGTAACTCTCTTCTAATCGGTCTCCCTCTTACCAAACTCTCCCCTCTCCAATTTGTCTTGAATGCTGCAGCCAGGATCATATTCATCACCAATCGTTACACCGATGCCTCTACCTTGTGCCAGTCATTACACTGGCTACCCATCCACTCCAGAATTCAGTATAAACTTATTACCCTCACCCACAAAGCCCTCCATGGCTCAGCACCACCCTACATCTCCTCCCTTGTTTCAGTATACCACACTACCCGTGCCCTCCGTTCTGATGACCTGAGATTAGCATCCTCAATAATCAGAACATCCCACTCCAGTCTCCAAGACTTTACACGTGCTGTGCCAATTCTTTGGAATGCACTTCCCAGGTCAATACGATTAGTCCCCAATCCCCACAATTTTAAGCGTGCCCTGAAAACGCATTTATTCAGACTGGCCTATCGCCTCAACACATTAACCTAATCTATCCCTGTGTGGCAGAGCCAAAAGTTTTACCATAACCAGGTTCTCCGCATCATATTCCCACATGCTTTATGCATCGATTAGCCCTCTGTGTCTGTACTGTTACACACTTAACATTATGGCTGGTCCATACAATCAGGGCAACTGTTACCACCCACCTTTCGTGTCTACCTCTTTCCTTAAAGACTGTAAGCTTGCAAGCAGGGCCCTCATTCCTCTTGGTATTTGTTATAATCTATGTGATTATTGTTATGCTGTAATGTCTATTGTCTGTACCAATCCCCTCTGAAATGTAAAGTGCTGCGGAATATGTCGGCGCTATAGAAATAAAATTTATTATTATTATTTATAGTAGTCCGGTGGCTCTGTTTGATGGGATGATGTGGGATATTAGGGGTAGTATTCCGGCAGCTCTGACGGGATGATGTGGGATATTGGGGGTAGTAGTCCGGTGGCTCTGACGGGATGATGTGGGATGTTAGGGGTAGTAGTCTCGTGGCCCTGGCTGACGGGATGATGTGGGATATTAGGGGTAGTAGTCCGGTGGCTCTGACGGGATGATGTGGGATATTAGGAGTAGTAGTCCGGTGGCCCTGGCTGACAGGATGATGTGGGATATTAGGGGTAGTAGTCCGGCGGCTGTGACGGGATGATGTGGGATATTAGTGGTAGTAGTCCAGTGGCTCTGGCTGACGGGATGATGTGGGATATTAGTGGTAGTAGTCCAGTAGCTCTGGCTGACGGGATGATGTGGGATATTAGGGGTAGTAGTCCGGTGGCCCTGGCTGACAGGATGATGTGGGATATTAGGGGTAGTAGTCCGGCGGCTGTGACGGGATGATGTGGGATATTAGTGGTAGTAGTCCAGTAGCTCTGGCTGACGGGATGATGTGGGATATTAGGGGTAGTAGTCCGGCGGCTCTGACAGGATGATGTGGTATATTAGGGGTAGTAGTCCGGTGGCTCTGGCTGACGGGATGATGCCTGATATTATAGTGAAAGTGGCTATGTGGAATGAGCGGGGCTCTACACTCAGCTTTATATATATAGAGAGAGAGAGAGAGAGAGAGAGATATAATCATTATAATATTATAATTTGTTGTTACTAACCGTAGTTAGTTACTATGCCTGGGCAGCGCCGGGCTCTTCAGCTAGTGATTAATATTATTCAAATAATTATTGAATAACAGAACTGGTAACTTCATATTATAAAGTAAAAAATGATATGGCCTTGCATTTTTTTATGCCTCTGTTACAAACATCCACATCTTAAGCCACTTACTTAGCTTGATACAAATGGAAGTATCGCCCACAATACACATTATATACATCTGGTAAATGTAGCAGAAAGCCAGCCTATTACTGCTTCGGAATATGTATATCAATACATTTGGCTTTTGTTACAGTTTTTGCAGGATTCTTGGTTACAACATTTTTTAAACAAACACATCTAGGAACATGTTCTTAGAATTGCGTTAATAGAGAACAGCATAGTGATGATAGTGCATTTAAAAACAAATCTACAGGAAAACCATGTGAAAATATAACTTTCCCTAAAAACTGTGTATTTTCTCACTGCAGTATGGCATTATGTGAATGGAATTTTGTAATAGCACCCTAGGGAGAACTGGTGCTCGAAAAAATGCTGTAACTGTTTACAGGTTTTCCCAACTGGATCTCCACAAGGACCTTCCAAGAGCGCTCAAACATAAAGGACTGACCCAACCAGAGCGTACTCCGTACTAATAAGAAGCAATAAGCCAAAACAAACCTAAATAAAATTGTCTACAGATGTGTTCCCGTCCTGTACTTGCAGAACTACTGCATGTTGTAATTTTTATGGACCTCCCTTCAGTCCACTCAGCCAACCTCTCGCCTGAGGCGACCTATCATATTGTTCCCCCTCTTCCATTTCCCTCTTAAGCTATGTGCCCACATATGCAGTAAATGTCTGCTTCAAAACCGGACTCCTTCCCAGAAAACGCACGTTTTATTTCCGCGCGTTTTCTGCGCATTTTTCCATGCGGCTTACAGTACCATGTAAACCTATGCAAAACCAAATCCGCTGTGCACTTGCTGCTGAAATTTCTGCGCAGATTTGCTGCGGTTTATTTTCCGCAGCATGTCACTTCTTTTTTGTGGAACTGAAGCTGCAGTTTTCGTTCCGGGAAGAACGAACATACAAAAATCTCTCTCTCATGTGTTTTTGAAGCGTTTTGACCAGGACAAATGCTTCAAAAACGTGAAAAAAACACGTGGAAATAAAACGCGCGTTTTCTGGGAAGAAGTCTGGTTTTGAAGCAGAAATTTTCTGCATACGTGGGCACATAGCCTTATTCTCACCGAGCCCCTGCTACATTGTATCGCTTTTCCCCTTTTATCTTCACAGAGCCCCTTCCACATATGGTCTATCTGCACTTGTTCTTCTGTACAGCCCATGCCATAGCGTGTCTTTCTTTTCCCTCTCCACCCCACTGAGCCCTTGTTACATTCCTTTCTTCGGCCCCCTCTTTGTACTGGCTGCTCCCTTTATGTAAGCGATATAACTGCATTAAACCCACACACGGGAAAGAAGGGGGTTTCCATTCCTCCTGCCTTGTGTCCAAGAGGTTTCACCTTTAGAGACAGTAGTACTAGGGTCTGGAGAGAAAAAATTCAGCCGCGCCCTCAAGTGTTTTTTATTTTTCCATGCCATACATACTCTATTATTTTTTTCCCAGCATACTGACTCTAGACTGAGTGGGATTGGACAAATTTAAAAAATAATGGATAAAATTCACATATAGAAAAAATTATGTGCTACAGAGGTAGTCCATCTTTACATTTTTTAAAAGTTGTGAGATATGTTCTGCCTTTTATTATGTTCTGCTTTGTTTTTACTACACAGGATTGTATGACTTCTGTTTTGTTTGTTTAAAGGGAAGCTGTCACCAGCTTTTTGCTACCTAATCTGAGGTTAGCATAAAGTAGAGACAGAGAACCTGATTCCAGTGATGTTTCACTTACTGGGCTGCAGCAGATTATCACTAGAGGACTAGTAAACCAACTGCCTGGTAGCCAAGCATATTCATGAGCCTTGTATACCCCACCCCGACCACTGATTTGCAGCTTTCTGGCTATGCACAGTGTACACAAAAAGCTGCAAATCAGGGCTGTGGGTGTGGTTATACAGAGCTCCACTTTCAGAGAACTGGTAGATCTGCGGCATATAAAACAGAGATTTTATCAAGACTGCAGCAAGCAACTCACTTAATGACACATCACTGGAATCTGGGTCTCTAACCCTACATCATACTGCTCTTAGATTGGGTAGCAAAAACCTGGTGACAGATTCCAATCAATTACTTTATATTGGGGGGTAGATTTTCCAGGCACTCTGGCATTTCTTAAGGAATGACTGCAGATATTCTATTAATTCCCAGACTCTGGGGGATTAATGGGCAGTATGGGGTTAGTTACACTAACATTGAGCCCCAGACTCCATCGTTATTTGTAAGAGTAAATCTCTATAATATGTTCACACATGGTGAGGTTTTTTTTTGCTGTTATTCAATGGAAATGAGTATTTTTTTCTGATGGTAATGACACCGAGCCGGAACCTAACATCAGGATTTTTCTTATTTCTGAAAGGCAAAAACCAAGTAAAAAAACAAAGAAAGCGGGCAGGACGCAAGCACCATAAACGTTCAAGGAATGATAACAAGACGCAAGAAAAAGTTTTGAATGGAGTCCAGCATACAAATGTTTTGAATCTGTCACATCAAAAGTTAACTCTTATATATATTCAGGTGCTTAGCTATGGTCTTAATTTTGTACCTGCACGGACTTTCTATCTTTTTGGGACTTTGTTGGATATAAATCGTTTTGTTCGTAATCTCACAGATAAGAGACATTTCTTTAATGATGATGGTGATGAAGCAGATGTTCATACATCTTTGCCTTTAACTAATGAATATCGTGCATTATCGTTTAATGAACGGTTGGTATTATTGCACTTACAAGGTCTAAATGAAAGTGAGAGAAATGATCAGGTTTTATTGGAAAATGTTTCTAAATTCCACACAAAAAATCCTTCTTTTTACCCTATATATTCTAGATCTGATCTTATGGGTCAGTTCCAAGAGGCAATTCAGCGTGATTTGAAGACATTGCATACAGCTGTAAAATTCAACGCCAAGAAGTCAAATCTTACCCGTGCTGAATCTATAGCTTTGGGAGAACTTCAATCCATGGACAATATTATTATCAAAATGTCTGATATGGGGGGACTTGTGGTGGTTTTGAATTTGGAGGTATATAATTCTCAAATGAATATTTTATTATCGGATGTATCGACATATACCAGGTTATCAAGTAGTCCCCTTAAAACATTTATGCAGGAAACCCACTCCATTATTAATGATGGTTTTACATTAGGGGTGTTAACTAAACAACAAAAGGAATATATGACTATAGATCATCCAACTATTCCGTATATTTACGGTTTACCCAAAGTACATAAAGCCCTTCATCCACCCCCTATGAGACCAGTTATCTCTGGAATCGGGTCGGTGACTGAAAGTGCTGGTGAGTGGCTGGATTCTATGCTGCAGCCCTTAGTCCAGCGGTCTTGCGTTTTTTTTTAAAGATTCCCGTAATGTCCTTCAACGGCTATCGCACTTGTGTTGGCATTCCACTTGCTCCTGGGTCAGTTGTGATGTGGTATCATTGTATACCTGCATCCCCCACCAAATTGCTTTGGAAGCGCTTCAGTTTCATTTATCTCATTACAGTAATTATTCTTTGGATTTGATTAATTTTATATTGGACCTGGTTTTCTTTCTTATGACACATAACTTTTTTACTTTTGACAACCAATATTATTTACAGTGTAGGGGTGTTTCAACGGGGGCAAAATTTTCCCCTTCGGTAGCAAACTTAGTAATGTCATATTGGGAATTAAACTATCTTTATGCTACATCTAACCCCTTCATTTCCAGCATATATTGGTACGGAAGATTTATCGACGATCTACTGTTTATTTGGAGGGGTGATGACACCCCCATTTCTGACTCTATCAAGTTTAGGCTGGTTTCACACTTGCGGTTTTTTTGCGCTGTATTTTAGCGCTAAAAAACGCATGCGTTTTTTTCCCTATATTTTGCATGGGATGTGCTTATGTGCGCATACACATGCGTTTGTATGCGTTTTTCCGCGCATGCGTTTTTTTGTGGTGTGCGCTCGGGCGCACAAAATGCATCCTGTTGCATTTTTTGGGCGTCCGACTTGCCTCAAAAAAACGCATGCGCGCAATGCGTTTTTTTACAGCAAGACACCCATTATAAGTCTATGGGTGCCCATATGTGCGCATTGCCATGCTCATGTATGCGGTTTTTTGCGCATGCGTTTTTTTGTTGACCATTAGTTAGACAATGGAATTTAGGGGTTTGGGTTAGAGTTAGGGTTAGTTAAGGGGGTTTAGGGTTAGGGTTAGGGTTTGGGTTAGGGTTAGTATGGTTTGGTTAAGGGTTAGGGTTTAGGGTTAGTTAGGGTTTAGGGTTAGGGTTTGGGTAGGGTTTGGTTAAGGGTTAGGGTTAGGGTCAGGGTTAGGGTTAGGGTATGGTTTGGTTAAGGGTTAGGGTTAGGGTCAGGGTTAGGGTTAGGGTTAGTAAAGTCAAGGTTTGGGTTAGTGTGAGGGGCCAACTAATGTTGGAAAAAAACGCAAGCGCGGTAAAAATGCATACAAACGCATAAAAACGCTGCGTTTTTTTCATGCATGCTCATAAAAATGCTTGAAAAAAACGCAGCATTTGTATGCGTTTGTATGCATTTTTTCCATGCTTTTTTTGCGGGAAAAACGCGCTGCAAAAAAAAGCAAGTGTGAAAGTAGCCTTTTTAATGATAATCTGTTTGGTCTTTCTTTTACATCCAGTACTCATTCCTCTTCCATTTCCTTTTTAGATCTTTTTTTGGAGGGTTCAGGTAACATGATTTTGACTTCTACTTTCTCTAAACCTTTGTCGGGTAATAGTATACTGCATGCGCATAGTTGCCATTAGAGATGAGCGACTTTGCCTTTTTTCGGGTCGAGTCGGGTTTCATGAAACCCGACTTTCGCAAAAGTCGGGTCGAACGCGATCGGCCGATTATCGTGAAAAGTTGAAGGCCGACTGAAACACGAAACCCAATGCAAGTCAATGGGGAAGAAAAGTCGGCAGTGAGTGGAGGACAGGAAACACACCTACAGTGCCCATTTTAATGTCAAAAACATCAATTCTTATTACTTAAGCTTGTCAACCTTAATTTACTTTATAATAATAGTTAGGCATTGAAAACTGGGGGTTATTTAGCTAAAGTTGTGGGGGGGGGGTAAGGCTGGCTCCAGATTTTCGTGGGCCCAGGGCCAAAGAGTGTCACTGGACTCCTTTAACACATGCCACAATTCATGATCCTCTGATATGGAAGAGAAATAGTGGTATAGTACAATGAAAAATACTTCACTTCTTACATCACATGACTGACATCCATTTTAAATTCTCCAATAGCTCCAAAAATGGACAGTATATTACTCCATACAGTATTATGGCCACCGCATAGTGCGCCATACAGAGTAATGAGCCCCATATATTTCTCCATACAGAATCATTGGTCCCATATAATGTTCGATACAGTACACTCACTGGCCACTTTATTAGGTACACCATGCTAGTAAGGGGTTGGACCCCCTTTTGCCTTCAGAACTGCCTCAATTCTTCGTGGCAAAGATTCAACAAGGTGCTGGAAGCATTCCTCAGAGATTTTGGACCATATTGACATGATGGCATCACACAGTTGGCGCAGATTTGTCGGCTGCACATCCCTGATGCGAATCTCCCGTTCCACCACATCCCAAAGATGCTCTATTGGATTGAGATCTGGTGACTGAGGAGGCCATTTGAGTACAGTGAACTCATTGTCATGTTCAAGAAACCAATCTGAGATGATTCAAGCTTTATGACATGGCGCATTATCCTGCTGAAAGTAGCCATCAGATGTTGGGTACATTGTGGCCATAAAGGGATGGACATGGTCAGCAACAATACTCAGGTAGGCTGTGGCGTTGCAACGATGCTCAATTGGTACCAAGGGGCCCAAAGAGTGCCAAGAAAAAATTCCCCACACCATGACACCACCACCACCAGCCTGAACCGTTGATACAAGGCAGGATGGATCCATGCTTTCATGTTGTTTACGCCAAATTCTGACCCTACCATCCGAATGTCGCAGCAGAAATCGAGACTCATCAGACCAGGCAACGTTTTTCCAATCTTCTACTGTCCAATTTCGATGAGCTTGTGCAAATTTTAGCCTCAGTTTCCTGTTCTTAGCTGAGAGGAGAGGTACCCAGTGTGGTCTTCTGCTGCTGTAGCCCATCTGCCTCAAAGTTCGACGCACTGTGCGTTCAGAGATGCTCTTCTGCCTACCTTGGTTGTAACGGGTGGCAATTTGAGTCACTGTTGCCTTTCTATCAGCTCGAACCAGTATGCCCATTCTCCTCTGACCTCTGGCATCAACAAGGCATTTCCGGCCACAGAACTGCCGCTCACTGGTTTTTTTTTCTTTTTCGGACCATTCTCTGTAAACCCTAGAGATGGTTGTGCGTGAAAATCCCAGTAGATCAGCAGTTTCTGAAATACTCAGACCAGCCCTTCTGGCACCAACAATCATGCCACGTTCAAAGGCACTCAAATCACCTTTCTTCCCCATACTGATGCTCGGTTTGAACTGCAGGAGATTGTCTTGACCATGTCTACATGCCTAAATGCACTGAGTTGCCGCCATGTGATTGGCTGATTAGAAATTAAGTCTTAACACACAGTTGGACAGGTGTACCTAATAAAGTGGCCAGTGAGTGTATATGATGAGCTCCACATAATGCTACAGTATATGTTGGTCCCCATGGATGAAGCTCCACTGTCTTATGGGTCGAAATAATGCTCCATATGTAATGGGCCCCATTTCTAATGCTCCAGTGTATAATGGGCCCTGTAAATGCTGCTCCAGTGTCTGATGTCCCCCATTTGGAAAGCTCCAGCATATGATGGGCCTCACGGATGATGCTCTAGTGTACGATTGGTCCAAATAATGCTCCATATATAACCTAACCCATTTACAATGCTCCAGTATATGATGGGCCCCATGGATGATGCTCCAGTGTCTTATGGGCCCAAATAATGCTCTATATATAATGGGCCCCATTTCTAATACTCCAGTGTATAATGGGCCCTGTAAATGCTGCTCCAGTGTCTGATGTCCACCTTTGGAATGCTCAAGTGTATGGTGGGCCCCATATATCATTCTCAAGAGTATAGTGCTCCCCAAAAATTGCTCCCAACCTTTAAAACAATTAAATAAGTCTCCTCGCTAGGGAATCCCTGTACTCTGGACTCCTCGTCATCCCCATCTTCCATCTCTCTGCACTTGGACTGTTTAGGCAAAGGGCGTACAGACGTGATGTCATTGCGCTCTCTGACCAGAATGTCACTATCAGGAAACGTGGAAGACATCACGGCGGTGGAGCAGGTAGAGGTAAGTATTTCAACTTTGCAAGTGCTGTGATCCTGAGCAAGCGGGGGGGCCCACTCGTTGGCGACGGCACTGGCACAGGGCCCCTCATAGTACAGCGGTGTGTCTGACGGCGGGTGGGCCCTCCCACCGGTAGAGACACTTTTGCGTACTATGAGGGGCCCTGTGCCAGTGCTGTCGCCCATGAGTATGCCCCCCACCTGCTCAAGGAACCTGCACTTTCATCTGCACCTTCCTCTTTGTCACCATGTAAGGTGGTATAGTATGCGGGAAGGGGAACTTGAGTTTCATCAGGGTCAAATTCTGGCTGTGTAGAGTGCGAGGGGAATGTACAGTCATGGCCAAAAGTTTAGAGAATGACACAAATATTAATTTTTACAAAGTCTACTGCTTCATTTTTTCTAATGGCAATTTGCATATACTCCAGAATGTTATAAAGAGTGATCAGCTTAACAGCAATTACTTGCAAAGTCAATATTTGCCTAGAAAATGAACTTTATCCCCCAAAACACATTTCAACATCATTGCAGCCCTGCCTTAAAAGGACCAGCTAACATCGTTTCAGTGATTGCTCCATTACCACAGGTGTGGGTGTTGATGAGGATAGGGCTAGAGATCAATCTGTCATGATTAAGTAAGAATGACACCACTGGACACTTTAAAAGGAGGCTGGTGCTTGGCATCATTGTTTCTCTTCTGTTAACCATGGTTATCTCTAAAGAAACACGTGCAGTCATCATTGCACTGCACAAAAATGGCCTAACAGGGAAGAGTATTGCAGCTAGAAAGATTGCACCTCAGTCAACAATCTATCTCATCATCAAGAACTTCAAGGAGAGAGGTTCCCTTGTTGCCAAAAAGGTTCCAGGGCGCCCAAGAAAGACCAGCAAGCGCCAGGACCGTCTCTTAAAAGTGTTTCAGCTGCGGGATCGGGCTACAAGCAGTGCAGAGCTTGCTCAGGAATGGCAGCAGGCAGGTGTGAGTGCATCTGCACGCACTGTGAGGTGGAGACTCTTGGAGCAAGGCCTGGTCTCAAGGAGGGCAGCAAAGAAGCCACTTCTCTCCAGAAAAAACATCATGGACAGACTGATATTCTGCAAGAGGTACAGGGAGTGGACTGCTGAGGACTGGGGTAAAGTCATTTTCTCTGATGAATCCCCTTTTCGATTGTTTGGGACATCTGGAAAACGGCTTATTCGGAGAAGACCAGGTGAGCGCTACCACCAGTCTTGTCTCATGCCAACTGTCAAGCATCCTGAAACCATTCATGTGTGGGGTTGCTTCTCAGCCAAGGGAATGGGCTCTCTCTCAGTCTTGCCTAGAAACACAGCAATGAATAAAGAATGGTACCAGAATGTCCTCCAAGAGCAACTTCTCCCAACCGTCCAAGAGCAGTTTGGCGATCAACAATGCCTTTTTCAACATGATGGAGCACCTTGCCATAAAGCAAAGGTGATAACTAAATGGCTCAGGGAACAAAACATAGAAATTTTGGGACCATGGCCTGGAAACTCCCCAGATCTTAATCCCATTGAGAACTTGTGGTCAATCATCAAGAGACGGGTGGACAAACAAAAACCTTCAAATTCAGACAAAATAAAAGCATTGATTTTGCAAGAATGGACTGCTATCAGTCAGGATTTTATCCAGAAGTTGATTGAGAGCATGCCAGGGAGAATTGCTGAGGTCCTGAAGAAGAAGGGTCAACACTGCAAATATTGACTTGCTGCAATAACTCATTCTAACTGTCAATATAACCTTTTGCTACTCATAATATGATTGCAATTATATTTCTGTATGTGATAAAAACATCTCACAAACACACATAAAAACCAGAGACCAGCAGATCATGTGAAAATATAATATTTGTTTCATTCTCTAAACTTTTGACCATGACTGTAGTGGTCTGGGTCAATGTACCAGCAGAATCATCTAGCAGTGGCTGGGCATCAGTGCATTTGTGGCGCCCCCAGGAGTACGGTCGCCACAGTGGCATTACCTTCCTCCTAGGGAGTGTGATGTCATGCTTGGGAGCAACGAAGGATCTCTCTAGCAGTTAAACCAACACACAACACAGTTCCCACTCCAGGCCAGCAGGGAGAGCTCTGAACCTGACTGCTGAGGAGCTGCTCTCTGTGGTCAGGAGGAGGGAAGTTAGGGCAGTCTGTGAAGGGAAGGGGAAGTGTGTGGACATGAGAAGGGGAGCTGGAGGATGAGCAGAGTTAAGGCTCACTCCTAGCTGGAGCGCATGGTCCGGATTCCGGTGTCCGAGTTTGTAGGGACACTGACGGTCCTGCAGCAGAAACCAGAGGAAGTAGCAGCTGTAAATGCTCTGTTCCCAACTAAGGCTTGGAGGCCCCAGCAGTGACGTGTGAGCCAGAAGGAAAAGACTACGGCTGCCTGCCATACGAGAAAGTTCCAAAAGAGAGGCAACAGGGGGAACTTCAGTGAACTCAGTACTGCGAGTACCTCAGATAAGCACTAGAACAGAGGCCACACTACCTATCTGCAGAGAGAGAATTCCTAATTTGCTTCCAGGTTGACCAACTCCTTCTCCATCTGTACTCTGTGTCCTGGACGGCACTTACCAAGTACAGGTAAAGGAACTGCACAACTGTGTCAGTCATCTTTCTCCTGCACCTGGTGCACGGTTCTGCTACATCCTGCACTGCACACCATCTACCAACTCTTTCATTAGCCCTGCGATTATGGCCCTACCTGTGCAGGGCTTCTACATCTTAGCTGCACCACAACATCTGTCCCAGACAAGCGACACTGCAGCGCTGGTCAATCTGATCAGAAACCACAGGTGGCGTCACATATCATTCACCTATAAACGTTGCATGGACGCCCAGGGCCACGGACCGGGTCACCACCACCATGACACATCCCTCTGAGACACCGGCCCGGTACCGATTAACCACACTGCCCTGGCTGGCGACCCACACTCCATGTCAGATTCATCTTGGACTGGGGAATTCACAATTTGACTTGATAACCCAGGCATGGTATGTGAGAAAGTGCTACATGGACTAATGTGAAGTGTGGCCTGCTGCATCATTCACTTTTGGTGGGGGTGAAGGACACAAGGAAAGGGGTTCTTCCTGACCAGGAGCCAGCACTTGACGACTCAGTGCTTGCATTTTTTGAAACTCCAGAAGAGGAGGCGATAGAGCTGGGGGCTGTGTCAGCAATGTAAGCCAAAACTTGTTCCTGAAGCTCCGGCTTTAAAAGCGGTTTACCTACTCCCAGAAAAGGGAGCCTTTGAGGCCTTGTGGAGCCAGACGATGATGCAGTCTCAACACCTCCTGCCTTAGGTGCTATTGTGCTTTTGCCACTACTAGCAGATGCACCACCACCACCACCATCAGTACCAGCTGGCAACCCCCGCCCACTTCCATGGCCTCTTCCACCATACTTCCTCATTTTTGGGAAAATGTTCCCAAAATACCACCAGCTATATGGTACTGTAAAACAAGGTACAAGGTGTATATAGTATTGGGGAGAATTTGAATCCCCCTAGAGATTTTAGGAGGCTGAACAATTATCTCAGGCCCACTATAGATTACACCTCAATGTAATAGGCTGAAATTGGCTGGTGTATGACAAGGTACAAGGTGTATATAGTATTGGGGAGAATTTGAATCTCCCTAGAGATTTTAGGAGGCTGAACTATTATCTCAGGCCCACTATAGATTACACCTCAATGTAACAGGCTGAAATAGGCCGGTGTATGACAAGGTACAAGGTGTATATAGTATTGGGGAGAATTTGAATCTCCCTAGAGATTTTAGGAGGCTGAACTATTATCTCAGGCCCACTATAGATTACACCTCAATTTAACAGGCTGAAATAGGCTGGTGTATGACAAGGTACAAGGTGTATATAGTATTGGGGAGAATTTGAATCTCCCTAGAGATTTTAGGAGGCTGACAATGATGCTCTCAGTCCAAGTATGGCAGCAGGCAGCCTAATAAGCAGGACTGCTGCACACAAAGGTGTGGAAAAATGAACGCTTGGTAACTGTGCAGAAAAGAGGAAGAAAAGTATTTTTGCTTTTAAAAAAGCAGTTTGCACAGCAGTGTGGAAACAGCAATGCAGCTATCAGGGAACCTTATAAGGCAGCCTAATAAACGACAGAGCTGATGCACAAAAAATATAGCCTCCCCGTCACTGCACACAAACTGTTGTGTTGTACAGTGAAAATCGCTACCAGCAGAAGCAGTTTTTTTTCTTCTTCCCTGCCTAACGCTCTCCCTTATTCTGAATCAGCAGCAGCACCTCTCCCTAATGCTAAGATCGGCAGAAGTAAGATGGCGGTCGGCGTGCACGCCCTTTTATAGCCCCTGTGACGCCACACAAAGCCAGCCAATCACTTGCATGCCCTTCTCAAAGATGGTGGTGACCGCTTCCCATGTCATCGCGTTGCCCACAGTGTGCGTCCTCCATCATTGGCTGAAAAAGGGCGCTGGAAGCATCATTTGAAACGCGACTTTGGCGCTCTGGTTGCCGACCTCATGGCCGACCTCACGCTATGGTCGGGTTTCGTTTCATGAAACCTGACTTTAGCGAAAGTCGGTGACTTATGAATGTGACCGACCCGTTTCGCTGAACTCTAGTTGCCATCCAAAGCATATTATTAAATCTATACCTGTAGGGGAATTTACACGTATAAAATGCAATTGTAGTGATGAAAGCAGGTTAATTTTGGAACTGAAAGAAAGTGAAAAAAAACTCAGTAATCGAGGGTATCCAAAATGGATGTTAAAAAGAGCCGAGAAAATAGTAGAAAAAAAGAAACGATCTGACTTGTTGAATGATGAAAAATCAATTAAAAAAAACGGCAGAATAAACCTGTTTTATCTTTACAGTATAGTATGCAAGTCTATGATATTAAAAAAATTGTTCTCAAATATTTACCTCTTTTGGAAGAAGATGAAATATTATCTAGAATATTAGAACCTGGATGTGCAGTTGTAGCAAAACGAGCAAAAACTTTGGGTAACCCTTTGTCAGTTTTAAATAATGAGAGAAAATGTAGCAGAACCACATGGTTTAGTTGCAAATGTTTTTAGATGTGGAGAGAGCAAGTGTAAAATATGTAAATTTGTTTCCACCACTAAAAAATTCTCTAATTCAAATGCTTCTGAACATTTTAATATAAATCAATTTATGAATTGTAACAGCCAGTATGTGGTTTATGTTATTAATTGTTCGATTTGCAACAAAATGTATGTCGGTTGTACCATCCGGAATTTGAAAATGGCGCATTTCTGAGCATTGGGGGATATTTGTAACATTTCTGATTCTTCTTGTACTATTTCACAGGCTTCTAAACATTTTGTGCAACAACATGAACGCAACACTACTTCTTTCCAGGTTTTTGCAATAGAAAACATTCTTCCATCATCTAAAGGAGGGGACATTCGAAAATATCTGCGGGATCGCGAAGCTTTTTGTATGTTTCATCTGAACACCTGCCATCCATCCGGACTTAATCTTCGGAGGGAATTATTGTTTCATCATTAAGGAACTGATTTTTTGTCTTTCTTTGTATATATACAATTTTGTAATTGTGTAATTGTTTTTATCTAATTTTTGTCTATTAATGTTTTTATCACATGACTTGTTGGGGGTGTGGTATTGTCATGTCTAAATGTATAAATTGTTTGCTAAAACGTCATTATGCAGCTCTGACAAAGAACACACACAGTGTTCGAAACGCGTAGCTGCGGTGCAGCTTCTGTCTGCGGTATACCAATCTTATCATGGATTTTTCAATAAATTAGCTTTTTTGCATCAGCTGGACTATTTCCTCCTTTCTTGATGATTTGATCAAGTGTTCCACATGCAGTCCGTGCTGACAACACGCCACGAACAGGTGAGCTGGCTTTACTTGCTTTACTATTTTGTAATATTTAAAAAAAAAATACGCAAAAGGCAAAGAAAATTATGCCAAAGACATTACTAGTGAAATACAAATGCACGTCACAGTTTTCAGATTTATATTTTCAAAATAATTCGAAAACCATGTATAATTTCCTTTACACTTCACAAATACTTTCTACTTTGTGTTCGTATATCACATAAAATCCCAATAAGATACATTTATTTGCGGTTGTAAAGTGAAAAAATGTGGAAAATGTCACAGGGTATGAATACTTTTTCAAGGCACTGAATGTATGTGTGTTTGTAAATCATATTTCCAGGTGTTTTTTACCTGACAATGAACACCATAAAAAAAGGGGGGGAATAAATCTACACCCATCAGTGGTCACTGGCAAATGTAATGTTAACATTTTGCTACCTTATCTGGGCATATGGTGTGTGACATGGTCAGACACATCCTGTTTAATTTATGAAGGAGGAAATGTGAAACTCACAAAGCCTATGCAGACCATGCAAGAACTGCCAAAAATTAGAAGAGGGACTCCGATACACCATGCATTAGACATAAAGGAGGGCCTCATACACATTCTGTTAAAATTGTTAGGTAGTGGGGTTCCTAGACTCAAAAAGCGTGTGCACTGTGTGCTAGGGCTGCCAAAACTTAGAAGGAGGTACTGCAATATCCCCTGGAAGACACATAGAGGAGAGCCTCAGAAAACATTTTTTTCCCATTTTTAAAGATCGGGACTCCTAGACCGGTAAAGCCTATGCACTAAGTGCAAGGGCTGAAAAACATTTACCCCTAGGGGTATACATTTATATCTAAGAGAATTGTAGAGGTAGACCTCATAAACATGCTGTAAAAATTTTGAAGGAGGGCATTATAAACACCCTGGAAAAATTAAGAGCGAGGGTAGCATGATGACACTCTAAAAATTATGAGTCAGGGCTGCATGATTACCGTATAAAAACTTTGAGTGAGAGACTCATGATGACCCTGTAAAAATTTTGAGTGAGGACTACATGATTACCCTGTTAAAATCTTGGGAGAGGGCCGCCGCATCGATAGCATGTGTGCCATCTCAGGATCTGACTCGGTCACGGCCTCCACTAGGTTCACTCAGTATGCCGTCAGGGAAATGTAGAGTCCCTGGCCACAAGCATTTGTGCACATGTTGGTTGCGAAGTAGACCTTCCCAGTAACTGCATTGTTATCATAAGAAATGCTCATGAAAAACAGCGACTCTATAAGGCATAGCTCTGGCATGATGAATATAAACCAAGGTGCCCCCGTGATGCCGCTGCATGGGACGTCAATAGAGAGCTATCGCAATAGAACATCAAAAGGGGGGATGGAAAATTGAACGACCACAGATCCAACAATGAAAAAGTATAAATGACAGTGACAGGTTAAAGTGCAGGCACGGACAAACCCGCGCAACTATAGGAGAAAACGCTTAGAGCCCAGAAAGCCTATGCATGGCACATGAGATGGTACACACAGGTAAGTAAATAAAGGGATTGATAGCCACCACCTGACCATCACCCTATAGACCAATCTAATTACCAGACGAGGCCATGATACCTATAGGCCCATATAAAAAACAAGTGTCAAATACAGTGGATCACAATGATCACCATGCCTTGCTGTAAAGCGTTACCTCAAGTGAACGGCATGGTGGAGGCTAGAGGGGTCCGCTTGTGGGGCAGACCTGTGGCCTTGCCATTAGTTACTTATGTATCCACATTTTGATACATGTTACCATGATCCTATTTTTTTTACCATCTCATGTGCCATATATAGGCTTTCTGGGGTCTAAGCGTTTTCTCCCATAGTTGCGCGGGTTTGTCCGTGCCTGCACTTTAACCTGTCACTGTCATTGTATTTACCTTTATAATAATTTAATAAAGATTTATACTTTTTCATTGTTGGATCTGTGGTCGTTCATTTGTGGATTTTTCCACCCCCCCTTTTTTTCAGTAACTGCATTGGTTAGGGCACGGGTAATGCTATGGGACACATGCTGACGTAAGGCAAGGACTGCATACTGGGATAAATACTGGCGAGTGGGGATGGAGTACCAAGTTCTGCCGCCATAAGGTTGGGGAAAGCTTCAGTGTCCACAAACCTCAATAGCAACATTTCCAGGGCAAGCAGCCTAGAAATGTGGCCATTTAGTGTTTTGGCCTGTGGGCTATTTGCTTTCCGAGGCCTGGTGTATGTACAGCTGAAAAATGCTCTGGTACAAAGAATTGGATGTGGTTGCTGATGGTGCTTATGAATGCGCAATGACAGGTGCAGGGAGGGGGCATCCACTCCTGTTTCATGCACAGGGGATAGGCAAGGACGTAGCACAGGGGAAGAGGCAGTGGTGTCACCCGCAGACACTGATTGTGGACCCAAGCGTTCAGGCCACCTAGTCATGTGCTTTGATGACATGCAGGGGCGTAACACCCGTGGTCTCATGGGTCGTGTTAGGCGTCGGGTTCCAGTCGCTGCACAGCGGGAATCCCGAGCCTTGCCATCTGTGATTTCCCATTCTCCACCGGCAGCAGTGGAGCCTGCTCAGCAGACTCCACGATCCCGGCATTCTGTCCACACCAGCATCATGGGTTCGGTTGCTGCTGCCACCTCTGGTCCAGTTATGGCAATACAGTCTGTCCAGCAGCAAAAGACTCCAGAGTCTAAGTCTTCCTTTCGCTCCACTGAGCATGCTCAGGAGACAATCTCCCATTGGGGATCGAGAGTCACATGCTCAGGTCCTTCTCCAGTTCTGATTGGTCCATCTGAAGGATCAGGAAGGTCCCGGAAGGGCACGGCTATAAAAGGCTCGCATGGCCGCCCCACCATGCGCTATGATAGACTCTGAGGCTAATGCATTTAGTGTATGTGTGATGATGGATGAATGAGCCTGGTGACTGACCATTATAATTCCCCCCTCGGATATTATGTATGTGTTAGGGTGAGGGATTAGAGTCAGTATGTTAGCTCTGCACTGCATAGTGCCACAGTATTGCTCCACATCCACCGCTAGGGCCTAGGGCGTCAGCCAGTATAGGCCTCCTTGGCTATATCGCAGCATCCGCTAGTTACACCGTGCGCTTTAGTAGCGTTTTCCAGCCCGGTTATTAGGCAGGTTAGTGGCATCCATCAGGGCGGATACTGCACATGTTGCAGCAGTGATTCACACCCCATGCCTGTGACGCTAACAGGTTGCGGTTGTTTGCCGACAGGCACGTATTACGTGAAGTAACGGCACACGTGTCTGTTAGCTCCAGCTCAGTGATTACGCACTGGTGTCCGGCTTTACTCCTACACGCCTTTCCCTCATTGTCCAGCAGCAGTTGGTCACCTCTGCACGGTGTGCCCTGGGCTGCGAACGCACCTTATATATTATTATTATTATATTCTTGCTTTTAAAACATTTAGGAGGCCGCAATGGCACAGTGAATAAATAAAAATGTAGAGTAGGACCCCCCATATGAGATTGCCTTGGCGTGGCGGGGTGGCTCAATATATTGATCAATATTTTGCTAAATGTCTCATTTTGAATACAGTAAGATATGTGCATATGCACCTCATGTTATGCGTTCTGACCACTGGCAGTGCTGGCTCTTCTCTCTTTTTATTGCAAATTGGTTTTGTGGCTGACCACCACTGTTGCCGTGCACGCTGGGTCATGTTCGCCATCTTTTCTGTGTTTATTGTGATTGATCTAGGCTGCTGTGCACACTCACGGCAGCCCCGCCCTGCCCCAGGCTTTATTTATTTTTGCATCCATGTCTGAGCCTGCATTGCCCTTCATCTGTGTTTGCTGGTCAGGCAGTGTGTGGAGGTCAAACCTGAGATGTCTGTGTTCAGACCTGGTTGGCCTTCATCTGCACCTGCTCCATCTGGCTGCACGGGAATGATGCAGATATGCTTCAGGTATGGATTGCATTTGATATGGTCTTGCTTTTAAAACATTTAGGAGGCCGCAATGGCACAGTGAATAAATAAAAATGTAGAGTAGGACCCCCCATATGAGATTGCCTTGGCGTGGCGGGGTGGCTCAATATATTGATCAATATTTTGCTAAATGTCTCATTTTGAATACAGTAAGATATGTGCATATGCACCTCATGTTATGCGTTCTGACCACTGGCAGTGCTGGCTCTTCCCTCTTTTTATTGCAAATTGGTTTTGTGGCTGACCACCACTGTTGCCGTGCACGCTGGGTCATGTTCGCCATCTTTTCTGTGTTTATTGTGATTGATCTAGGCTGCTGTGCACACTCACGGCAGCCCCGCCCTGCCCCAGGCTTTATTTATTTTTGCATCCATGTCTGAGCCTGCATTGCCCTTCATCTGTGTTTGCTGGTCAGGCAGTGTGTGGAGGTCAAACCTGAGATGTCTGTGTTCAGACCTGGTTGGCCTTCATCTGCACCTGCTCCATCTGGCTGCACGGGAATGATGCAGATATGCTTCAGGTATGGATTGCATTTGATATGGTCTTGCTTTTAAAACATTTAGGAGGCTGCAATGGCACAGTGAATAAATAAAAATGTAGAGTAGGACCCCCCATATGAGATTGCCTTGGCGTGGCGGGGTGGCTCAATATATTGATCAATATTTTGCTAAATGTCTCATTTTGAATACAGTAAGATATGTGCATATGCACCTCATGTTATGCGTTCTGACCACTGGCAGTGCTGGCTCTTCTCTCTTTTTATTGCAAATTGGTTTTGTGGCTGACCACCACTGTTGCCGTGCACGCTGGGTCATGTTCGCCATCTTTTCTGTGTTTATTGTGATTGATCTAGGCTGCTGTGCAGACTCACGGCAGCCCCGCCCTGCCCCAGGCTTTATTTATTTTTGCATCTATGTCTGAGCCTGCATTGCCCTTCATCTGTGTTTGCTGGTCAGGCAGTGTGTGGAGGTCAAACCTGAGATGTCTGTGTTCAGACCTGGTTGGCCTTCATCTGCACCTGCTCCATCTGGCTGCACGGGAATGATGCAGATATGCTTCAGGTATGGATTGCATTTGATATGGTCTTGCTTTTAAAACATTTAGGAGGCCGCAATGGCACAGTGAATAAATAAAAATGTAGAGTAGGACCCCCCATATGAGATTGCCTTGGCGTGGCGGGGTGGCTCAATATATTGATCAATATTTTGCTAAATGTCTCATTTTGAATACAGTAATATATGTGCATATGCACCTCATGTTATGCGTTCTGACCACTGGCAGTGCTGGCTCTTCTCTCTTTTTATTGCAAATTGGTTTTGTGGCTGACCACCACTGTTGCCGTGCACGCTGGGTCATGTTCGCCATCTTTTCTGTGTTTATTGTGATTGATCTAGGCTGCTGTGCACACTCACGGCAGCCCCGCCCTGCCCCAGGCTTTATTTATTTTTGCATCCATGTCTGAGCCTGCATTGCCCTTCATCTGTGTTTGCTGGTCAGGCAGTGTGTGGAGGTCAAACCTGAGATGTCTGTGTTCAGACCTGGTTGGCCTTCATCTGCACCTGCTCCATCTGGCTGCACGGGAATGATGCAGATATGCTTCAGGTATGGATTGCATTTGATATGGTCTTGCTTTTAAAACATTTAGGAGGCTGCAATGGCACAGTGAATAAATAAAAATGTAGAGTAGGACCCCCATATGAGATTGCCTTGGCGTGGCAGGGTGGCTCAATATATTGATCAATATTTTGCTAAATGTCTCATTTTGAATACAGTAAGATATGTGCATATGCACCTCATGTTATGCGTTCTGACCACTGGCAGTGCTGGCTCTTCTCTCTTTTTATTATATATTATTTCATCTTTATTATTTGGTGCGTTCCGCCAGCCCCGTTACATTTTCATAGCGCCAGGGCCTGGCTAACAATGACGGGTGAGCAGCGCCTGCAGCGATATGTTCAGCAGCTGGAAGGCAGGTTGTCCGCTCTCGAGCGCTCAGCCTCAGCTGTGGACGTCACTGCAGTCGCCATCCAGGCAGCAGCAGAGGCAGTCTCCCGCGCCTCTATGTCCATTCCTGCCCCGACATTATCCCATCTCCCGTTGCCCGACAAGTTCTCGGGTGACAGCGCAACCTGTAGGGGTTTCGTGAGCCAGTGCTCTATCCAGCTTGAGTTACTGGCCACATGATTCTCTACAGAGCGGGCTAAGGTGGGATTTATCATCTCCCTCCTGTCGGGCAGGACGTTAGAATGGGCCACTCCACTGTGGGAGCGTGGTGACCCCGTGGTTCTGAGCGCTGCGCAGTTTCTAATGTCCCTAAAGCAGGTCTTTTTGGGGCCACGGGTCACTCACGACACCTCTCTCCAGTTATTAGCACTAACACAGGGATCCCTCTCGGTCAGCCATTATGCCGTCCGCTTCCGGACACTGGCTTCCGAGCTGGAATGGCCTGATAAGACACTCGTCCCTGTGTTCTGGAGAGGTTTGGCGGAGCATGTCAAAGATGCTCTAGCTACCAGGGAGGTTCCCGTTAGTCTGGAGGAGCTGATTACCCTTTCCACCCGCATAATCTCCGTTTTACGGAGCACGGGCTGGAGCGTGCTCAATCCAGACAGAGGGTTAGGTTGGCTCCCGCCTTCTCTAAACCCCTTGAACCCCCGCTCTGGGAGTTATACCTCCAGAGCCCATGGAGGTGTCTCGCACCAGTCCTGAGTCGTGCCCGATGCGAATCTCCGCACACTGTTACCTGTGTCGACAGTCTGGTCACCTGGCTAACAGGTGTCCTCAGTGGTCGAAAAAACGATCACGTCCAGTGGTAGTTGGAGGAGGTCTACTTGATATAGGAACTTTCTCCTCCAAGCTGTCCCTTCGAGGGACGTTTGAGAGCAGTGTTTCCACCTGTGAGGTAGAGGTCTGCGTGGACTTCGGGGCAGAAGGAAGCTTTATGTCCTCGGCCTTCGCCCAACAGCACGCAATTCCGTTGGTGTCCCTTCCTCATCCCGTGACCATCAGGGTGGTCAACGATTCGCCCTTACGTCCCAGATTACCCACCAGACAGCACCCCTTGGGCTCTCAATCCCACCATCTCACCGCGAGACGTTGTCCCTGCTCATTATGCCAGAGGGCATCGACCAGGTGCTCCTAGGAGTTCCCTGGCTCTGTTGCCATTCTCCTCATATAGAGTGGTCCTCGGGGAGAATATTGGGTTGGAGCAAGGACTGTGAGGGAAGGTGCATGAGGGGCAACGTTCAAGTAGCCTCTACTGAAGTGCCCGCGGATCTCTCCGCGCTTCCCAGACACTACCAGCAGTATGCGGACGTCTTTTCTAAAATATCTGCAGAGACGCTTCCGCCTCATTGCCCCTACGACTGCCCGATATACCTTTTGCCAGGCGCGGAGCCTCCTCGAGGCCGCGTGTACCCTCTATCCCTCCCCAAAGAGGGGGCCAATCCAATGGTTTGGTCGGAACAGGTCACCGCGGCCTTCTTGTCTCTTAAGACTCATTTTGCTGGCGCTCCTATCCTCCATCGTCCCAATGTGGATAAACCCTTTATTCTAGAGGTAGATGACTCCTCCGTCGGTGCAGGGGCAGTCCTTTTCCAGAAGGATGCCCAAAGTCGGAAGCATCCCTGCTTCTTTTTCTCCAAGACCTTCTCACCGGCGGAGAGAAACTACTCCATCGGGGACAGGGAGCTGCTGGCAATGAAATTGGCCTTTTCCGAGTGGAGACATCTCCCGGTGGGAGCCCGGTTTCCCTTTCAGGTACACACCGACCATAAAAACCTGGTGTATTTACAAACGGCCCAGTGGTTGAACTCTCGCCAAGCCAGGTGGTCACTTTTCTTTTCCCGTTTCCGATTCACCTTGCACTATCTGTCCAGTGAGAAGAACATCCGAGCTGATGCTCTCTCTCGCTCGGTGGTGTCAGCAAAGGAGGAGGAGGCTGAGCCTCAGCTAATCATCCCTTCTGAGAGTCTGAGGACCGTGGCTCCGGTCGCTCTTGAGTCAGTGCCGCTGGGCAAGACTTTTGTCCCTCCCAGCCTGCGGCCAGAGGTTCTCGCGTGGGCTCACGCATCCAGGGTGGGTGGTCATTTTGGTATTAGGTGGACCACGGAACTCCTGGCAAGGACTTATTGGTGGCCGCACATGGCTCAGGACATAAGAGAATACATTCAGGCATGCGTCTCCTGTGCTTGGAACAGGTCCTCTAGGCAGAGGCCGGCTGGGTTACTGTATCCCTTTCCGGTGGCAGACAGACCCTGGGAGATGGTCGGCATGGATTTTGTGGTCGGCCTGCCCAAATCCAGTGGCAGCTCGGTCATCTGGGTGGTCACCGATCATTTTTCTAAAATGTTGCATCTGGTGCCTCTCGCGCAGCTGCATTCTGCTCGTGGTCTTACCACGCTGTTCATTAAGCACGTTTTTCGTTTGCACGGTATGCTGGACAAGATAGTTAGTGACTGGGATCCCCAATTTGCATCTCGGTTTTGGAGGGATCTCTGCAGTCTGCTCAGCATTGAGCTAAATTTGTCCTCCGCCTATCACCCCGAGACGAACGGGTTGGTTGAGAGAGCTAACCAAACTCTGGTCACATACCTGCGACATTTTGTCTCGGCCAGGCAGGATGACTGGGCATCCTTACTACCGTGGGCAGAATTTGCTATGAACAATGCAGTAGCTGATTCCACCGGTCAGACCCCGTTCCTCCTTAATTACGGCCAGCATCTGGGCGTCCCCGTCCCGATGCCATTATTTTCCACTCATGCCAGGCTGGCAGATTGGGCAGTGGAGGCTCGCGACATCTGGGATAGCACTCAGGATGCCATCTGGGCCTCTAAGGACACACACACATCGGCACCCCGCTCCAACTTTTGCCCCTGGTGACTTGGTGTGGCTCTCTGCCCGAAATATCAGCCTGCAGGCCAAGTCCACCAAGTTTGCGCCGCGAAATATCGGTCCCTTCAAGGTCCTGGAGCAGGTCAACCCTGTGGTTTATCACCTAGCTCTTCCTCCCCACTTGGCCATTTCGGACACCTTTCACGTGTCGCTCCTTAATGGTGCAGCAGTTGTATGCAAGTACTGCAATAGCAATATTAAACCCTGTCTATATGCCTGCTCTAAAATACCCTCTCTCTCCTATAACAAGTCTCCTCTTCTTCCAGAGGAGGAGTGCTATGCATCGCGTCACCGGGTCTTATATAAGACCCTATGACGTGATGTGTCTGGCCAATCATAATAATGTCCGAAGCCAGCATGGCTACGGTATTACTATGTATGGCGGGCAATCCCCGCATGTTCGTTGGCTGTCTAAACTGGTGCAAAACATGTAGGGTGGGAACTTGAACACAGCACTCGAGCACCCGCAATACTTGTTAGAGTAACGAGCGATCCTAGATCGAATATCGAGCAGTGGCAAGTATGCTCACCCATCGCTACTGCATATGCCTTAAAGGGGTTTTTCAGTACATTTATAGTGATGGCCTCTCCCTAGGACAGATAATATCAGATCAGTGAGGGTTCGACACCCAGCACCTCCACCGATCAGCAGTTCCCGAGTGCCACCAGGCAGAAGTGATCAGTTTCGGAGCTGCACAGCACAGTTCCGTCAACTGTATTGTGGCTGCATACAGCACATCCGCCCTATGCACATCCAAATTAATAGGAGTCGATCTTGCCTTGCCTCTGTCTAGCTGCAGACAGTATACAATTGAGGGAGATTTGCTGTTCTACTCCACAACTGAGCACATCCGGCAGCCACCAGCACTGGGAACAGCTGATGGATGGGTACTGGAGGATTCCGTTCATAATCTGCTGGGCATTGGTCATGGCTAAATTTAACCTGGAAGAAAAAATGTGCGATTAAGCCTATTATCGCATGTAATATTTACCAATAGTCCTGAAAGAGTTGTTATGTCCATTGTAAAAAGTGAAATGTTTGTTGTGTGAAGAGAGTGAGCAGTTCATCACTCCAACTAAGGCCTCATTCAGACATCAGTAATTGCACAAAAACAGTTCTTGTTTCAACAGTGTTTTTAGTTGCAGTTTTATCAGTGTTTTTTGGCCAGTGTGTCAGTTTTTACCATTAGAGTTTAATCAGATTTTCTCACCTGGAAAAATGAACTGATGCAGGCCCCTCCAGCTTCTCAAACAGTCCATGAAAAATGGTCACAGATGGCATCCAAGTTTTTAAATTGGCGAGTTGGATCCAAAACAATTTCAATTCACAATAGAGTGAGATGGTCCCATGGTATGAATAAACATGAGAAACGTCATATAATGATTCTCAAATATGTATGATTGTAATACTTTGCTTTCTGTGCAGTAGTGATGCAGAAAAAATTAGATAAAATTTGACCCTGCAGCAAATCTTCCCTGCACTTCCCTGCACTTTCAGGAGCTGCTACACAATCTGTAGCAATCTAATTATGCAATGTCAGACAGTAATAGACACATTGTATGCCTTGTACAAGCGTTACCATTTTTTTTTGTAGTGTAGCAAAGAGGCAAAGACTGATGTGGATGGAGACTGGATACAAAGGTGTTAGGCCGGTTTCACATTAGCGCTTTTTAAGCGCACGCACGGCCAGGGGTAGCTCCGCCCCCGAGCCGGCTCTCTGCCCGGCGTGCCCGCCCCTTGCTTGTAGCGCCGCCTACTAGCGGACAGCGGCGCCTGCGATCGGCGCACCCTATCTTTAGCATAGGGTGCGCAGATCGTGCGCAGGCCGTGCGCTAGTTGCGCTTTGACCTGCGCTGCGCACTTTTGACGGTGCGCCGTGCGCGCCAAAATCAAACTTTTCGGATTTTGGCGCGCACGGCGCACCGTCAAAAGTGCGCAGCGCAGGTCAAAGCGCAACTAGCGCACGGCCTGCGCACGATCTGCGCACCCTATGCTAAAGATAGGGTGCGCCGATCGCAGGCGCTGCTGTCCGCTAGTAGGCGGCGCTACAAGCAAGGGGCGGGCACGCCGGGCAGAGAGCCGGCTCGGGGGCGGAGCTACCCCCGGCCGTGCGTGCGCTTAAAAAGCGCTAATGTGAAACCGGCCTTATAATGATGAAATAGTACAGTGTGTCCACAGTCACCTGTCAACAATTCTTTGATAAAGTGGGAATATCCTGTGTATAAAAGCTTACCGTACACTGCATTATTATTTGCTTTTATCTTACACATATAAAACCTTGACAGTAGATCTCTTACTGTCACATTTTGAGTCAGTGTGTAGTGATTCTTAGAATGGTGGTTATCAATGTTACATTACCTTCTAGGCCAGGGGTCTCAAACACTGTTGTGCGGCCCAAGGAACCCTGAGATGGGACATTATTACAGTATAAGGTACATTATTACAGGCTGAGGAACATTACAGAATAGGGACATTATTACAGTACAGGGTACATTATTATAGAACAGGGGACATCATTACAGTATTGGAGACATTACAGGATGGGGACCAGAATTACTCTATGGGGCTAATTGTAAAACTATATTACTGTATGGGGCAGATTAAGGGTCAAAAAGGAAAATATTAAAAAACAATATAAAATAAAGAATGAAAAAATAATGGACTAATGTTTTATGTGAAAATTTAAGTAAAAGAAGTCCTGTACCATAACCCATATGAAAAACTGCATTAAAATAATTAAAAAGCGCCAAAAAAAGAAAAGATGATGATGATCAAAAAGTCATATAGAAAAATAATGGTAATGGAGATGGTATGTTGTGACTGTCACACAGCAGCGACACATGCAACTGCGGAGCCGAAGAGCTGATTATCGGGAGCGCTCCAGGTATCCGGGTTCACGATGGAGCTTCTTTGGTAAGCGCTATAGCTTGCCGAATAAGGAAGGAGCCAAAGATGTTCGCTCATCTCTAATATTGAGTAAGTAAAGTAAGTAAAATTTTATGGCCTGTTAGTGAGGGTTACGCAATGGGGTTCCCCCTTCTGTTTTCAATTAGTAATATATCCCTCCCTGGTCATTTATACCCAACTGATTTTTCCATGATTGAATAAGTAACTACTTCTTGGCACTGACCAAGGTGGTGGAGATATGGAAACAGCTACACTGCTTCGGTAACTCCTTACTCATCGGGTAAATGGCATTAAAAAACCTAAATAAAAACAAATCATGAACTGCTGTTATTTTCATCCTGCCTACTATAAAGTGATTAAATAAAAAGTAATCATGAAGTCATATGAAGCCCACAATGGCAACAATGAAAATGGGCAGCTCTACCTGCAAAAAAAACAACTAATCACACAACTTGCTTAAAGGTCCCATTACATTTAGCGACGCACCAGCGACCCCGACAATAATACGACCCGGTCAGGATCGTTGGTCCTTGGTGCATCGCTAAATGGTCACTAGTGAGCTGCCAAACAGGCAGATCTCACTATTGATGCAGCAGCGATTGGCAGTCGCTACTTACCTGTCACACGCAGCGATGGTGACGTCTTCCGCCTGCGTCCATGGAGTCGCTCGTTGGTACCAGCAGGAAGCCGACGACGAGAAATGGACCAGGCCGATCTCGCTCGATCAGCGATATCCAGTGGGGAGCCGGGTCGGAGTTAAGTGTCACATGTAGCGAGATCGCTACCGATATCGCTGTTGCGTCACAATATCGGTGACGCTTTAGCGATATCGCTAGCGATCTCGCTATGTGTGAAGGGGGCTCTACAGAGAAAACAAAGGTTTTATCACCATGATATTATCACTGCCTGGAATAGGTCTCATGTGCCTGTTCGACCCACCACACCCCTTCCTGTGATAAGCAGCTAACTGTCAATAGAAAATGTACATAGAGCCTGGTGTGGATGGGATTAGATTTATCAGCTCTGCTACATGCTACATCTAAGAACTCTGAAAATGATCTGAGTTACGACTATCAATTGCAGTACATACATTAGATCTCTATATGTAATAAATTATGTATAAATTATGCACCTATATTGGGAAAAGGACAGGATGTTCAATGCAATAAATGGTCTGTAGAGCATATAGAAAAAATTTTAAAACGAACCCGGAGTAGAAATATAAAAATAATATTTATTGAATCAATTAAATTAAAATTGTACAAAGTACTGTAGACTAGGGTGATGACAATGAGTGACAAAAAAATTGGCATTGCAATGAAGAAAGGCAAATAATAGTATATATACTTAGAAATTGCAGAATATATAGCTGTTACGATCTCCACTCTGTTCCTGTCTGATATGTTGCTTTGTGTAGGGGTTGTGCTGGGTTTGTGCTGCATCGTCTGTATTCACTTTCCTTTATGAGTCTCCTACTTAAGCATGCTAGCTCCTTCACTCTGTGTCAATCGTACACTTGCTGTTGCTTGTGTAAGACTGATCCCTCTATGCTCTGTGCCTGACCCAGCCTGACTTTATTCCCTTCCTGGACTCAGACCCTTTGCTTGTGACCTGACCTCTCTTGTGCCTGCTCCTTGTAAACTACAGTATATTTCCTTACTGGTTTTCCTGACCTCGGCTCGTGAATTGGATATCGTCTCTGACTACCCCTTGTTGCACTGAGCCATTTCCTGGACCTGACCTCGGATTGTTTGACCTCCCTTTACTTATCCAGTAAGTAGTATTACAATACTGTCTGTTATAGTAGTCTTTCTCTCCATTTTTGGGACTTATTATTACTATAGTGACTCACGTCACATTAACAAAGTGCAAAACTGGACATCGGCGGGTAGCTACAAACTCACAGTTGATAAATAGTAATTGCATGCAGCACATTAACTTAACATAGGAGATTAACATAGAAAATGGGGTTATACATACATGTGTATGTATTCAAAGATTAAGGGTATGTGCACACGGTGCGGATTCTGCTGTGGTTCCGCAGCGTTTCTGCAGCTGCGGGTCCGCAGCAGATTCTGCTGCGTTGTACAGTACCTTTATTTCCTATGGAAATTAAAAAATGCTGTGCACATGCTTCGGTTTTTTCCGCGCGGTTTTGCTGCGGTTTGCAATCAGCAACATGTCAATTGTTTGGTGCAGAAACGCTGCAGTTTTACACCTCATCCATTATGAGGTGTAAAACCGCAAGGCAAAACCGCAGATAAAGCGCAGGAAAAAGTCCTGCGGATTTACCTGCGGTTTTCTCTCCAAAATCCGCACACCCAAAAAACTACGTGTGCACATAGCCTTATATCTTAATCATGTATTGCGGTATAAGGTGTTAATCTTTTAATACATACATATGCTTTCTGCAAGACTTAAATCTTCATCATTATGTAGATACTTATACTGAAAATACTAATATTTTTATTTTTCTACTCCTGGGTTCTTATAGCAAAGACAAAGGGGCTGATATTGATAGGTTGGGAAGGTCCATGGATATTGTCCCCTTTCTAGCATAATATGACCAGCTCACAGCTATGTGCTTTCCTTTGGCTGGTAATTAAAAATAGGAGGAACCCGATTAGTTTTTTCATTTATTTTTTCATTTATTCGCAAATACTGTAAACTTCACACACAAGGCACTCGTCCACTTGGACCTTCTCCTACTGGTTCAATATTATAATTTTTTATTGTTTTATTTTTCTATGTTCTTTTAAGTAATTTTCCTATCCATATTTGTTTGCAGACCAATTGTCCTGCTATTACACCCATTTTGCTTCCTTTTACAGCCGCCTTAGCCTTTACTATGACCATTTTACAGCACCAAAGTTGACTTTTATGGGGTTTGGGTCCTGGGTCAAGAATGGGTCAAGTTTTTGTACCCAAACTGAACTTTGGCCTAAACTTCAGCCGAAACCAAAGAACCTGAAAATTCCACGGGTCTGCTCATCCCTAACAAAGAGAAAATATTGTCATGTTCACATATGATGCAGGAGTTGTCCATTCTTTTTTTTCTGCACTGCAATGAGTAAAACAGAATGAGAAAAGTAAAAACACCAAATGAAGGAAAACAAAGATTCAACACTATTCACAGGGTTGCTATAAAATCAGGAGTGGCTTTTTCTTGATGCAGAATTAATAGTTTGAGAACTTACATCTGGATCACAATGGAGTTAACAATGTGAATGATTCTGGGGTCATATTCATATAAGCTTATTGCTTATCATGTCTGGGAATGAGCCAGTTCTCAGCCCAGTGATAGCTCCAGTCGTAGCTCAGTGTTAATAGTTTCTCCAGTTATGACTCATTTCCTGATGTGAAACCCCAAACTCGCTTTTAAAACAGTCAGCAGATATAAATACCGTATGTGCGGTTTGAAATAAATAAGTTTAAACGGATTTTTGGCTTTCTAAAAATATTTAGAGCAGATGTGCACTAAGCATTAAGTCTAAATTTAAAGAAAATTTAGTTTTTACATGTTCAGGGGTGATACCTGACACTTATATGTGTCTATGAAAGATGCAGCATAGACAAGACTCTAACTTGTATTCCAGACAATCAGAAGACTCACCTGCAAAGTTTCCAGGTGATCAGTCTAAACTTTTACAGAAGCGCAGAATATGGACATGTTATCAACTGGAGCTATCCATTGTGTCAATATGAGATTTTTTTTTATCTCACATAGTTATATATAAAAAAATAAAACCAGTCAAACTGAAATAATGCACATAAGGCCAGGGTCACACTTGCGAGAAACTCGCACAAGTCTCACATCTCAATACCCTGCACTGCGGCCAGCACTCGGGACCGGAGCGCTCAGCTGCATAGAAATACATGTAGCCGCATACTCCGGTCCCAAGTGCCGGCGGCAGTGCCAGGTATTGAAATGCAAGACTCGTGCGAGTTTCTCTCAAGTGTGACCCCGGACTAAGGCACACAATATATTGTATATAAATATGTATTTAAAAATATACATTCTGGCAAATTTATTATATTTATTGTGTATTTACAATTGTGATGGAAGAACACCCATGGAACTTTTGTGTATGTGTTACGAAGTGAGCCAAGTGAACAGGGATTTTCTCTAAGGCTAGTTTCACCCTTGCGCCTTTTTACGCAGCGTTTCGAGTGCACATGAATCGCATGCAAAAAAACGCTTACTAACGCTTGGAAACGCTGCGTTTTTCGTCGCATCATCGTGCGCATTACGACAAAAAAACGCAGCGTTTGTATGCGTTTGCATTTTTTATGCGCATTGTGTCACAATCACAGGAGGAAAATTCTAGAAAAATTCTTGCAACAGACACCACCAATGGGACAGCAGTGGGCTTGTGTTATGGAAATTCTTTATATAGACCCAGTTTACAGCTGAATTCTTCACATTTCCTTGGATTTTCTCTTGACAACATGGATCTGTGCTGGAAGTGTTTTCACTTCAACTTGGATCTGGACATCAGGATGGTTCAGGCTTATACAGCTGCTTGCCATCAACAAAGGAAGAGAGAGAGACAGCGAAGACGGCAGCGGCGGCGTTTGTGGATACATGCGATTATTGAACTCCAAGAGAGCCGTGGAGCGTAACACACCCTCTACAGTGAGCTCCAGGCAAACCCGGATAAATTTATTGATTACACACGGATGTCCCAACAAACCTTCATGTATTTGCTTGGTCATGTTCAAGATGCCATCCGGAGACAGGACACACAGCTCCGTCGTGCGATTCCTCCTGAGGAACGGCTCCTGGTCACATTACGGTACGTAGTATTGCAAAAACAATGCCTGCATAATTTTCTTTGTTCTCACATGGATTATTCCAAAGCTGGCAGAATTATTGTTCTGCCATGTAGTTAACCAAAGGCTGAATTTTTTTTTTTTTTTATGCCATGTAGTAAAGAAAAGGCTGCATATACACTCACTGGCCACTTTATTAGGTACACCTGTCCAACTGTGTGTTAAGACTTAATTTCTAATCAGCCAATCACATGGCGGCAACTCAGTGCATTTAGGCATGTAGACATGGTCAAGACAATCTCCTGCAGTTCAAACCGAGCATCAGTATGGGGAAGAAAGGTGATTTGAGTGCCTTTGAACGTGGCATGATTGTTGGTGCCAGAAGGGCTGGTCTGAGAATTTCAGAAACTGCTGATCTACTGGGATTTTCACGCACAACCATCTCTAGGGTTTACAGAGAATGGTCCGAAAAAGAAAAAAAATCCAGTGAGCGGCAGTTCTGTGGCCGGAAATGCCATGTTGATGCCAGAGGTCAGAGGAGAATGGGCAGACTGGTTCGAGCTGATAGAAAGGCAACAGTGACTCAAATTGCCACCCGTTACAACCAAGGTAGGCAGAAGAGCATCTCTGAACGCACAGTGCGTCGAACTTTGAGGCAGATGGGCTACAGCAGCAGAAGACCACAATGGGTACCACTCCTCTCAGCTAAGAACAGGAAACTGAGGCTAAAATTTGCACAAGCTCATCGAAATTGGACAGTAGAAGATTGGAAAAACGTTGCCTGGTCTGATGAGTCACGATTTCTGCTGCGACATTCGGATGGTAGGGTCAGAATTTGGCGTAAACAACATGAAAGCATGTATCCATCCTGCCTTGTATCAACGGTTCAGGCTAGTGGTGGTGGTGTCATGGTGTGGGGAATTTTTTCTGGGCACTCTTTGGGCCCCTTGGTACCAATTGAGCATCGTTGCAACGCCACAGCCTACCTGAGTATTGTTGCTGACCATGTCCATCCCTTTATGACCACAATGTACCCAACATCTGATGGCTACTTTCAGCAGGATAATGCGCCATGTCATAAAGCTCGAATCATCTCAGATTGGTTTCTTGAACATGACAATGAGTTTACTGTACTCAAATGGCCTCCTCAGTCACCAGATCTCAATCCAATAGAGCATCTTTGGGATGTGGTGGAACGGGAGATTCGCATCAGGGATGTGCAGCCGACAAATCTGCGCCAACTGTGTGATGCCATCATGTCAATATGGTCCAAAATCTCTGAGGAATGCTTCCAGCACCTTGTTGAATCTCTGCCATGAAGAATTGAGGCAGTTCTGAAGGCAAAAGGGGGTCCAACCCCTTACTAGCATGGTGTACCTAATAAAGTGGCCAGTGAGTGTATATTTGTATGCCTTTGTTTTTTTCTTGTGGTTCTAAACAATCTATATACACAAAAATTAATTTTTTTGGTTTCTCGGTTTCACAGATTCCTTGCTACTGGCGAGAGCCTCTCTTCACTGCACTTCCAGTACCGTATTGGAATATCAACCTTGTCTGAAATAGTTGCGGACACCTGCCGGGCTTTCTGGGACGTTCTCTGTCCCGAATTTATGCCCCTGCCCACCGTTGAAAAGTGGTTTGAAACTGCTGAAAGATTCTGGACAGTCTGCAATTTCCCTAACTGTTTGGGTGCCGTTGATGGGGAAACACATCCGTATTATAAAACCAAAAAAACAGGCTCTGAGTACTATAACTATAAAAAGTACTTTTGTACAGTACTCATGGCCATTTCGGATGCAGACTGTATGTTTATCGCAGTGGACATTGGGGCATTTGGCCGTGGGAATGACTCCCAGGCTTTTAAGAACTCTGACATGGGCCGGAGGTTGTATAGCAACCAGTTAAATTTCCCCAGGCCACGGCCTCTTCCCAACACCGAAGGTTCGCCTCATCCCTTTGTAATGGTTGGGGATGAGGCATTCCAGATGTGCCAAAACCTGCTCAAGCCCTACTCCAGCCGGGACTTGGACCACATCCAAAAGAATTTTTAATTACAGGCTGACCAGGGCCAGAACTGTTGAGTGTGCCTTTGGTATACTTGTCTCCAGATGGCGCATTCTCGGCACAGCCATTAATCTGAAGCTGGAAACAGTGGATGAGGTGGTGAAGGCCTGTGTGGTTCTACATAATTTTGTCATGGTTAGAGAGCACCTGAACTTTGAACTCAATCATGCAGCTCCTAACCCATTGCCTGAATTTATTCAGAACCCTCTCAGGTCATCCGTTGAAGTTGGCCAAATGAGGGACCAATTTGCGGCCTACTTCAACTCAGATGTGGGATGGGTGGAATGGCAAGAGCAAATGGTGTAAACCAAGTTTTCTTTTCTGTGTATGTTAATAAAAAACCTGTGTTGATACCTGTACCGAGTGCACTCTGTCTTCTTACACTTCAATACAATAATCAACTGGCCCGGTGTACCAGTGAAGTAATGATGCTGTGTCTTGTGCATCATGAATTTACTAGTAATCCTGACCAGGTGACTATACATACACACAAGTTGTATGACCTTTATCATCTCTACACTTTGAGTTCAATTTGCTGCGACGGTGGAGATAATACAAATAATTTTTTTGTCACCTGGCATGATGTTATCAATAGTGATTTGTGACTGCAGTTGCATCCCTCACTATTTATGACACCTAACGCTGTGACTATAAATATTATTTGTTGTATCATCACTGTGGCTTCAGTTTAAACGCAGACAGTAGTCATAATAAAGTTTATACAACTAATACAATACCCAGGCCTGGTGTCATGCTGAAGTGAGGACGCCAAAAGTAATGCATCCAGACTTTAGAAGGTTATCACACAAGATGCAGGAGAATACACATAAGAGGTAAACTGCAGCATTGCTACAGTCTGATAGAAATATATGCAGACTGAAGCGATGCTGCAGGTTAAAACTCATGTGTATTCAACTGGCTAGGTGTGATAGTTATGATACAAGGCCTGGGTATTGTACATATGGCATGTATTTTCCCCATCATCTCCTGAGTTTCTCAACACACACTGAATAGAGGATGTGGTTAATTACAAGGTATATCTAGAATCACTTTGCCTTGTATCACAAAAAGTTAAATGATGTTGGTAAAAACACACCATAGTCAAGTAACTTTTGATGATACCTGGCAAGGTAACCACAGATACACCTTGCACTCAACAACATCCTCTATTCAGTATGTGTAATATTAGCTGACTCAAGAGACTGGTGTGGAAAATACAAGTCATATAGATTTGCGTTTTTGACTACACATATCTCCAAGGATGACACAAGAAACATGTGCCAGTAATGGAGCTATGTGGTGACAAAAACGCTAAGTGTACGGCACAGTGTGTGTGCGGCACAGTGTGTGTAGGCGGCGAAAGACACATTAATGAGAGGTTTTTTTTAAAGCAGAATTGCACATTTATTTTTTTAAAAAGAAATTTTTTTTTTTTATTTTGAAGGACGTTTGGGGGAAGAGTGGGATACTTTGGGGGTGTGGAGAGAAGAGGAACGGCTGGAAGTTGAGGAAGAGGTTCTAAGTGAAGGGGCGACTAAAGTAATGGAGGAAGGGAGATCAGGGATGGAAATGAAGGCAGGTTGAGAAACATTAGAAGGAGAGGGGGAATTGATAAACAAAGTCTTTTGTTTTTTTGGTCTTCTTTGGGGCAGGAGTCACCTGCCTGGACCGACTACCACCGTGTGACCACCTTACATTGCTTCCCCGCCTGGAGATGGTGTACCGTGTCCGTGAAGAGAAAAAGATGGAATGTGGGTCACCCCTCTGCTGCTCGGTGGTGGCGGTGCTCCTTGAAGTAGAATATGTGGTGTCGGTGCTCATAGAAGGAGAAGTGTTCTCGGTGCTTCTTGTTGGAGAAGTGGTGGCGGTGCTCCTACGAGGAGAAGTGGTGGCAGTGCTCCTAGTAGGAGAAGTCTTCTGTCCCCACATGAGGCGAATGGAGGTGTAGTTGAGTGGGGCTGGGAGAGATTCCTACCTTCCGTTTCCTCGATGCAGAGCAGACAGGACCATTGTTGCTATTTTGCTGTTCATGCGTCCGGAGAGATGATACACACCAGATATTGTGAAGTCCAGACTTGTTTAGTGGAAATCTGGACATACAGCATATGATTGGTGATGCAGTACTTCTCCAGAAATGCAGGTGTAACAACCCAGGTGGTACAGCAAGATGATTCAGCAAATTTAGCAAATTGTGAGTGGTCAAAAAACTGATGCCTTCCACAGCCTGGTAAGCGTGTCTCTCCCGGGGTGAAAAAGAAAATACTAATGGCCATCGGCAGGAAGAGAAGGAGTCACTGACCTGGAAGTGGGAGGCATGTACTAGAATTAATTAGCTGCCATCTGCTATACAGAAAAGGACAGCAGGTGGCAGCAAACCAAATGCAAAACTGAATACAAAGAAAGGTAACCTAACATAATCTATATAAGCATATAGTCATAACCTTAGATGGAACAGCACACTCCCCGTCTGAAATTTCGTAAGGGATTTCACTATATTAATGTTTTTTGTTTAAGTAAAGTTCAATAACCTAGAAAGGAAACACAAATATGCATGCAATAATAACTTCAAAGCGAGGTAGATGACAGTCAGTTCCTGAGACAATCCAATGATACCCATCTTCGGATCGGAGAAGCCACACTAGGCCAAACTGTCTCCAACCCAACGGTACTCCAGTGGACGAAGTAGTAGGGCAGTGTTCTGTTTGTGATTCATCCTACCGGAATATTCTCAAATGGTAGTGATTTATGGCAAACGTGCCAACCGTGATGGTCTTTGTCTCCACGTGAGCTGAGATAAGATCTCGCAATGTTGACTAACCTTGCTACAGTCTTAAGAAGTTTCATCCCATTGGAGAAGTATTTTAAGCGCTGGCAACCGAGGCTGGAGTTTGTTTTAGTGTTCGTCGCCAAAGCACTGACCTCGGAGCGGACTTCTGGATCGCCATCCGGATCCTGGATGCTGAAGACTTCCTGGACACATTCACTTCCCTTCTGTTCCAACAGAAACTTAGGACCTGAAAGCCAAGAAGAGTTAGCAAAGGACCTTATAGACATTTGTCTCGTGGCATGGTCAGCTGGATTAAGTTCAGATGAGATATAGTGACATTGTTCTGGCTTGGAAGACCTCCTTGTTCTTTCGATGCGGTTACTGACGTACACGTAGAAGCGCCTTGTTTGATTGTAGATGTAATCTAAGACAACCTTACTGTCAGTGTAGTATTGTACGTTGTCTATGTTGGTGTCCATCTCATACTGTATAAAGTCTGCGAGTTCTAGACTGGGAATAGTGTGGTCAGGCTTGGGAGCCAACTTAGCCTTGCAGAAGACAAACCCAATGTGATCTCGATTGTCGGGTCCCATCACCTTCAGATAGGCAACTGCTGCAATGGCCTCCATGGATGCATTCGAGAACACATGAAGTTCCTTCCTAGTGCTAGCAGCAAGTGAGGTTCTGGCATAGCATCTCGGTATATGGATCTCATCCAAGGCACACAAAGACCTCTTCCAGGTTTCCCATTTTGGTTCCTTCTCAGGAGGGAGTGGGGCATCCCAGTCCTTGACGATTTTGGAAAGCTGTCTCAGAAGGGATTTACCTTGTATGGTAATTGGTGCTACGAACCCTAGTGGGTCATATAAGTTATTCACCACTGACAGGACACCACGTTTAGTGAATGGTTTGTCTGCACAGTTTATTTGGAAACTGAAGGTGTCGACTGACAGGTTCCACCTCAAGCCTAAGCTTCTCTGCACAGGCTGACAGTCTGGTCCCAGGTCTATGTCCTTGAATCCTGGTGCGTGGTCACTTGAATCAAAGGCTCTCTTGACTGCCTGGCTGTTTGAAGCAATATTGTGCAATCTAAGCTTAGCTTGGTACAGCATACCTTGGGTTCTCTTGAGTAGATCGATAGCTGCTTCTTCTGTGGGCAGAGATTTTAGTCCATCATCTGCATAGAAATATTTCTCTACAAAGTCTCTGGCATCTGTTCCATATTCGGTCTCTCCTTCTTGAGCGGTTCTCCGCAGGCCATAGGTTGCCACTGCGGGGGGAAGGGCTGTTCCCGAATACGTGCTCTCTCATGCGATACTCCACCATCTCTTTGCTGGGGTCATTGTCCTTGTACCATAAGAACCTGAGGAAATTCCTATGGCCCTCTCTGACTATGAAACAGTGGAACATCTGTTCAATGTTGGCGGTGATGGCAATGGGCTCTTTCCGGAACCTCATAAACACTCCTACTAGGTTGTTTGTAAGATTAGGCCCTGTGAGGAGGACATCGTTGAGAGATACACCTTGATGTTTGGCGCTTGAATCAAAGACAACTCTAATTTGCTTAGGTTTCCGTGGGTGATATACTCCGAATGAGGGTAGGTACCAGCACTCCTCGTTTTCCTTTATGGGAGGCGCTGGCTCCGCATGGTTATTCTGGAATATCTTGCTCATGAAGGTGACAATGTGTTCTTTCATCTCCGGTTTGTTGCTAAGTGTGCGCTGGAGGGAGTTGAATCTGGACAAGGCTTGTTCACGATTGTTCGGGAGTCTTACCCTGGTAGCTCGGAAGGGTAGGGGAAAAATCCAGTGATTGGTCTCGTCCTTAAGGAACTCATTGTCCATTACCCTGACAAATTCCTTGTCTTCCATTGACGGGGCTACTTTGTTGTCATCCTTAGTTGTATGAAACACTGATCTTCCCAAGTCATCTGCATAGGGAGAAGGAATGACATCAGGCAGCTGTATGGGATCTGGAGGCGTCTCTTTCACCTCATAGTGATGAGGGCATGGTTTGCAGAAAGTAGCTCGTCCGTCTCTGCGTACATAGGTCTTAAAGGAATCGACTCTTGTTCGGTCCAAGCACACATTTCCTATGATTACCCACCCCAAGTCGAGTCTCTGTGCTTAGGGGGCGTAGTCAGGACCATTGCACTGTTGGCGGACCTTATGTATCTTTAAATTGTCTCTGCCGAGCAGAAGTAGGATTTCAGCATCTGAGTCCATAGGTGGGATAACGCTGACTAGGTGCCTTAGGTGTGGTTGGTGGAACGCAGCTTCCGGGGTAGGTATCTCATGTCTTTGGCTGGGTATTTGATCGCATTCGATTAGCGTAGGTAGAGGTATTTCTACGCCTCCGTTGACAGGAGAAGCAATGAAACCTTGTGCCCTTCTGCCGCTAGTCTCTCTGCGGCCTGAGCAAGTGTTCAGAGTATATGGCGTTGCTGGTCCCTTGATTCCAAAGGCTTCAAAGAACTTAGGTCCAGCTAGGAATCGATTGCTCTGATTGTCAATGATGATATACATTTTTACTGCCTTCTCTGGTTGCCCTTCTGGATAAACTTAGGCATATCCTGGCACAGCATTTATCACTTTGGCTTTCCCCACATACTTCTGAGCATGAGCAGGAGACAGCCGTGGTAGAATTGGCGTTATTCTGAGGCTCCCCGCCATGGCTTGTAGCCGGACTAGAGGTAACTGCGACTGCTGGATCGCTGGTGGCTGAGGTTGGATGCAAAGCTGAAGGGTGTTTGTCACTATGACACTCTTCACACTTAATGGCAGATTTACAGTCCTTGGCCATGTGTTCTAATGAGGCGCAGCACTTGAAACATACCACAAGAGGATTTTCTTGCGCTCCTGCATGGTTTTGAACCTGAAGCCTCTACATTTATTCAGTGAGTGCGTTTTTTTGTGAATGGGACACTCACGATTGAAAGACTTATCTCTCGATGGAATAGTGTACTGTTTATCAGCAGTTACTGCAGATGGTGGCAGGTTAGTCTTTCTGACACTTATACTGCTCCTCAAGTCCTGGCGTCTATGTGAAACGCTTTCAAACCTTGATGACGGTGTTGCTGAAGCTGTAGTGTTAGACGCCAGGAAGTTAAGGCTAGGGTCGTTCCTCATTTGGGCCTGTTCGTCGACAAACTTGCATAACTGATTGAACAGAGGAAAGGTGACATCATGTGACCTTTTGTACCTGGAAACGCATACTGCCCACTTCTCTTGCAGACTATGTGGCAGCTTTGAGACGATTGGGTTCACCCCATGGGCGGTGTCCAGGTAGCACAATCCAGACAGACGAGGGTCTTTTTTTGCGAGTTCCAGCTCCATAAGCAGATCGCTTAAGTCCAGAAGCTTGTGGGCTTCCTTAAGGTTGATCCTTGGAATGTTCTGCAGTCTCTTGAGTAGGGACTTTTCTATGGCTTCAGCACTGCCGTAGGTTCTTTCGAGTCTCAGCCAGGCAGCGGCGAGACCTGCTTCAGCTTGCCCCACGTAGACGGTCCGAAGACTCTTGATACGGTTCGTGGAGTCAGGACCCAACCATTTTACCATGAGGTCGAGCTCCTGTTCTGCAGATAGGTTAAGATCAGCAATGGTGGCCTTGAAGGTCACTTTCCAGGCTCTGTAGTTCTCTGCACAGTCGTCAAACTTTGAGAGGCTAGTGCTGATTAGATCTTTGCTCACCAGAAACCTGGCAAACTCAGACATGTCCGATCCTTCACTCCTTGTTACCGTGTTAGCTTGTGTTGCCCCTCGGGCGTATAAGCTGTGTGGCGTGGAAGGGTGAATCGTTCCCGGGTAGAATGATGTTGCTGCAGGGTTGAGCTGTGGTTTAACCTCTGGAGATTTCGATGACTGCGGCTTGAACTGTGGAGATGGACCGGAATGCGTCTTGTGGTCGTCTTGTGGTGATTGCTGCACTTGAGGAGACACATCATTGCGTTGGTCTTGGGTCTCTGCAGATGCTGTGGGTAACTCTGGCACCGTAAGTTGGGCTGACTTGGACGTTTTCATATTGTTGGGTTGAACGTCGCTGGAAAAGGTGTGTGCTGCAGAGATCTGTTTCTGCACGTAATCACTGGTACGGACAGCTGGGTCCTCTTCTTCCAGTGGTGGTAGGCAAATCGGGTCGAGGTTTTGATTCATTGCTTGCTCGAGTATTTTTACTTCAGCTAATGCGATTTTTTTTTTTTTTTTTTTTTTTTTTTTTTTTTTTCCTCCATTTCTGTTTGAAGAATCTTTACCCAAGCCTCTGCTTCTGTTTGAAGGATCTTTGCTTGGGCCTCTGCCTTTGCTTTCTTGGCTTTTGCCTCTGCCTCTGCTTTCTTGCTTTCTGCCTCTGCTTCTGCTTTCTTGGCTTCTGCCTCTGCCTCTGCTTTCTTGCTTTCTGCCTCTGCTTCTGCTTTCGCTTTCTTGGCTTCTGCCTCTGCTTTCTTGCTTTCTGCCTCTGCTTCCGCTTTCTTGGCTGTGTAGGAGCGTCTTAGTGTGGATCGCTCTGCGTTTAATCCGGCCTCTAGGATTCTGTCGCTGAGGGCTGAAGTTCATGGGCAGGATGATTTGTATGACCAAGCAGAGTGTCTGGATGAGCCTGACCTGTGAGATCCAGCTTCTTGCAGATAAGCGATACGGAGCTCCGCTTTATCTTTGGCGTCTTGCACAGCGGCGTCCCTTTCTCTTTCTGTGGAATCCACTTTGCTTAATTCTGATGAGGCTTCATCAATATTAGAGTCTTTTAGGAAGGCAACGTACCTTGCGGACAGTCTCTTGTATCTTCCGTGGGCCGTGTCTAGCCGTTTTATAGTGTCCTGTAGACTTGCTGCATCATTTTTGTGGCGTTGGATGCTTGACATGAGGGAGGCGACTCGTTCCCATAGGTCGTCCAGGTTGTCATTAAACTCATCCATTGTACTGTGATAGTTTTCGATGACCTTTATGGTTGGTTTGACAGAGCATCTTGGTCGTGAGTCTTGGTCTGTTTCTGAAGCTGGCTCTGTTTCCCCCTCTTCATAATGGACAGTATCGGGTAGTATTTGCTCTGTTTCAGCAGTGGGAGACTGTGCAGGGTCTTTTTCGGCCATTTTGATTTAAGGTGCACTGTCTTTTAAGAAACTGAACTTTTGAATTGGGGGGCTGGAAATCGCAGTGCAGCTTAGTTAAGATGTCCTGACGAGATCCCCAATGTGTTTTTAGAGAATTGTGGGGTTTTGCAGTCCGACAATCTGCAGCAATGTTGTATAATATACAGACAGTCTCTATGCACAATGCGGTGTGGGGTGACGCTGCAGAGTTTCTTAGCAGAGCAGGTCTGCAGTATGTGAGCGGGCAGGCGGGTTAGGATATAAGGGTGATTTTTTGCCGGGCTTCAAGGCAATTTTTTGACTGTTCTGTCCCCACATGAGGCGAATGGAGGTGTAGTTGAGTGGGGCTGGGAGAGATTCCTACCTTCCGTTTCCTCGATGCAGAGCAGACAGGACCATTGTTGCTGTTCATGTGTCCGAAATGATACACACCAGATATTGTGAAGTCCAGTTTATTGGAAATCTGGACATACAGCGTATGATTGGTAATGCATTACTTCTCCAGAAATCCAGGTGTAACAACCCAGGTGGTACAGCAAGATGTGTGCAGCAAGGTATGCAGCAAGATGATTTAGCAAATTGTGAGTGGTCAAAAAACTGATGCCTTCCACAGCCTGGTAAGCGTGTCTCTCCCAGGTGAAAAAGAAACTAGTAATGGCCACCGGCAGGAAGAGAAGGAGTCACTGACCTGGAAGTGGGAGGCATGTACTAGAATTAATTAGCTGCCGTCTGCTATACAGAAAAGGACAGCAGGTGGCAGCAGACCAAATGCAAAACTGAATACAAAGAAAGGTAACCTAACACAATCTATATAAGCATATAGTCATAACCTTAGATGGAACAGCACAAGAAGTTGTGGCGGTGCTCCTAGTAGGTGAAGTGATGGCGGTGCTCCTATGATGAGGAGTGGTGGTGGTGCTCCTATGAGGTGAAGTGGTGGCGGTCCTCCGATGAGACGAAGTGGTGTCGGTGCTCCTATGATGAGGAGTGGCGGCGGTGCTCCCATGCTGATGCTGAATGGTGGCAGTGCTCCTAGACGGAGATGTTGTGTCGGTGCTCTGACCAGGAGAATAAGTGGTGGTGGCCCAAGCTGGTTGTGCAGTGGTGGTGTGCCAAGATGTTGGAACGGTGGTGGTAGTGGTGCTTCAGACAGGAGCAGCGCTTGCCATGGTGGTGGCGGGGGTGGAGTGTCCAGCAGCACTCGGCATCGGGGTGGTGTAGTGGTGTCCGGCTTTGCTAGGAATGCAGGTGGCCGTGCTGTGGTATGCAGCAGAAGTCGGTACTGTGGTGAAGCGAGTCAGTGGTGGCACAGGTGGGAATGACACCACTGAGTGCTGCACGTACTGATTCTGCTGCATAGCCTGTAAGAAAGCAGTGTTGCAGGCCTGTAACACATTCAGCTGTTGCTCAGGACTAAGGTGTTCCGCCATGCCCTGTTCAACTTTACAAAAGAAATGGTGCGCTGGTCTGTTGAGGTCGGCCTCCAGCCGGTCAAGGCGCTGGTCAACAGAGTGGAAGCGGTGTTCCATGTGGGTAAAACCGCGTTCCATGAGTGAAAAACCACTTTACACTCTGCTGTCGGACAGCAACTTGAGGCTGGCATGAAAGGCCTCGCTCAAGTGCATGAACTCGGGCAAGACAGGCCTGTCCGAGGCTCTCTGCCGCTGGCGTGTAGTGCCCGCATAACCAGTGGCAGAGACCTGGGACGGGGACACCTGATGGACCAACTTCCTGGTCACCAGCTGTCCGTGTTGCTGACCTGCAAGTTGCTTCCTGGCTGTCGGATGGCTGGGACGGGTCCGAGGTCGATCGATGAAGGACCACTCCAGGGACAGGTTGCAGGGTGCTGCTCCAGGTGCTGTGGAAAGAAAAGTAAAACATTACTATCATGCATTTACTAGAAGCATCAGCTGTGGAATAGAAAAGCACAGGTTATTAAAAAAATATATAATAAAAAAAAATAAAATACTTACGCTCTAGTGGCAAGGACCGGTCTCAGGAAAGCCAACTCGTGATGATAGCGGTACTTTGTTCTTGTCCTTGCCGCTGAACCACTGCAAACCTGTCCCACAGCACGAACATCAGTGTTGAAGAGGTCCTTCATTGAGTGCCAACGTGTGCAGACTTTGTTTGCTGTAGAAAAAAACACAGAAAAAAGTTATACAATGCACTGATGGCAACATCTGCATCATCTCACACACCTGAGTGAACGTGGCAAACATTCAATGCGGCATCACAAAATAATTCAATACACAATTCGGTCACTGTTGATCCTGAGGTCACAGGTATGTTTACTGCAAGAATATATCTTGCAACCAACACACCAGTACCTTCAGGAGCAAGAATGATACCAGAATCAATGCAGCAGTCCAATACACAAAGCAGTCACTGTTAATCCAGAGAGCACTGGTGTGTTTGAAGCAAGAATATATCTTGCAACAAACACAACAGTACCTTCAGGAGCAAGAGTGAAAACAGAATCAATACTGCAGTCCAATACACAAAGCAGTCACTGTTGATCCAGAGGACACTGGTGTGTTTGATGCAAGAATATATCTTGCAACAAACATACCAGTACCTTCAGGAGCAAGAGTGAATACAGATTCAATACAGCATTACAATGTACAATGCAGTCACTTTTGATGCAGAGAGCATTGGTGTGTTTGAAGCAGAGGTCTGTAAAAGAACACAAATCATTACCCATTTGTAGAGGCAGCAGCTATACTTACACAAAGGCAGCAAAATCCTCACCTCCCGGTCAGCTTGGGCCAGTTCTTCTTCGGATGACGCATATTCAGATCCAGAAGACATACTGGAATAAAAAAAACAAAAAACATTAGTACATAATATATTTTAAAGGAGAGGCACACATATATAGATTTTATAATACTCACATTTTAGCTGCTGAAGCTGTAATCCAAACTGGAGTCTTGTCTCTTGCTGGGTAGGTGTATTGTCTCTTGCAGGGATTCTTATCTCTTGCAGACTGTCTGTAGAGTGTGGTCTGGCACTACAGACCCCTTCTTTTATGTACACTCCTCCAAAACAATGTTGCTTGTTTAGGGGGTGGAATAAACAAGTGTCTAGACAATGTTTACTCTGAAATCGCATGCGCTCACAAAGCGCTAACGTGCGCACTTCACAGCACATGTCAGCGACCCCATAGACTCTAATGCTACTTTTTTGAGCATTGCGTGCGCACATGCGATTTTTTTTTTTTTTTTTTTTTTTTTTTTTACGTCGTTGGGCGGAACAAAAGATGCAACATGTACACCTGCAAAATGCGCAGCAAATGAAAAAGCTGAGGCACGCGTGTAATCGCTAGACACTGCGCCCGCCATTTTAAAGATAGGGGACTATTGCGCATGCGACCAATAGCGCATGTTGCGCTGCGCAATAAAACGCTAGTGTGAAACCAGCCTAAGTAGGTGAGGCCCAATGCCCACAGGTGGGGGTTGTTCTCACAGCCCAACACCATGCGACCCTCCAAAGAAATGCCACCCCACATCGTTACTTACCCCCTGCCAAACCGGTCATGCTGAAGGATGTTGAAGGCAGATCGCTCTCCACGGCGTCTCCAGACTCTGTCACGTCTGTCACATGTGCTCAGTGTGAACCTGCTTTCATCTGTGAAGAGCACAGGGCGCCAGTGATGAATTTGCCAATCCTGGTGTTGTGGCAAATGCCAAATGTCCTGCACGGTGTTGTGCCATCTGTGGATGTCGGGCCCTCATACCATCCTCATGGAGTTGGTTTCTAACCGTTTGTGCAGACACTGAACATTTGTAGCCTGCTGGAGGTCATTTTACAGGGCTTTAGCAGTGCTCCTCCTGTTCCTCCTTGCAAAAAGGCTGAGGTAGTGGTCCTGCTGCTGGATTGTTGCCCTCCTACGGCCCCCTCCACATCTCCTGGTCTACTGGCCGGTCTCCTGGTAGTGCCTCCAGCCTCTGGACACTACACTGACAGACACACCAAACCTTCTTGCCACAGCTCGCATTGATGTGCCATCCTGGTTGAGCTGCACTACCTAAGCCACTTGTGTGGGTTGTAGAGTCCGTCTCATGCTACTATGAGTGTGAAAGCACAACCAACATTGAAAAGTGACCAAAATATCAGCCAGAAAGCATTGGTACTGAGATGTGGTCTGTGGTCCTCACCTGCAGAACCTCTCCTTTATTGAGGGTGTCTTGATAATTGCCAATAATTTCCATCTGTTGTCTATTCCATTTGCACAACAGCATGTGAAATTGATTGTCAATCAGTGTTTCTTCCTAAGTGGACAGTTTGATTTCACAGTAGTTTGATTTACTTGAAGTTATATTCTGTTTAAGTGTTCCCTTTATTTTTTTGATCAGTGTACATTAAAAAGGGTAATTATAAAGGGTAAATTATAGTAAGTAAAAGTACCGATTCAAGGAAATAAATGACATGGAGAATAAAGTATAACGTGTCAATTTAATAAAATGTATGATTTTTATTGTTTGTGCTGAAAGCAACAAAAAAAGTGATTGTGGTCTAAGTAGAGATACAGTCCTAAAATAATTGGGTATTACTGCTGGTGCTGGCTAGTCTATGGTTTTAATAAATTACTTATTTCAGATTTTGAAGCTATGTATTGATTACTCTGATTGGGGCCTTGGAAATGTAACTATCATCTGTATTTTTCACCATTCCTTAGCGTAATTTATTCAAAGTTTAATTCTCTCCATCGTGTGTGTGTATGTATGTATGTATGTATGTGTATATATATATATATATATATATATATATACACACACACACTAGGATTTAGTATGTAATGTGCTCCATATCTTCTTTATGTTCCAGTTAAAACGTTTGGAAAAAATTATCAGTTAAAAGGAAAAGGTCGTTAATATCATTACTAAATGGTGCTAATTTTGATGCAAAATAGAAAGATTCTTACAAAGGTAGATTTATTTTTCAGACAGGTAAAAATACGACAAACTAATTAAAGGTGTTTTGTTATTAATACATTTTGTACAAATCAATCTACTGTAAGGGCCCCGACACATTTCGCGATCTCGCCAATGCAAGTCAATGGGTGCGAGAAAAAAAATGCACGACATATGGACCATGTATGCGCCGTCCGATATTTCCACACACATCGCAAAGGAAACTCGACATTTCACCAGCCAAATACAGTAAATTCACAGCCCGAACCGATAGAATAGACAGAAATAGGTCAGTAAGATACCTATAATCAGTGCTTTGTGTGTGTAGTTTTCTGTACTTGTATATGTCAGACACCCCCTTTACTACTGTAGTCAAAAGAAATAATCACACACACATACAAAAGTCCTTTAATTGTAAAATGCACTCCCCCTCTGCCTTCTTTTACCCTTTTATTAGCTAAAAATAATCCACATAGTCCACTGTAAATCTGTAATATGGACGTCCCACGACGATCCCCGATTCTGCTTCATCTGGAGGCTGTGATGAGTGGTGACATCAGAAACATTACAGCTCACCACGGCTGCAGGAGCACACAGAGTAGCGTGTGAACCTGGCTGCTGCTGTGATGAGCTGTGACGTCAGTAAGGCTGCCGCAGGTCACAGCCGATGGTTCTCATGCACCTCACTGCCGGCTGTGACTTGCGGTAACCTTATTGACATTACTGATGTCACTATTCATCACAGATGCCTCTCCATTATTAACTCATGGGCTTGATGTCAGCAGACATTACACAGCTGACATCAACTCCAAAACCAGTACCCAGATTGCCACCGCTCCAGGGCAATCGGGACGAGGCGTGGCTAAGTGCCAGAACTGGCACATCTAATGCATGCACCATTTCTGGGGCTTCTGAGGGCCATTCGTATTAGACTGGGAAGGGGACAATATCCATGGCCCTTCCTAGGCCTATTAATATCAGCCCACAGCTATCTGCTTAGCTGTTGCTGGTTATTAAACATATGGGGGACCCCACATAATTTGGTTTCGTTCTGCCATTTTTAATAACCAGTAAAGACTAAGCAGATAGCTGCAGGCTGATGTTAATAGGCTGGGAAAACCCATGAATATTGGCTCCTTCCCAAACTAATAACACTGGCTCACAGCTGTCTGCCTTCCCTTAGCTGGTTATTAAAATAACCAAGACCCCACGCCATTTTTTTAAATTGTTTATTTAATGGGTTAAATAAGGCTAAACACCCTTTGGTGCCACATGAAAGGCAATAAAGGTGCTAGTTTATTATATGTAGGGGACTTGTGACCTTAAATATCTACAGGACATCTATCCTATTTATTCTATCTATATCTGTATATAAGATTGCTTATTTTGTAAACTAGGTTTAAATGACAATGAAGTACTGTATGTAAAAGCTGATGTTAGAAACGCACTGTATACCGATTGCATGCACATGTCATATGGATGATGGTTGAGGAAAAAAATCGCATAACACTGGCCCTACTTTTCTGGATCAGCATCAGATGAATTTTTTATACACTAGTGTGACTCCAGCCTTACCACTGCACTATGCAATTATATTGTCATTATATGCTAAACGATCTCCTCTTCTTGGACATCTTGTGTATTTTTTTTGTTTTTTTAAGCCTTTTTCTTGTACTATCCGATGTGAAACTTAAGACATTGTGGAAAACAACTGGACTGAGTTATAATACTGGAAAATATGACTGACTTGGAGAATAACACTGGAATTAGAATGAGCAGAAGTATAAAAGAGGCTTATGCAATATAAATCAACCAATGTGCCATGAAGTGTTTGGCAGGTAAGTGCATATGGAAGTGGAGCAGACATGTGAGCTTGTCACATGGACTGGACTCAGCAATTTCCCTGCCTACATAAAAAGCTTTAGAAGAGAAATGTTATAATCAGCCAGTTAGGATTACATACACAAGAACAGCTTAAAGGAAACCTGTCACCTCCAAAATATCTACTTACATTCAGATATAGTGGTAATGTGCAAGTAAATAGCATTATAATTGTGCCTGGCTTAGGGCTCATTCAGATGCCAGTGATTCTTCTCGTACATAAAAACCTGTCTGATTTCCATTAGTGTTTTGCATCAGATTCTCATCAGAATGGGTCAGTGTACAAGTAGTTACCATCAATATTAATATTTCATCAGTATTCTCATATGCAAAAAACAAATCTGAGGAAGATTTCTCCAGCTTCTCCTATCAAACAGTCAGTGAAAAATGGACAGCACACGGATGGTATCCAAGTACTGTCCGATTTTTTTTTTTTTTTCACAGACCCCTAGACTTGCATTGGTGGGTTTGACCCATAACTCGGATCAAAATCAGACTTGTCTCTTTCTTTGTTGAGTACCACTCTTTCTGCAAAAATACATAGACATGTGAACAGATCCATAAGCTATAACACATAGGTTTGTGAAAAACTGACAGCCGAACAGGCTTTTACTGGAGCAGGGTCTGCAAAGAGAAAATTAAAGGGTTGTCTGGGACTTTTACATTGATCATCAATATCTGATTCGCGGGGGGTGTGACACCTGGCACCCCCAATGATCAGGTGTTTCCATTGCTGGCGAAGGTCCCATGTGCTTCATTCTACATTTATTCTGCACAGCTCCGTCAACAGAATGCTGGCCACTGCCTGGTACTGCTCTTCTGACCGTTATTTGAAACAATACGGGATTGAAGTGCAGTACCCGGCCATGGCCATTGTACCATTAACCCTCCGTCAGGCGCAATATAGATTCTCCTCAGTTCATGCGCAATGTGCCTGACAAGCACAGGTCAGAAAACCACCTATAGTAGCTACATATTTCAATTTCAGGACTATAGAAGTAGTCAGTGACCTTCATAGGAATGTATTAAAAGAGATTACACCAAATCAGATGCAAAAAAAAACATTTATTAACCATAAACTTATTAAAACTAAAAGTACCACTTTTCGGTAGTACCGCCAAATAGGCTCCAGTTATCTTTACTTAACTATTGCTTAAATATAAAATTATGGAAAAAAACTTAAAGGATATTGCACTTAGATGTTACTTAATTATTTTCTACTCATCTTCAGTGGTTTCAATTGCAGCAGAAGCAGCACAGGTACACTTAGAAAAGCAAGGCTGGCAGACGAAAGTTGCATGGGAAAGGCAGATTGATTCTTTACATATTTTGCAGTCATATTTAGAAAGCCTTCTGAAACCAGATACAAATGAGCAGGTAGTACAACTGCGTCTTTTAGAAGGTGGTAGAGTTGGTGTTTGTTCTGGAACGTCCTTGGGACGTCCTTTGTATTTTTATCTTTGCCCAAATAATAAGCTAGATCTGTGTCTGTTTCCTCTGTATCAGTGTCATCACCATCCTGCTCTGTTCCAGAATCAGTGTTACATTCTGCTACCTCATCTTCAGATGAAATGTCACTAGATTCCTCTAAATCCTCAGTTACTGCTGGTTCTTCCTCATCATCTTCTAACAAAAAAATCTTCATTTCTTCTAAATGAAGGGGTTTAGATGAATCATACTGTTTTCTGGCCATTGCAGCAGAAAATCTGAAGCAAGAGAGAAAGAGTATGTGTTAGGGCGCAATGTGCCTTAGAAGCCACCCTCCTTTTGTCTAAGAAAACAGTACTTATGTACACTAACTTAGCATTAATCCTTCATAAAACAAGCTAAATACACAATCGTGATGAATAAAAAAAGAAAATACTAACCTTTCAATTTGTGTTGAAATCAGGCGCAATGTGCCTGAGAAGCCAAAGTGTTGATATCTGCTCACTAGAAGGTCTGCTGAGTCACTGTGATATCAGGTTTCACAGAGCCTGTAGAGTCAGGAGATAACTAGGAGGGGTGGGGTTTTCTGATAAGTGGGCAAGGAGAGAGAAGTGAAACTAATTACTGTGTGCCTGTCAGATCTATTGCGCCTGACGGAGGGTTAATGAAGCTGTGCAGCTCCACAGCTGAGCACATCTGGCCACCAAAAACACCAGGATCAGCTGATCGCCAGGAGTTTGACATCTGGCACCCCCACCAATCGACTGTTCCTAGTGCTGGTAGTGGCTGGATATGCTTAGTTGTGGAGCTGCACAGCTCCGCTAACAATAAGCTGGCTGCAGCTGAGTACTGCACATCCACCTCCTATTCAAATCAATAGCGGATTGATGTGCAGTACCCACTATATCTTTTATGGAGCTACTGTATGCAGCTCCAAAACTGAGCACATCTGGCCAACAACAGCACCTGGAACAGCTAGATGGAGGGGGTGGCGGGTGGGTGTCACACCTCCATCAATCAGATATTAATAATCTATCCTATTGGATACGCCATCAATGTAAAAATCTCTGAAAACTCCTTTATACAGACACCGCTCACTATACACTGAACACGCTGTAATCACTCTCCACCACACAGATTGATAAACTGCTCTGCATACACAGACTGGTGACTGCAATAGCGCCATGAACCATCTTGATAGCAGGAAATGAACAGCTGCAGGGAGAATAAAGCATTGTTTTCACTCTGTAACTGCTGCTGCACTAAGGCAGCCAGACATAACATAAACACTATTTTCATGCAGATTACTGCTATATCTGCAGGTAACTAGTGTCTCTCGAGATGACAGATTTTCTTTAATAAATATCTTTCTTTTCATGGCTTTTTTCAAAAATTCTGTATGGATATGCAAGTGTAAGATCACAGCATACAGACACTGAAAATATTCTTGCATGATTTACTTAAAATAAGGTGTTAAGTGAGACAAAGTTTGACCATTTATCTCATCTGCATCTCACAGCACAAAGTAATGATTGATCAGCAGCTTTCTAAATATAATATCTATGACTACGTTCTCATTCAGACATTCATTAAAAGAACTGAATCATTTTCATTGATGTGCTGGATCAGATGTTCACCAGTGTTGTTTGGTCTGTGTTTCTGTTTTTACCATCAGTGTTTCATCTGTGTTTCGGCTTTTACCATTAGTTTGGCATCTGGTTTTCTCATTTTCTGAGCTTTTCCTACCTACTAAACAGTGAATAACATATAGCACTTGGATGACACGGACGACATCTATGAGATGTTTGTTTTTTTTCATGGACCCATTGATTTGATAGGGCGAATTTCATTTTGACTCGAATCAAAAATAGACGTGTCTCTGTTTTTTGGGGGTTTTTTTGGCAGACTTGTGAGGAGACTGCAGGCACATAGGATGCAGTAATGGACTGTACACAGACCAAGGGTGAATGGGGTTTATTATACAGTAGAAACTCCATGCAGGGTGAAAACGGAGGGATAATATTCCCTAATACAGCAAAAGGCTAACGGGATAACTTAAGGAATGGGGACAAGTAAAGCCGACAATACAATAAAATATAACTTATCACTGAGGCGCTAGTCATGGCTGAACTTCCGTCTGTGACTGGTGCTGCCTAGATTGCGTCACAGTGGGGGTCTGTCACAATCCTGAGGTAAATGATGTAGTATCTTTTGACGTTGGCGGTGTCCTCCCGTGGTCCTGATGATGTGGCGCATCCTCGGGATCCTGAAGCGGGTCTTGGATCCAGCAGATGAGGTGATGCCTAGTTAATTCCTTCCCCTTACATTCTCCCTCTCTTTGTGCTTGCCATTCCAAGGGCAAGAGTTCTTGAAGTATGCGTTGACATTCTTCTATGTTTCCCTACACAACGGAGATTTGCAACACTGCCCAAACACAGTTTACAATGGGCAGCCCGGTTCGCTGTGCCGACTCGACACACACCTAAGTCCCGTTGACAGACCTTGTTTCCCACGGTCAGTACTGTCAGCGGGGGCGGCTTTGTCAGCGGTCTTAGCGAGGGCAGTGATGTCTGCTGGGACAGCGGAGTCTGAGCGGTACCCAGTCGACAGACTCCTGTCAAAGCACTCTGCCATCCCAGGCTCTGCTCTGCCCAGACGCCTCTCAGCTGATTTTACCTCACAGGCGTCCTGTGCGCCCGAAGTTCCCACTCAAACTGTCTGGTCACTGACGCGCTGCAACGCTGTCCGCTTAGCCACGCCCCCTTTTCTCAAACACGGAGTACGGTCTGGAGTCTCAAGCTTTCTACCCCGTAATATAGGTGACAGCCCCGACGGATCCGGACCCTTCACGGAGGAGACATGCCTAGTTAGTTCCATCCCCTTACAGACACACAATTAAAACAAAGCACAGACAAGTAAATAGCCCCATAGATAATAATGGGAACATGTTAACATGTTCTATACATGAAAATCACAGCATTTAAAAGTGTATGCACACAAGGAAAGAAATATGGTACATTGCTAAGAATCTGACAATGTTGTGGTGTCTCAATATTGTATAGTCTGTAAAGTGTTTGTGTAGCTTGTGGCACACTGATGATGCTGAGCACTGCTCACATAACTTGTGCCTGCATTGTGCTTTATTGACTTGTATATCAGGTATGTGTCATGTGTTGCAAAAAAAAAATTACAGATTTGCTGTATACCACACATAGACTAATTTTTTAAACAGATGTTAGATTGATATCCAAAAATGTCATTATTTATTTTTACATAGCTATTTGTCATCATCTGCATTATCAAACCAGATACCGTTGTATTACTCTCCTTAACATACAGGAGCCGTCTGTGTCATTTTTTCAACCATCTTAAGCTTCGTCTGCATGGGACCATGCACACTTTCTGAACATTGACTATGCGTGTCCTGCCTGCAGGGCCGGCTTTAGGCAAAGTGGGGCCCTAGGCAAAGTTTAAAATGGGGTCCCAAATGCTAACATATTGCACATCACACAGTAGCATTTCGGTTGTATTTACATGCACTGAGTTCAGACCGCTAAATGAGTGTGATCGATGGCCTCTTTCCACCGTCTGAAAGAATGATGGGGACAGAACAATCACTAATGGATTACTAACAGATCACCATTCAGTATCATGTTATCAGCAGCACATCTACAGTTTACACCCCATAGTCCTCTATATAATATAATGTGCCACATAGTCCTCCATATAGTATAATACACTCCTCAGTCCTCCATATAGTATAATCCACTTCCCATAGTCCTCTATATAGTATAATAAACACATCATAGCCCTCCATATAGGATAATACACTCCTCATAGTCCTCCATATAGTATAATACAGTCTTCATTGCCCTCCATATATTAAAATACACTCAGTCCTCCATATAATATAATACACTCCTCATAGTCCTCCATATATTAAAATACACTGCTGAGTCCTCTATATAAAATACACTCAGTCCTCCATATAATATAATACACTCCTCATAGTCCTCCATATATTAAAATACACTGCTCAGTCCTCTATATAGTATAATACACTCCTCATAGTGCTCCATATAGTATAATACACCGCCAGTCATCCATGTAGTGCAATCCACTTCCCACAGTATAATGCACCCCATAGTTCTTCAAATAGTATAATGTATTCCCCATAGTCCTCGATACAGCATAATGCAGCCACCCCATAGAATATAATGCAGCCCCCCTCTTATAGTATAATGCAGCCACCCCTTAGTGCATAATGCAGCCACCCCACAGTATATAATGAAATCCCCCATAGAATATAATCCAGCCCCCCTCATATAGTATAATGCAGCCACTCCATAGATTATATGGCAGCCCCCTCATGGAGTATAATGCAGCCCCCCATAGAATATAATGCAGCACCTTATATAGTATAATGTAGCCCCTCCATAGAATACAATGTAGCCCTCCTCATATAGCATAATGCAGCCCCAATAGAATATAATGTAGCCCCCTCATAAAGTATAATGAAGCCCCCATACAATATAATCTAGCCCCCATAGAATATAATGCAACACCCCATAAAATACAATGTAGCCTCCTCATATAGTATAATGTAGCCCCATTATAGAGTTTGATGCAATCACCCCCCATAGAATTAATAAATATAATACAGCCCCCCACAGAATATAATGTAGCCCAGAATAGAATATAATACAGCCGACCTCCCCATAGAGTATAATGTACCACCCTATGGTATATAACACAGCCACATAGTATATAACACAGCCCACATACTATATAACCAAGCCCACATGGTATACAGCACGGCCCCACATGGTATAAAGCACAGCCCCACATGGTATACAGCACAGCCCCACATTTTATAAAGCACAGCCCCACGTGGTATATAGCACAGCCCCACGTGGTATATAGCACAGCCCCACGTGGTATATAGCACAGCCCCACGTGGTATATAGCACAGCCCCACGTGGTATATAGCACAGCCCCACGTGGTATATAGCACAGCCCCACATGGTATATAGAACAGCCCCATGTGGTATATAGCACAGCCCCACATGGTGTATAGCACAGCCCCACATGGTGTATAGCACAGCCCCACATGGTGTATAGCACAGCCCACATGGTATATAGCACAGTCCCACATGGTATATAGCACAGTCCCACATGGTATATAGCACAGCCCCACATGGTATATAGCACAGCCCCACATGGTATATAGCACAGCCCCACATGGTATAGAGCACAGCCCCACATGGTATAGAGCACAGCCCCACATGGTATAGAGCACAGCACCACATGTTAGATAGCACAGCCCCACATGGTATAGAGCACAGCCCCACATGGTATAGAGCACAGCCCCACATGGTATAGAGCACAGCCCCACATGGTATACAGCACAGCACCATGGTATATAGCACAGCACCACAAGGTATATAACACCCCCCTCCCCAAGAATGGCCCCATAGGCCAGTACTCACTGTTACATTAAAAAAACAAAACACACTCCTCACCTCTCCTCATGCCCGCGCTGCTTCCAGCTCCTGTCTCAGCCTGCACTGCCTGGTACTGTGAGTGTGCGATGACATCATCACCATCGCACACCCGCAGTGTCAGAGGCAGAGCAGGGAATGATGGGAGAGTGTCAGCTGACGCTCTCTCCTCCATCAATGCTTTGTACTGTACTCTGACACTGGTATAGTTGAATGCGGCGGCGGGGGGAGTCGGCACTGGCGGCAGAGGGGGCCTTCCTGCCTTACAGGGGTCCCATAGCGTTTGCATGATGTGCCGCTAGCTGGGAGGCCCCTGGGGGAGCGGGGGCCCTAGGTAGCTGCCTGGTCTGCCTGCCGCCAACGCCAGCCCTGGATGGATGGATGGTCATACATTGGTGAGGATGCACCTGAAATCTAATACATTGTATAACGTTTTTCTGGCAGTATAATTGTAGTCTAAATCCTCTAATTATACGAGCAGAACCTGTAATATTGAGTCCAATGGACATTGCTGAATTAACATGCGAGACTCGGTCCTGTTTCTCGCATATGTGATCCTGGATATAGAATTGAATAGCCATGTTCATACTTTCAGTATTTGGTCAGTATTTTATATCTGTATCTGTAAGCCAAAATCAGGAGTGGGTGATAAATACAGACGTGGCGACGTGTTTCTATTATACTTTTCATCTTATTGTTCCACACCTAATTTTTCCTTACATATACTGACCAAATACTGAACGTGTGAACGTGGCCAATGGGTGAGTCTCATCCAAGACTTGGGAGAAAGTAGTGTGTGCTGGGATTTTTTCTCACGGAAAGATGGACTGAGAAAAAAAATCATTCATCTGAACAGCCCTATTGAATAACATGGGGCAGTGTGTTGTCCACGTGCTATGCAATTAAAATTCAGACAGCACACAACTGATCTATATGCTCGGCTGCACGAGCCCTTAGGCTACTAGGCTACGGTCCTATCATGCACATGATGAAATCAGACAGAAAAAAAACAAAAGGTATGAACTGGGATATAAACTGGTGTGCATGCAGCATGTAAGTACATGTTCACACAAGTCACGAAACAGAAAGAAGCATAATTGCATCATGCGCATGTAAGCAGGTGTTGAGATGCAGTACGCAAGGATTGCAGAGCAGTACGGTATAACATACTATTTATTCTTTTAACAGTAAAGGTTAAAGTAATCTCGCAGGGAGTTAATAGGCAGTGGGAAAGAGTTATTGGAACAATAAGGGTTAAATGAAATCAGCAAAACTAGTGCGACAGTCTGTCTCAAGCAACACTCATCGTAGCTCCTGGTGGGGTCCTTAGTCCACAGTCCGATGGGGTTAGTAGTATCAGCAACGGCCGGTGTAGGGTCCTCAGATGGGGTCCAAGATTAGCGATCCGTCTTCTAGCGGCAGCGAGCGGTCTCCGGTTTTATTCGCTGAGCCCCTAGTCCATAAGCCTACGCAATCAAAGCGGGAAAAGCTGCAGAAGTCTCTGTACCGACCGTGGGGTGATACGTGCTAGCCAGCAAAGGAAACCACACTTCAATGACCTGTAACCGGACCACGCTTCTCTGCACGCCCGCGATCTTATGCTTAGCCGAGCGCACGGCGCTTTACGAACTCACTGTCCCGCTGGAGCACTCAGGAGATCTCAGCCGCAGTACGTTGCGGTGCTGCTGCTCAGAGGGGAGAGCACATATCTCCCTGCCCTGCTCTCTCCCTGACGGTGGGAAACAGCTGGCTGCTTCGCACGCTTTTTGCTCTGTCCTCCCTATTAACATGCCCCCTCTTTCTGGGTCATGGGGTTTGTTCGGTCCCCTATTCCTTCCCCCAAGCAACATTGGACGCAGCCCCGACAGTTCCAGACCCAACTCAGTGCAGGTACCTGCAACCCGGTCTTTCTGCATAGACGCATAAAAAAGGTGTGGTCTGCCTTTGTATTGAGCTGGACATTATTTATGTGGTATCCCTCTGCTGTGAAGAGTAGCTGTGTCTGTCAGCACAGAGTCCAGAGCATGGAGCAGATACCAGGAGACAGGCCAGTACACCCGGAGAAGTGGAGGGGGCCGTAGAAGGGCAACAGCCCAGCAGTAGGACAGCTACCTCCTCCTTGGTGCAAGGAGGAACAGGAGTAGCAGTGCCAGAGCCTGGCAAAATGACCTCCAGCAGGCCACTAACATCCATGTGTGTGCTTAAGCTGTCAGAAACAGCCTCCATGAGTTTGGTATGAGGGCCCGACGTCCAAAAGTGGGTGATTGCCATTTGCCAGTGAACACCAAGATTGGCAGATTCGACATTGGCGCCCTGTGCTCTTCACGGATGAGAACAGATTCTCACTGAGCACTTGTGTTCTCAACGCATTCGATTATGTAATGAATAAAGATTTGCAAATATTTAATTCAGTGATATCTAGGATGTGGTATTTTAGTGTTCCCCTTAGTTTTTTGAGCAGTGTATAATACATAGTTCACTGTAGTTTGTGGGATTACGCCACCTTTGAAGGACATCCCCAAATAAAGAACCTGTGATCTACGGGTTGGAAAATACCCCTCTTTTCTTTGTCTCTCTTCTCGGAGAAAAGAGAGGCATTTTCTTAGTACTTAACTTAGGTTTGAGTTCTCTGCCTACTTTGGCTCATAGGCTACCTTATAGTTCTTTTTTATTTCTGTTTCTGTGCACCTAACAATCTTTCTTCTCTTCTTATCTTCTGTCCCACTTGTTTTCCCATCTCACATTCCCCACCTCCCCTATAGGGATGACTGCAATTAAAGTAGCTTCACTAAATGTCAGGGAATTCAATATCCCACAAAAAAGGTCTCAGATTTTATATGGTATGCATAAATTGGGAGTTCAGATGCTTTTCATTCTAGAGACCCATTTAACTGAGAGTCTTATTTGACTTTTATCCTATGTCATATTGCAAGACTCATTAAAGGGCTGATTGTGACTTGTAGGATCGCTACTTCCAACAGGTGGCAGTATAGAGTTCAAGTCCTCTTTCTTTCTGAAGAGGCAATTTGCATTTCAAAGATAATCACTTTTCAGGAGTTAAAAATCGTTACTATACACATTGGTTTCACAGCACAAATCCAATATCTAAATCTAAAGGAGTGCTATTCATAAAAATCTACTTTTTATTTGTGTGAAATATAATGCAGATGAAAATGATCGATTTTTGTCTTTAAAGGTTTCAATTATGAATCAAAACTATACCTTAGCTAATCTTTATCTTTCAAGTCAGAACTAAACGAAGACCTGCCAGTGGTATGTGGGATGGCTAGTTGGTTTTTTGGAGGGTCTACTGATCTTTAGAGGAAACCTCAATCTGACAATGAACAAATTATTAGACTTTTTCTGTGGGTAAGTCATCCATACCACCTACTCACCTAGCTACAATAACAAAAGTAACTATTCAAGTTTGGCAGTAGTTTTGTCGCATTCTACACCCAAAAGATACACTACACCTACTATTCATTATTTCACAACTCATACAGTCAAACTGACCCCTTTTTGATCAGTCATCATATGTTGAGCTGGTGTCCTGCTGCTTTCATCGGTACCATGATCTGGTCCGACCATGCACCCATCCTCTTCATATTAAAAGCCCCAGGGGTATTCCCCAAAACATGGCAAAGGCTTCTAAATTCAAATCTTTGAAGTATCCTGATACTGTAGAGGCTTTGGAGCAGGCAATCACTGAATTCTTGTCACATCGCGAATCGGACAGTAGTCTGCTCCCTATGCAATGGGAAGCTTTAAAATGTGTATTAAGGGGTATTCTAATCAGAGAATGTTCAAGACTTAAGAAAAGAAAGTCTGCCCAAATAACAGAAAATTAAAAACAAATACATATCATAAAAAGGGTACATAAACGCTATCCGACCACTACAATTCTGATTAATTTGAATAAATAAAGAGATGATCTAAAAAAAGCTAATGGATCAGAGTTATTCCAAACACTGAGATAGAATGTAACAATTCTTTTATGAATTTGCAGACAAGTGTGGTGGCCCATTAGCGAGAAATATTCATCCTAGGGCTCCCACCACACACATATCAACTATTCGCACATCAGCGGAAAAAGAAGTTCACGAATCCTAACAAGTTGAAGAGTCATTAAAGAAATACTACAAATTGTTATATAACATTAAAGGCCAATATACAGACTTTTCCCCCTCACGTCTCCAAGCAAAAATAGAACAATATATTAGGAAAACGGCATTTCCCTCTTTATCTGAAGATAGCCAGAATACATTAGATCAACCCTTTACTGAGGAAGAAATATTTCAAGTCATCATAACATAACCATCAAATAAAAGCCTGGGTCCAGATGGATATATCTCTAAAGGGCCTGTCACACTAAGCGATATCGCTAGCAAAATCGCTATAACTTGTGACGTTATAGCGATATTGCTAGCGATATCGCTGTGTTTGATACTTACCTCCGACTGCTCCCCCGCTGGTTATCGCTGATCGCGCGAGAACGTACAGGACTGTTTCTCATCGTCAGCTTCCTGCGGCGCTTCCTGTGGAGAGACGAGCGACGAGCGTGGAGGCGGGCGGGAGGACGCAGGATCGCCTAGTGTGACAGGTAAGTAGCGACCCCCGTCCCCAGCGATGTCGCTAGTGAGATCTGCCTGTGTGGCAGCTCACTAGCGACCACTTAGCGATGTACCAGCGATCCTGACCGCGTCATATCGCTGGTCGGGATCGCTGGTACATCGCTAAGTGTGACAGTACCTTTAGTCCAAAGCTCAAAAAGGATTCAACCATTTGTTCGGATTAATGACCAATTTCATTTATCAACATTGATGTGAAATTACCGTATCTTCCAGGACTATAGCCATGAGATTAACCCCACTCATGCCCCACCTTATACATAATGACCAGGTCAGATTTATCTCCCATAGAGAAGCAATAGATAACACATGCCAAGACACTGAAAATCCAAACCTGTATGTTATCAGTAGATGCTGAGAATACATTTGACCGGGTTAGCTGATCCTTGTTACAAAATACCCTGAAATAAATCATTTTAGGTCCTATTATACTCAGCAAAATAATGGTCTTATACCAGAATCTCTCGGCCAAGGTTAGATGCAATGGAACGATCTTGGATTCCTTTGCGGCATCTAATAGAACCAGACAGGGACGCCCACTTTCCCCCTACAATATGTTATCATAAAGGAACATTTAGCGATAACCCTTAGAAATGACACAAATATTTAGAGCATCAATGTTGGTCATAAATCACACAAACTTGCATTATATGCAGAAGACCTTTAGCTTTACATCACCTTTGCTATATAAACCCCAGAGCCAGGGCCGGACTGGGACTAAAATTCAGCCCTGGCATTTGAAGTTACACTTCCCACTAGTCACATGGTGACTATATAATATCTTTGTACACTTGTAGGTTACAAGAAGTGAGAGGAGATTAACACGACTATATAACATGTAGTCACAGCTGTGCTCAGTATTTCAGCTCAGTCCTATTTATTGCGTTTAGTTGCAGTACTCCTCCCAAAACTCTGTCCCCTTTTGTACACACGGTGACAGAATTCCTGGCAGAACTGCTATCCATTGGGCAACCAGACCCCCTGGTCATAGCTGCCCCTCTCATACCTCCCAACTTTTGAAGAATGGAAAGAGGGACAAAGACTGCTGTGCAAATTTTAGGCCACGCCCGGCCACACCCATTTCACAACTAGTCACACCCATGTCCACGCCCAACCCCATGCATTTAGCACTGCTGATCACACTGACTGGTACTGAGGGCACAGTGGCTGGCATTATGGGCACATTTACTGGTACTGTGGGCACACTGACTGGTACTAAGGAAGAGAGAAAACAGAGAGAAAAAAGAAAACAGAGAGAGAAAGGAGAGCGCGAGAGAAAGAACAGAGAGAGAAAGAAGTAAGGAAAGAAAGAACAGAGAGAAAGGGAGGAAGGAAAAGGAAATAGAAAGAAAGAGGGGAAAGAAAGAACAGACAGAGAGAAAGAAAAAGAAAGATTAGAGAGAGAGAGAACAGAGAATGAGAAAGAAAGAACAGAGAAAGAAAGAAACAGAGAGAAAGACATAAAGAAAGATTCTATAAAGATACTATAGCAGCCCGGCTCCTGTTGTAGTGCCCACCTGAGCCTCCTGGTGCAGGACATATCATGATCCGCTCACATGGCCGGCATCCCCGATTCCAAGGCGATCCTGCTGTCTGCGCTGTCGGAGGAAATGGTGATGGATCTGAAGCATTCCTAGTTCCGTCACAATCTCCTCATGAAATTATCTAATTTCCGGTCAGCTTCCAGCACATTACTTCCGGTGGAACGTCATGTATGAGTTTTAAAATGCTCCTCTGGGCTCCACCGTGTACTCCTGTGTCCGTGGGAGAAAAGCCCGTTTTGTATGCCTCGTACACACGCGATTCCGCTCCGCATACCCCATACACACACGGTTCCGCTCCGTACACCAAGTACACACACGACTACGCTCCGTACACCTCGTACACGTGCGTTTCCGCTCCGTACACCTCGTACATGCGCGGCTCCGCTCCGTACACCTCGTACACGCGCGGGTCCACTACGTACACCTCGTACACATGCGGCTCCGCTCCGTACACCTCGTACACATGCGGCTCTGCTCCATACACCTCGTATACACGCGGCTCCGCTCACATTCACCTCGTACACACACGGCTTTGCTACATCCACCCTGCAAACCCCTCCTGACCCCACACAGAAACTTACCCACATCCAGCAGTGCACCATGACAACCAGCATGGCAGAGTCCTGCATACACACGGAGGCTCCTGATCATGTGACCCCTGACTCCTCCCCTCCTGTGACCTCATTACAGGTCCTGTGCGCACAGAGCAGCCAATTGCAGCCTGAGAACAGAGCTGCCTACGGGGGGGTCAGAAGTGCTGTGCAGCATCTCATCCCGTCATTGCAGGAGGGGACCCCGCATTTGCGTGCAGTGCCCTGGAAGCAGGAATGGATCGAGCGGCCCACTACAGGCACCTGCCCTTCTGGCATTTGCCAGAAGTGCCCGATGGTCAGTTCGGCCCTGCCCAGAGCAATATTACATCTTGAAAGAATTAGAAAATTATGGCTTCTTAACCAATTTTAAAATCAATCTTTCTAATCAGAGATTGTTAATATCCCTTATACGGAAAAACTCACTGTGCAAAAGGTGTTCCCTTTCCATTGGTGCTCCACCTCGATTAAATATTCATGTCCCAAATCTTCCAGCACAACCTCAAACCTTTACTAACCCAAAATATTATGGAAACACCAAAAAACAGAGCAAGGAAGCATATGCCAAATAAAATGTACAAATCTTTATTCACAAATATTTCCAAAAAGTAAAAAGACTAAAAATAGAGACACATTCAAAAGACTGTCTCCAAGGAGATATACCCCTACCCAAAATGTAACAGAAAAATCAATAGGGAGCACTTGGAAGCCTTACAAACACAGGAAATCTTATCCACAAAATGTATCCAGATTTATAATAGGGGTAGATCTATTCTATTATTTCTAAACACTATTTTTCGGTGATTACTTTGTATCTCCGTTCATACTGCACCCACACACACAAATGATACACAATTTGAAAGGCAAACTTGCCCCCTTTTAGCAAGAAAATAGCCAAACAAACCACACATTCACTGCAGGTGAGTCACATATGCAAACACATTTGTAAACATGCACTGCTTTTTCGCTGATTACTTCGCCCCACACACAAATGATACACCATTTGAAAGGTAAACTTGCTACCTTCAGCAAGAATAGAGCCAAACAAACCACACATTCATGATTTTATCACTAAATACAGTTTAAACATTCATTTTCATAAACCTGCAGAAAGACACAATGAACTGCACGTGGCACCTCAACCGGAAGACATTTTTTGGCCACTACTTATCAAACCAATTGATTGTATTATCAATCTACATCTATAAATACCTGTCTGTGTTCATCATCTCATGAAATACATTTACATTTGACCAGCTTGCTTATTCTGAAATTGCCTGCGCCCCCGACGACCAATGGGCGACAGGGGCCAAGCTAGTATTTCTAAAAGCTAAATAGTTCATGTGGTATAAATCAGCATAGAAAGATGTATCAATAGTGTAATGAAGGCTTAATCCCAATAGTGCTAAAAGTAAAAGTTGCTAGAAAGGATTATGCATAATTTGAATGAAATTGGTATACGGTTCTAAGTGCTTACACATAAATGTGTCTGAACCAAAAGCATAAGGTGCCTAGTGCATATCTAATCAGACTACAATAGTCATATGAAAGTCCGTAGTTTAGTAATGTACATGCAATCTCAGGGACCAATATGCCACATAATATATAGCACGACAATGCATCTATACAATAAAGTAGCAGCAGAGATATAAAATATGCAGTGTATATATATAGATAGAGAAAGAAGGTATATGAGATAAGAAGAACCCCCCAAGAAGAAGCAGCACGCAAAACGCACGTCGGGGATCAGGACTGCTTCCATCAGGTCATATACCTTCTTTCCATATCTATAAATATATTTTCTATCTCTGCTGCTACTTTATTGTATAGATGCATTGTCGTGCTATATATTATGTGGGATATTGGTCCCTGAGATTGCATGTACATTACTAAACTATGGACTTTGATATGGCTTTTGTAGTCAGATTAGATATGCACTAGGCACTTTGTGTTTTTGGTTCTGACACATTTATGTGTAAGCACTTAGGGTACCGTTACACTTAGCGATGCACCAGCGATCCCGACAACGATATGGATCGCTGGTGCATCGCTAAGTGGTTGCTAGTGAGCTGCCACACAGGCAGATCTCACCAGCGACATAGCAGGGGTCGGGGGTCGCTACTTACCTGTCAGAAGCGGCGATCCTGACGTCCTCCCACCCGCATCCACGCGTCGCTCACCACAGGAAGCCCAGCAGGAAGCGCCTGACGAGAAATGGTCCAGGAAGTTCTCACGCAACCAGCGATGAGCAGCGGGGGAGCCGGTCGGAGGTAAGTATCAGACATAATCGGTGACGTTACAGCGATATTGCTAGCGATATCGCTATGTGTAACGGGGGCTTTAGAGCCTTATACCAATTTCATTCATATTATGCATAATCCTTTCTAGCAGCTTTTATTTTTAGCACTATTGGGATTTCATCACACTATAGTTTTTAGAAATATTTAGCCCTATTATAAATCTGGATACATTTTGTGGATAAGATTTCCTGTATTTGTAAGACTTCCAAGTGCTCCCTGTTGATTTTTCTGTTACATTTTGGGTAGGGGTATATCTCCTTGGAGACAGTCTTTTGTATTTGTTTTTTTATTTTTACTCATTTTACTTGTACATTTTATTTGGCATATGCTTCCTTGCTCTGTTTTTTGGTGTTTGTATTTTGGAAGTGCCACATATCTAGCCATCCTTTTGTAGGTTATCAAAATATTATGGATCTTAAATCGTTTAATTGCGACTCTTCTGGTTTGGCAGATTCAATGTCTTAAAATGGATATCCTTCCCAAACTTCTTTATCTATTTCAGGCAATTCCTGTGCTCCTTCTCCGTTTATTCTTTAAATAACTAAACAAAGCTTGCAGTAACTTTTTTGGAGAACCGGTAGGCACCACCTGGCACATAGATTTTTAAGTAGATCCAAGAGTTGAGGGGGAATAGGTCTTCTGGATTTTTGGTTGGACTTTTTTCCTGATGCTGAGTGACAGCAGTGGGTACTTTTAGATCCTCTTTATTAGAGTTGAGCGACTTTGGTCGGATCGGGTTTCATGAAACAAAATTTGTTTCAGATGAAACTGGTCCGACTAGGGCAAAAAAAGTCGGAGTTTCGTCCGAAACCCGACCCCAATGCAAGTTAATGGGGAATAAAAGTCGGCATTGAGTGGATGAATGTCATCCGCTCAATGCCGACTTTTATTTCCCATTGACTTGCATTGGGGTCGGGTTTCGGACGAAACTCCGACTTTTTTTGCCCTAGTCGGACCAGTTTCATCTGAAACAAATTTTGTTTCATGAAACCCGATCTGACCAAAGTCGCTCAACTCTAACTCTCAACACATAATCACATAATAAATGGTTTAATGGTTTCTTTATAACCTGGCAGAGTTGGATTATACTGTATTTAGAGAGTCCGACGATTTCTCAGAGATTCAATCAAACTGATTATCCAACGAGTGATATTATTTTAATTTTATCATTTTGACATCTTCTTTCCTGCAGTCGTCCCTCTGCTTCCTCCCCTCCTTTTCTCTCTCTTTTTCCATACTTTTTTCTTTCTAACTGAAATTTTATAAACATTGAAGAAAATCTGTATTACTGATAAATACTTCTGTACAATATTGGGTTAATGTAAAGTATATGGAAAATTAATTGTTGCCTGTTTCTTTCTTTCTGTATTATGACCTTTTGCTTTCAATAAAGTTTATGCAAAAAAAGCACAGTGGGCATGAGATTTCTATAAATCCCATCCACTTTGCTGGAACAGTAAGACTGCATTGTTGAGGCAGTAGAAATATGCTGCGTCAAAAACAGATCAAAAGCTCATCGTGGGAGCGTAGCCTCAGACTGACACAGATCTCTCTTGAGCCTATATCTCAGGGGTTTTCTAAATTACAACATCTGACAAATGTATTCTTCCAAATAGAAATAATTTTATCTGATAAAGTACAAACCAATAGTCCAACAAGAATATATACAAAAAACTAGTTTACTTCCTGTACATACCGCTACCTTAAATGGACATTGTCAGTTGAAATTTGTGTTATTGATAATGATTATGTGAAGTGGGGATTGTAATAGTTAAAGTAGTTAAATAGTTACAGTAGGGATTACAATCAAGTTTGGGACTAACCCAGAATGGAAGGGGCTAAGCTGAAGGGAAAAGGACCGTTTTCTGTTGAGACATCAGATAGGTCTTAGAGTGCATAGAGAGGAGACAAATGTTCAGAATTGAGAGTACTCAGTGCTTGATACCTTTTAACGGCTAACTGAAAAGATGTTAATAAATTGCAAGCTTTCGGGACTACTCAGGTCTCTTCATCAGGCTAGACTAATACAACATCTGAAGAATCACATATTTATGCACAACACAGCACAGAAAAAATGCAATAGATTAGCTTTTATGAAGAGGTAAGTTCCGGACTGGACCAAGGGAATGCAGTGGACATGGTGTACATGGACTTTTCAAAAGCTTTTGACACGGTGCCACACAAAAGGTTGATACATAAAATGAGAACAATGGGGATAGGGGAAAATATGTGTATGTGGGTTAAGAGCTGGCTCAGGAATAGGAAACAAAGGGTGGTTATTAATGGAGCACACTCGGACTGGGACACAGTTAGCAGTGGGGTACCACAGGGGTCAGTATTGGGCCCACTTCTTTTTAACATATTATTTAATGACCTTGTAGGGGGCATAGAGAGTAGAATTTCAATATTTGCAAATGACACTAAACTCTGCAGGGTAATCAATACAGAGGAGGACAATTTTATATTACCGGAGGATTTATGTAAACTAGAAGCTTGGGCTGATAAATGGCAAATGAGCTTTAATGGGGATAAATGTAAGGTCATGCACTTGGGTAGAACGAATAAGATGTATAATTATGTGCTTAATTGTAAAACACTGGCAAAGCTGTCACTGAAAGACCTGGATGTATGGGTGGACGACAAACTCACATTTAGTGTCCAGTGTCAGGCAGCTGCTGCAAAGCCAAATAAAATAATGGGATGCATTAAAAGAGGCATAGATGCTCATGAGGAGAACATAATTTTACCTCTATATAAGTCACTAGTGCAACCACACTTAGAATACTGTGTACAGTTCTGGTCTCCGGTGTATAAGAAAGACATAGCTGAACTGGAGCGGGTGCAGAGAAGAGCGACCAAGGTTATTAGGGAACTGGGGGGGTCTGCAATACCAAGATAGGTTATTACACTTGGGGTTATTTAGTTTGGAAAATAAAAGGCTTAGGGGTGATCTTATTACAATGAATAAATATATGCGGGGACAGTACAAAGACCTTTCTAATGATCTTTTAACTCTTAGTCCTGTGATGGGGACAATTGGGCATCCTCTACGTCTGGAGGAAAGAAGGTTTAAGCATACTCACAGATGCAGATTCTTTACTGTAAGAGCAGTGAGACTATGGAACTCTCTGCCATATGATGTTGTAATGAGTGATTCCCTACTAAAATTTACGAAGGGACTGGATGCCTTTCTTGAAAAGTATAATATTACAGGGTATATACACTAGTTTCCTTAATATTGCATTGATCCAGGGAACTAGTCTGATTGCCGTATGTGGAGTCAGGAAGGAATTTTTTTCCCCAATGTGAAGCTTACTGTTTTCCACATGGGATTTTTTTGCCTTCCTCTGGATCAACATGTTAGGGCAAGTTAGGATAGGATATGGGTTGAACTAGAAGTCTTCCTTCAACCTTAATAACTATGTTACTATGTAAGTGATGTGAAGCAGAATTGTCATTATGGGAGAGGGATAAACATAAATATTGGAACAGTTCATAGATAAGGAGTGAAAGTTATATTGTCCTCTGATTGGGATCTGGTAATGTGTTGTGATGCCCCAACAAGGTCTTAGGAGAAAATTCCTTAATTGATGTAAAAAGACATAAATTCTGTCCCACTAAGGCCCTAGATAAAACTGAACTCTGTAGTGATATGGAACATTTTTTCAGGAGACTGCGCCTGAGGGAATATTTCAATGATACAGAAAATTCAGAAAACACTGAAAACACTCAGACTGAAGGAAAAGGAATCCTAAGAAAAGGTCAGACTGGACACCTCCACCTGGATAAATATATAGACTCCTTCAGACTTTTGATAAAATCCACCATCATAGACACTAACAGGATAGTCCAGTCAAAATACGGTTTGACCCGGGACAAATTCCAAGAAAGCGTTTTATGATTTTATTTATTACTATTATATGTGGGGAGCAACATATTAAAAGTTTTCCAAAAATTGATCACCACAAAGGTCCTAACCATGATGTCATAAGACGATGACAGCCATCGCACTAAAAATAACGAATATTTCCCTATTTCAAAGCTGTAGCTTTAGGTTACAGAAGAGTTTGCATTTTGTATACTATATATTTTCATATAACAATTTTTATACAAAGTTTTATATTAACTACATGGACAGGCGAGGTCATGACGTCATCAATGACGTCATGACATATTTGTGCATTTCTAGAAATTATAGAATTAATACACAGTGCATTTTAAGACCTACTTCATCACTGAATAAGCGTGTCAGGTCAATAGTCACTATTTTCATAATCAGACACTGCTTCCTCACTCATATTGTCACAATGCCCTTCTTGACATGGTCCGCATACCCGTGAACAGGTAAGTCTGTGTCTTTTGAAAGTGCACCGAAGTGTACTACAACCACGAGAACAATTGCAGTGAATTATTTTCAGAAGTGTTTCTGGCGCGGGTGAAGTATCCATCATGACTGGAACTAGACTGTTGTTCTGCAATTCCCATCCTCATTCAGTAGTGTCCATGGCCTCACCATTGTCCATCCAAAGCATCACTTGGAGGTAATTCCGAAGGGCATGATACTTCGTTGCAGAGGAGGTCGGTGGCAGTCGTTCAGGTGTAACAAAGATTTTGGCTGAACCAACTTTTTTGCAGAGAGTAGAATACCTCATTGCAGACAGATTGTCTCCAGGTTTGTCCCCGAACAATGCCACCATCGCTTTACACCCACCGTCTTCAATCTCAGCTCTGTTTTTGTTAGGTGTGGAAAAGATTTTAGCACAGCTGTTTAAGACCGAGTCTCCCTTCAAAACCTTGTGTAGACCGAGTTTTTTTCCGATTCCAAAAACCACGGAAGTGGTATCGCAACCCGTGAATGCATGAAGGAACAGAAGACTGCTGCAGACATGGTTTCCCAGGAACTTCTTCATAACCTTAATGTCGTATACTGTTGCAGGACTCCCTTTATCCGAGTAGAAATAAAGCTTGTTGCCATCGCTGGTTGACGCGTGATGAAGTAACAACACCAAAAGATTTGTATCTTCGCCAATAAGACAAGTACTTTTGTTGGATGACATTGACACTGCTGCCTTAACAATCTCCACATCTGCATCTCCCTCTATTGTATTACGTGGCAACCTCTGTCATTCATGCGCTGTGAAACGAGATTGATAAGAGACTGTTTGTTCTCCACATTCGAAAGGAAGTCCTCCTTTTTCCCGACAAATTTCGTTCCTTCATCAATGTTCACTTTGTTACTTGATCGTTTTTTGCGCCGTCGCTGATGGGTAATGTCCTTAGTGTTTGGTCCTCCAATGTAACCATCAAATATTATCGTAGCCTTACCATAGTGCTTTAGTGTGAAAGATGCATAGTCTTCAGCGATTGAAAGATATGTCTTTCCTTCTGACCACTTTAGTCGATGGAGAAGAGAACCTCCTTCAAGAACATAATGCTACACTTCTGGTACATCCTTGAGTACTGCGTCATCTGAACTCTGTTCTTTTATAGCAGCCATCAGTTGTGCTTTGTTTGGTTTGCGTAAGAGATGTTTTGCCTCAAAGAGGGATGGTGGGTATGGTGACAGTTCATAGGCCATCACCTCATCAAGGGAAAGATCAGCAGTTTGAGACACCACAAGAAACCTTTGGAACAAAAGAGCGGGGTCTATTGTTTTGTCCTTAGCAACATCAATAGCCTCACTGGATGCCAGGGTCTTGGCTTTCATTGACCGCTTGTACTTAACTGAAAACAGTGATTGACCCTCCATTGTTGCCACTATTTCTCTGCCAATGGTGAACAGGTTATGGACATTCACATCCTTATTTGCATTGACACCGGTGATAAAGTTGAGACGAGACACTTCATCAGAGAAAGGTGAAAAGGTCTCGAGTTTATCTGCAATTTTCTCCATGTCTTCACGATCTCTTCTCGTCCTTGACGTTCTTGCCTCCTTGTGTTGTTCACTGGTGACAAAGCTCTGGCGAGTGAAACCCTGCATTGCATCACTGTAGGAAGAGGACACTGGCACAGACAGAGTCCACAAGGCCCTCTGATGTTCGGACATTCCACTTCCTCTGGTGAGTCCTCCTGCAGTTTTTAGGGAGCGCATCAGAGCTTGCTCGATGACTAGGTCGAAAGCCAGGCCTGCCCAGTACTGATCAGTCCACCTTACAACATGCAAGCCATTCATAAATCTATGTAAGACTGATGGCATATCATCTTCCAGAGTGGTCATAGACTGGACGTAAAGGTAGGTGGCCTTCACATAGTTCCCATGCCCAGCAGCTGCAAGAATGGGCAAACATTCGGCTACAGCATGAAGGTGCATCAGCCAGAATCCTGTACGATCATCCTCGATAAGCTCCCTTGCAATTCCAACCATCTGTTGGTAATTCAGCCATAGTTTACTGGTGCGAGAGTGAGTGGATAATCCGTTACTTTTGGTGGACAAGAGGTGGACAATTTCACTAAGGCAGGTAGAAGTGATGACCGAATTCAAGTCACTCTCCCCTGTCAGTGTCCGAGCATACAACTGCTCAAGTTCTTGCAACAGGTCTGCAAAACCGGGATGGTCACAAAGTACTTCGTCTGCAACTTGCTGAGTAAGACACTGATCAAGGAGGAGATGGCGACGAACTGCCTTTCCAGTCACGATGTGTTGCACAGCATTGTCACCGTAAATTGTTCCCAAGATCTCTTTGATTCCACACCCATTCATCAACGTTCCTATGGCACCCATAAGATTCATCAATGTGTGGAAGCTCCCGAACATCAGGACAACATCTCGAACCGGGCTGTCTTCAGGCACCTCGTGTTTGATTTCTGACGCTTTCCAGCAGAGTGGCTGATCGAATGTAACAACTGCAGCCGATCGGTGTTCATCAGCAAGGCTGCACAGATACTCAAGAGTAGAGAAGATGCATGACTTGTCTCCGGAATACATGTCAATGATGGGCAGGAAGATTACCGAAGACGACCCCGGATGATCACAGTCTTTATGTAGCATGTGCATCATTCCATTCCAGCTCGGTGCAGGCTGTTTGAAGTGTAAAGACATCTCCCACAATACATCAACACGATGGTCAATGGTGTCGATAAATGGCAAGGGCTTGAATTTTATGTTTCGGCGAGTGTGTTTTGCGAAACGGTATTCCCTTACATCAACTCTGCTTTGTTCAACTATCTCCAAGTCCGCAGTCTTCCGTCTGAGAACAGTGCGACTGACCTTCCTTCCTGGAGTCACAGTAGCTGCCATCCCCATGCCGTGGAAAGTCGCCTTCCCATCTAATGTGATGATATTATGATCGACGTTGTCCGCAGCGAACAGCAGTGCCGTATCCAGTCTGTCTATGGTACCACCGAGTACATCCTGGCCAACAGAAGCGGCAGCGTTTTCCTCAAAACGCTGAACTTCCGAATATGATGAATAATATCCCATGGCTGAGAGACTGTCTACAAGAAATCGAGACCTGAAATGATGATGGAGCTGGACTGCTAACCCAAGCTGCAATGGAGCTACTACAGCCCTGGGACGTACAGCCTGAACAACTGATTGTCCAATGCTTGCGACCTTCCTGTGAATGTCCTTTCCAACGAAGAGGGTTTCAAGCAAGCAAAGCAAACTCAGGGGGAGATAATCTAAGGCAGACTGACATTCAAGCGAAGAAGTCTTCGGATATTCATCGGTTGAAGATGGGATCTTAGACTTGATATCGCTCTTGATTAGTTTGGCCGCAGTCTCTATGATGGCTCTCTTCTGGGCTTCTTCATCCATTTCTTGACTACGGAAATAGTCCCTCAGGATTATTCTGGTCTTTTCACGGAACGTTACAATGTTAGGCAACCCTTCACACTCTGCTATGAATAGCGAATCGCCATACCTCTCCTCCAGCCTATACTTCTGCCATTTATTACTATAGGCAGCACTGTCTCCTTCTACAAGATACTCTGTCATTTTCTTTGCAAGATCTGTGACAGTCAGTTGCTCTTCATCATTGTCCTCGAGAAATGCACACATTGTCAAGAACGCTTGCTCTTGGTCCATGTTCATCGGCCTCCCTACCTTCCACGGTTTCTTTGTAGTAGATCCACCACCATGACGCATAGGAATTCCGTAATTTGTCCGAAAGTTAATGTCACATGAACGATGATACAGACAGTCTGCAGCATGTAAGTCCTTCCCAAAGTACGCGATTCTCCCTTGAATGGTGATTGCAAACAGCGTAAAGATGACTGGGCAATGTGACAAGATGGACCTTACAAATCCATCCGTTTTAACAAAGCTATAGTCATCGAAATCACTACTAGATCTTGTCTTCACCACTTCATGTCCACAGAACAAACACTGCGTCGTGCTCTCATAGGATCCAGTAGACACCCGTGTACCTCTCTTGGCAGGTGAACGATGAACGATGAAGTAGCTTTCTTATGCAAGTCTATTTGCTTCTTGTTTATGTAGTTCATACGACATCTCTTGTGCACCACTGCTCCAGCAGCTACCACAGTGCTAACGCCCCTCTCAATACTGGCTTTATTGATCCCTTCAGCTCCTTTCGCACCAATCACCACTCTTTCTCCATCATCTTCTACTTCATGGCTGCATAAGGGGTAAGTTTCTTGACTTTCCATCATTCTCAGCTCTGTAAAAGAAGATAAATAAATCGTTAAATAATAAATATAATAGTAGTAGTAATTGTAAAAGAAATATGATAGACACTGAAAGGCGAGTCGCACTTAACATTTTACAGCTTTGGCGGCCATAATTCTTTGACGTCACATTTGGACCCTTTGTGGTAACCCTATCTTGGTAAACCTTTAGTATGTTTTTCCCTACATGTAATACTACCAAAGAAAACAATAAAACACTTTCTTGGAATTTTTTCAGGGTAAAGGATTTTTTTTCGTATTTTGTCTGGACTAGGAGACAAGCATTCAACATCAATGCCCAGGAGAGAAAAGCCATACAGTCTTTAAAAACCAACAAAGAAATCATTATTAAACCTGCTGACAAGGGAGGTGCAATAGTCTGATGAATACGTCAGACAACATGAAGGAAGCAAACAGACGACTGATGGACACACACTACTACAAAAATTGGAGTCGGATCCTACACAGGACTATTACAAGGAACTAAACAAGTTGGTATCTTGTCTGCCTGACTAATCCATAGGAGCCGATGACCTGATACCAGAGAGTCCAAAAATAGGGACATTCTACATGCTTCCCAAAATCCACAAATCTGGAAATCCAGGAAGACCAATTATTTCATGTGTGGGCACCCTTACTGAGCAGGTATCTGGATGGGTAGAGGGTGTCCTTAAACCCCTGGTAAAGGATACACCCAGCTACATTCAGGACACAACTGACCTATTGAATAAACTAGCAGCAATAGGTCCTCTACCATAAGGAACCATCCTGGCCACCATGGATGTGGAATCTTTGTACTCTAATATCCCACACCAGAATGAATTAAATGCCTGCAAATTCTTCATGGAAAACACAGGGACTGCTGCTGATTCTGTGGTGAAACTTAAAAAATTCATCCTCACCCACAATTAGAGTACTTTGAATTTGACAACAAGATATATCTACAGGACACTGGCACATCTATGGGAAGTAAAATGGCTCCACAGTATGCAAATCTTTTCATGGTCAAGCTTGAAAGCAACTTTTTGTCCTCATGTCCCATCAGGCCTCTGGCCTACTACCGCTACATTGATAATATTTTAATTATCTGGATGGAGTCTGAGCCACAGCTAAAGACGTTCCATGAAGAGTTTAATCAATTTCATCCCACCATCAACTCAACACTCAACTACTCCAGCACTGAGATTAACTTTTTGGACACCATCATTAAAGATAATCTGTCACCCCATTTTTCGACTATGAGCTGCCGGCACCGCAATCAGGGGCTTATCTACAGCATTCTGTAATGCTCTAGATAAGCCCCCAATGTAACCTGAAAGATAAGAAAAATTAGTTAAATTATACTCACCCAGGGGTGGTCCGGGTCCGGTTTTGGTCCGATGGGTGTCACGATCCAGTCCGGCGCCTTCCATCTTCTAACGGTGATGTCCTCTTCTTTCCTTCCCGTTGCGGCTCCTGTGCAGGCGCATTGCTCTGCAGTGTGCAGGCACTGGGAGAGGTCTGTCGCCTGCGCACTGCAGTATTCTGCTCTGCCCTCAACAGGGCAGAGCAGTGAGCCTGCGCCAGAGCCACAACAGGCAGCAAAGAAGAGGACGTCACCGTTAGAAGATTGGAGGCGCCGGACCGCAACACCCATTGGACCAAGACCGGACCGCCCCCCGGTGAGTATAATCTAACTCCTTTTTCTTCTCTTTCAGGTTACATCGGGGGCTTATCTACAGCATTACAGAATGCTTGCAATTTTCGAAAGCTTGCAATTTGTTACCATCTTTTCAGTAAGCCATTAAAAGGTATCAACCACTGAGGACTCTCAATTCTGAATATTTTTCTATCTACTGGCTAACACGGTACAAAGATATACATCTTTCCTCTATTAGAGAGGAGACGTAAGTTCTGGTGTGAGTAGTGCTGCATTACTTGGGTGTCCCTAGAAGTGAGAGGAGACAAGAAGAAAGAGATAGCGTGATCTGGAACAGAAATGAGGAAGCATGACTGAAAGACAGAATGATCAATTGGAGATGGGTCCTGTGATAAGATACCTTGCAGGAAGGCCTAGAGTTTATAACTCCTAAAGGAAACGGGATTAGACAGACAGGAGTACTCGAGACGAAGAGAGTTCCCTGGGTGGGAGTTCAAGAGCGTCAACAGAAAAGAAGATAAGTACCTTCCATACTGGCACTGCTACTAGTAATGTTTAATAACATGATGGGCTATTTTTTTCTGGAAGCAGCCATTTGATGATCTCACTATGTGTTAGCAATAATATTTAATAGCAATATATATTCATGTCCCCCTCCAGTACTTTGGTTGTATGCACTAGCAGCTCGGATTGGTAAATATACTTACTACAGCTATTTTGCATTATTACTTCTACTACCTTAGGTAACTTTATACATACCCCACATATGTGACAGATTTAGTGCCACTATCAGCCGTGTAGTTTCAAGCACATAGATTTAACATTATATTTTCATTTGCTCCCTCTTGCAGCCCTATTTTTATTATCTTTCAATCATTTCCATTCACATTGCCTTGTTTTCAGTTGTTGTCACCTGATGTAATAAAACAAAGATTATCATGGTTCACTATATTGTGTATATGGACTTTATGGTCGTTCTCCCTTCCCCTCTCTTCAGTGTGTTCCCTGATTGTCCATGCGCTAGAATCTTGGTTGCAGAAATACAATTTCTACTATTTAATTAAATATTACAATATTACCCTGCATCAGGAACTTTTCCCTTGCTTTTTCTTTTCATATTTACTATGTATCAGCTGTAAGGTTCCCTTTAAATTTACTTCACTATAATTAATATATAACAACTAAGTAATTAAAGTTTCTAAAACTATTAGTCAACTCTATTTATACTACTTATGTGCAGACCAAACAAGTACACACCAACCTTGTCCTTTTTGAGTCATCGAGCAGATTGTCGTGTAGTGTATTTTCTTAGTATGATAAGTACTGTGTTACTGAACAGTCACAATCTAGCTTCCCACAATACAAATTTAACATATTTTTTTCTCAGATAAAACCATCACATCCCTCATCGGCATTTAGTCATACAGAAACACTGTTATTTCCTATCTGATCTTTCTCCTAATAATGTCTCTCCCATCTCTTTATACAGTTGTACGATTTTACAAGACATTAGAGATATTATCAGATTGTAATAAACTGTTACCTGTGTTGCACCACTCTCTACGTTATACCTGTGTTGGTTCAGGTCTTGGCTGGATGATAAGTTTATTGATATTTTCCAGTTCAGGTAAGGTGTTTCACCTATTGTATTACTTCTCTCTTTATTTTTAGGGTTTATTCAGACGTCAGATTTTCTCATAATTTTCACAGGTAAGGGCTGTATTAGGCAACATTCCCGAGATGAGTATTTGGTGAACTATCTTCTGTTGCTAATTTTCTGCATCACCTCTGCAGTTATTAGCTAAATAAGGTTAAGGCTATGTGCCCACGTGGCGTGTTAAAACACACACTAAAAACCGGACTCCTTCCCAGAAATCGCGCGTTTTTTTCCACGCGATTTCACCGCGATTTTACTGCGATTCTGTTCGCGATTTTGCCGCGATTTTCTCAAGCACTTTCCAAGCAATTTGAAGCATCGCTTGGAAAGTGATTGACAGGTTGGTCACACTTGTCAAACATAGTGTTTGACAAGTGTGACCAGCTTTTTACTATTGAGGCCGCCTATGCGGCCTCAATAGTAAAGGATAAAATGTTACAAATGATAAAAAAATAAAAAATCGGGGTATATTTACCTTCCGGCGTCCCGCGCTGCCATCCCGGCCTAAGCATTCCCAGTAATGCCTTGCGAGACCTGTGATGACGTTGGTCTCGCGTTACTATAGCGATCTCGTGAGACCGCTAGAGTAACGCGAGACTACGTCATTACAGGGCCTTGCCGCAAGGCATTACTGGGAATGCTTAGGCCGGGAATGCAGCGCGGGACGTCGGAAGGTAAATATACCCCGATTTTTTTATTTTTTATTCTTTTTTTTACAGGGGTATGGTACCCAGGGCCTGGAGGACAGTCTCCTCTCCTCCACACCGTGGGTACCAACCGCACATGAGACTCTTAACTTCCCGCATGGTGGGCATATCCACATGCGGGAAGTAAGCGATTCTCATGCATTCCTATGGGTGCGGAATCGCGGCAATTCTTTGCGATTCCGCACAAAAGAATGACCATGCTGCGATTTTTTTCCGCGATGCGTTTCCGCCGCGGAAAAAAGCGCAGCATTAGCACAGCATGTGCGGAATGCCATAGGAATGCATGGGGGGCGTTCTGTACACGATTTTTAAACGTTTTCGCGCCGAAAATCGAGGCAAAAACGCTTAAAAATCGCATCGTGGGCACACAGCCTAAATGTGTTTTTTATTGTGCAATTTTTACATTTGTTTTTATCGCAGTTTTGACGGTATTATTTTTTTCTGCTATGTCATGGTTTAAATAAAGCTGCTTTGCTTTTGATACTTCTCGGTATTTGGCTTTATTGATACAGTCATGTTTGGATTACATGCATTTTTTTTGTGCATTTCCACAAAAATCGCATATACATTTTTCACCTGCGGATTTTCTGCATCTAATGTAAGTCTATGAGAAAAATCTGCACATAAAACTCAGCATATCTGCAAGAGAAATTGAAATTCTGTGGATTTGATATGTCATGATCACGTGTGTCAGGACGCGGATGATGTCGCAAGGCGAACCCATGTGACACACGTGACCCTGGATACACCGCCTCCAGTGGGGCGAATTTAAATAATAAAACCGTGCAGGTGGATACGCCGCCTCCACCTGGCGAATTTAGGTATTACACGTTAATAAACATTCTGGAAACCCCGCCTCCAGTATGGCGAATTTAAATAATAAGGGGGACCTGGGAAACATTAACAATGGTGGGCCCTGCTATAGGGAAAAGGGAATTGGAGACCTCCTGAGCTCCCCTGAGCCAGTGTCCCTGCACTCCTAACATTCCCTATGCCGGTTTCGCACCGGGCGCCGCACGCGTACCTTAACGCCCTTGCTCACCCTGACCCTAAACCCTCACTAGGGAATGGGTCGGTGCGGAGACTAATCCCACCACTGCACTAATAACACACATGAGGAAAGAGACAATACAGGGGAAATACCACTTAGCTTTGCTCTGTTGCGTGCGCTCCCAGCAACAGAGCCCTCCACCTGAGTGCATCTTCTCCTCCACCCGGATCCATCACCATAACAGGATCCTTCACCTTAGTGCAACCTTGGAGCAGAGTCCAACACCTGTTGCAGCTGCTTAGAACCAGAGTCCCAAGGATGAGTTCAGCTGCTGACACGAAGTCGAGCATGCTTGAGTCCAGCTCAGCGGCCAAGTCCCACATGGTGAGTGCCACTCTCCATAGTCGCCACTCCACCAGCCCATGCAGACACTTCCCGCTGACACCATCACTGCGACTCCACCACACCATGCCAGCCCTTCGTCCAGACACCATAGCTGAAACACATCCCCCCTGGCTAAGCTGCGCAGGACTCCTCACCAGCTCCATCCTTCATCCAGGCTCTCCAAAAACAGAGTGAACACACTCTCAATATCACAGGCAGTGATTGCACACCTCTAGCACACCTTTATAGGGTGTAACACCTGATCCCTAATTAAGTGCACAAAAACCTAAAGTGCAATACTGCTAACCACCACCGGGGACAGTCAAGACACCTTGGAACTTTCCAAAGTAAAAAAAGTTCACCCAGTGCAATTTAATACCGCCAGATCCAACACTGGATCATGACATGATACACACACTGCAGGTCAGTTTACACAGCGTACAAAAACCCCCACTCAGCACAGTAGACATGAGATATCTATAAATCTCATCCACTTTGATAGAACTGTAAGAGACTGTGTTTTTTCTCAGCAAAAATATCAAAAATGCATCTTGGGAAATCTATAGGGCTGGTCACATGTGACATACATTTCCGTGGACTGAGTACCATATTTTTTTAACTATATGATGCACTTTTTTCCTCCAAAAATGTGGAGGGATCTGTGGGGCGCATCTTATAGTCCAGAAATACCTGCTCTGGCGGTGGATGGGGAGGTGGGGGCGCAGCACCAGCAGAGCAGCGGGTCACAGAGGCAGGAGTCGGCAGCTGCGGCTAACTCCTGTGTCCGCTGTTAAAGAGAAATGAATATTCACTGCATTCCATGCCCATGGGAGTGGAGGGCAATGAATATTCATTTCTCTTTAATAGCAGACACGCGTTTAGCCTCAGCAGCCGACTTCCTGCAGCTGCCAGGCGTTCGAGTATGCCCACACTTAAAGGAATAATTATTCACTGGTCTCCACTCCCATAGGCGTGGAATGCAGTGAATATTCACTCCCTTTAGTAGCGGGCACACGTGATTGCCCGGCAGCTGCAGGAAGTCGGCGGCTGTGGCTAACACTGTGTCCGCTGTTAAAAAGCAATGAATATTCACTGCTCTCCATGCACTTAGTCCTGGAATGGAGACCAGTTAGTATTCCGGTAGCTGTCCTTGGCTTGTAAGCAGCTCATGGCATCACTTCCATGTGGCCATGCATACCAGGATGGGGATGGGGGCCAATCATATCAGGATAAGGATGGGGCCATGCACACCAGGACAGAAATGGGGGTCCTGCATACCAGGATGGATATGGGGGCCCTGCATACCAGGATAGGGTTGAGGAGGCAATGCATACCAGGATAAGGATGAGGGGGCCATTCATATCAGGATAGGGATGAGGGGGTCATGCATACCAGGATGGGGATGGGTGCCATGCATACCAGGATAGGGATGAGGAACCCATGCATACGAGGATAGGGATGAGGAGGCCAGGATAGGGATGGGGGCTATGCATACCAGGATAGGGATGAGGGGGCTATGCATACCACGATAGGGATGAGGAGGCCGTGCATACCAGGATAGGGATGAGGAGGCTATTTATACCAGGATAGGGATGAGTGGGCCATGCATACCAGGATAGGGATGAGGGGGCCATTTATACCAGGATGGGGACCATGCATACCAGGATAGGGATGAGGAGCCATGCATACCAGAAGACACAGATTAGATATTAGAAAAAACTTTTTGACAGTGAGGGTGATCAATGACTGGAACAGGATGCCACGAGAGGTGGTGAGTTCTCCTTCAATGGAAGTCTTCAAACAGAGGCTGGACAGTCATCTTTCTGGGATGATTTAGTGAATCCTGCTTTGATCAGGGGGTTGGACCAGATGACCCAGGAGGTCCCTTCCAACTCTACCATTCTATGATTCTAGGATAGGGATGAGGAGACCATGCATACCAGGATAAGGATTAGGGGGGCAAGCATGCAAGGGTAGGGATAAGGGGGCCATGCTTACCAGGATGGAGATGAGGGGGCCATGCATACAAGGATAGGGATGAGAGGGTCATGCATACCAGGGTGGGGATGAGGGGGCCATGCATACCAGGTTGGGGATGAGGGGGCCATACATACCAGGATAGGGATGAGGGGGACATGCATATCAAGAAGAAGATTAGAGGACCATATATAGCAGGATACAGGATATTAGTACAGAATTGACTACATTTTTTACTTCAATTTATTTTTTTCTAATTTCCTCCTAGGTGCATCTTACGGGAAGGTGTGTCTTATAGTCAAAAAATACGGTAATTCGCACAAAACCGCAGAGAAGTTGATCCAAGTCTTGGCTCACACTCCGCAATTAAATCCTATGGCCACATTAATGGGTCGCCCTCCCAGGACTGGCGGGGTACTCGGTAACGGGCCCGATGAGCTTCAATGGGAGATGTCACGGTAGCTGGGACCCGGCCCGTGGCCTTGGGCGCCCATTGTAAAAGGGGGGAAAGTTCAGTGTGCTTATGTTGATTAAAGTTTATGAATGATTCGTGACGCCACCTATGGTGTTCGGCAATGAAGATGTTAAGCCGTCGCTGCAGACAGATCTTCTGGGACAGATGGTGTGATGCAGCAAGGATGTTATAGCCCTCCACAGGCAGGGCTGTAGTCCCAGGGCAGTGTAGGTGAAGTGACACGTAGATGGTGCAGTGTCAGGCGTGGGGGACGTAGCAGTGCTGAGTAGGTTGACGCAGGAATAAGTGGAGGACACCAGGGCATGTAGTTCCAAAGCTTTACTCACAGTCTGTTGTGGTACAAGGGCCCGTGTCAGTGCCGTGTCCTCCGGGTCAGGAGCTCAGCCAACTTCCAGGCAAGATGAAGTCTTCCTTTCCAACACTCCGCCAACATGTGCCTTTTCTGAACGTCTCCCTCTTAGCGCCTAGAGTGAAGTAGTCACAGTACTGAGTTACACTGGAGTTCCTCCTGTCAGATGTTCCTATGAACTCTACTTGTACGGCAGACAGCTGTAGCCTGCTTCGGGGACTCCTTACTACCTAGTCCCGGCTCACTCACGATGCTGTTGTGCCCCCAAGTCTGGTGTGGGAATAAAGTGGTGACAACTTCTTTTCCTCCGGTGTCTGCTGCAGGACCATTAGTATCCATACAACCTCGGGGACCGGACCCTGGCCTTGCGCTGTGAACTTGGGAAGGGTTCTGCTCTAACCCTAGTCCTTAGTTCCCTTCTTCTCACGTTCCGTACAAATCCTTTCCTTCTTATGGAGAGAGTCAGGCTTTCTATCAATGTCCCTTTCCTGTGCCAGCAGACCCAGGTCACTGAGGTCGGCTGCAGCACTTCCTTCCATCCATTCCCCTCAGGGGATTTTCTCTCCTCCTCTGACTCCGTCAGGCTGACTCAATCCTAAACTCTTCCCGCTCTTTTGGTGCAAACTAAACTCCACCCGCCTCCCAGCTCGCTTCGTGTTCCAAGCAGGGAGCCACCAAAGGGTGCTTTGCTACACTACTGTGTTGTGTGGGATGCAGGTGAGGAGTGTGGCCAGGAGTCTCCACCTTACCTGGATGGTTGGATACCACACCTCAGGAGGAGGTGCAGTACCTCCGTGGCGACTGAACCCTCAGGGGCGCCACATTAACACGTTCAGTATTTGGTCAGTTTTTTACATCAGTATTTGTAAGCCAAAATGAGGAGTGGAACAATCAGTGGAAAAGTATAATAGAATCACATCACCACTGTTTATCATACACTCTTGGTTTTGGCTTACACTGAAGTAATATACTGACCAAATACTGAATGTGTGAACATGGCCTATAGATCATGAAAAAAATCGGACAGCACCTGGATGCCTTCACGGTCTCTTTGATATAAGAAGATTGAGAAACCTTGATCAGTTTTTTTGGTTTTTCATCTGAGAAAAATTAACCAAACTCTGAGGATAAAAAAAATGATACTTTTTTTTGCCAAAATCCCCCACTGACTGTGAGACTTGGAGAGACTGGATTGAATTCCTGGAATCTGATGCCTACCACCTTTCATCAGACGGATGTGACCCGCCATTTTCTCCTATGCGCTCATTCTCTTTACATATTATGCTCCATGCCTGGTTGCGCTATGTATGGTTTCCATTGGATTTAATAGCCTCATACTGACTTAAAATGTTCCCTTGACTCCTTTTTCTTCCTATAATGTGATGTTTTATCGGACATTATACTTATAGTTTATGATATGTGGATGATGACATTGTCCTGATTATTCCTCTTTTTGCATCTTTGTAACTGAAAATTATATGATCTTTCAATAAATAATGAATTTTGACAAAAAAAATTTGGTACACTGATTAAACTGATGACACACTGTCATGAACTGGGGGTGTTTGGTTGCCCCCAGTTCTTCTTCAGGAGAGATTTTAGTATATCCCACTTTCCAGTTGCAGTTTGGAACATGCAGCTCTCTAGTGCCCACCTTACCCTCAGGTCAGTCAGGGAACTGCACCTAGGATAAGTAGTCGCCAGAAAGGATGCCTAGCTGCGTACTGGCTATTGGACACACTGCAGTGAGGGTGATATAACTATTCCGGTCCCAGGGGGGATATACACTTATCAAACTCTGACCTTCGCTGCCAGGGTCTCCCCAATACCCCAGAACAAACTTCGCTGCCACCAGCCCCCGATTTGATTTAATATCGGGTCAGTAGCGATGACTTAGTTGGAGAACATGGGGATACGATTAGAGCAAGGAGAACAAAGCTAGTAAAGTTTTATATTTTACTCCAAAAAGAATAGGCAGTATTTACAAAAGTGTAAAAAGATGTTACAAAATGAGACAATTACAATATGTACAGACAATAATAAAACAAAAGGGATTAAAGTGAAGACATACATATTTCGGTTACTGGTAAGCCATGTGGGAGATGGTTGGTGGGGGAGGGGTTCCCAAAGGCAAAGATTCAGTCCACAGTATGGATGGTATATGCTGTCTCCGTTGGATCTGAATGCCGCCTGAATGAGCCTCCTAGCATTATCGTTTTCAATGGGTGACCTCACTGGGGGGCTGAGCTATGGAATGCACTCCCCTTTTTACAAGGACTGAAGACTTACTAACACCTTATTAATTTCATATCTCAGGCTGGAAACCTCAGAGAGCGACAGCGCGACTATCATAAATCTTGTTCTGAAATTAGCTTTCTATTAAATCTAAACATGAACTATCTGCCAGCTAGGGGGAAGCAGGCACCCTTTTCTCAGCTCCTGACAGGCACCAATGCTTCAAAACCCACCTGTGGGTAGCTCTAAAACTGCAGTTTCCAGAAATATGAGCTTCCTGTTTCTATGAATATTCTGCGCCATTATATTTTGATCTTAAATGAACACCGAACTAAGACAAAGAAATGGCCATGTGCTTTTTGCATAGGGCAGAGGGGGCTGCTCACAACACATTCTTGAGGGAGGTGGGAAGAGTTCTAGCAGGGAGAAAGAGGGGCTTGCAACATGACAGTCAGAAAACTAAGGAGATGTAGCAGATTTCAGTGTGCGTGATTGAACAATAAGACGTATGTCATAATTCATGACACCTCCCCTTTTGGACTGCGCTATGGAGGCAGAACCTCTCAATACTCCTCCATGCGCACCTCAGCAGAGATCCGATAGGGTGTCCGCTGTAGTGGGGCATGACTCCCGGTGTCCACTTTGTGGATCGCTAACTCAGTCCTTCCTGGTCGGTTGGTAAACATGGCCCGGAAGGGTTCCAGCAGGGCTCGCAGCCGCGTCCACTGGGGTTCGGATAGCAGGGCGCTTACCTCCATGTCCTCTATGGGCCCACCACCCTTAGCTTGGGCCATGTTCAATGGGGGAGACCCTTAGTTTTGGGCAAGGGTATAATGCCTCCGGGTACGGGGTAGCGTAGTCTACCACAGTGAGGATGTATTCCTTTCCCGATCTGCTGGGGACGGCAAGTGGGCCCACAATGTCCACAGCGATCTGCTGGAAAGGCTCCTCTATCACTGGCAAAGTGATCAAGAGAGCCTTGAGAACAGGCAATGACTTCCCCACTTTTTGACAGGTGATACAGGAGAGACAGTAGTTTGTCACATCTGTCCCCATCTTGGGACAATAGAAGTGTTGAGACAATACAGTGTGTATAGCAGTTATTCCCTACCCTTTCTCTTCGTTTTTCTGTCCTATCTTTTATTTGGTAACCATGGTTAAGCTGGGAGAAGCTTTTTAAAAACAGCAGAACAAGGCCACTCTTAGTGCCCTGTGCACGTCAAAGCAGACTGACCCCACGGTAAAAAACAATGACTAAATGGTCACGGAACTGGTGCGACTTGAAGAGTTCTAGCAGAGAGAAAGAGGGGCTTGAAATATGACAGTCACAAAACCATGGCAATGTAGCAGGGTTCAGTGTGCGTGATTGAACAATAAGACTTACGTCATAGTTCATGACACACACATAAAAAAAATATTGAAACTGTTTTTTTTGCATACAGTTAAAATCAAATGTGGCCTTACATTGCAAGCTCTCTTATGAATACATTTTTAGATTGTTTTCATTTAACATTTTACCATTTAATTTCATCCTATTAAAGAATCAATAGCAACCAAGAGAAGTCTTCCATGGTTTATAGTTAAGTAGTAAATGAAGAAAAATCCAAAGAAGAGGTAAATTGGGAAATTACTATAATTGCAAGTCAGAACCATCTGAGCCATAATGAAATCATTTATTCAACAAAATTAGGGAATTCAAATGATGAAAATGTTCTTTTGCTTGTTTTTTTTTACAGTGCTTCTTTCTGTCTAACCCATGGATGTCAAACTCAAATACACAGGACAAAATTAAAAGCTTGGACAAAGTCGAGGGCTGACCTTATATTTATTTTAAAAAAGTATACAATTGAGCAAGTTTTTCCTTATCATCAAATATTGCAATGAACTTTTTCATGTGAAAACATACTTAAAGGGGTTGTCCCACATACAAAGTACATTTTAATTAATACATCTTAACATATCATATTATTCCAATATTTTATTCTATTGAAGAGCAGTAAAAAGCATATGGCCTAATTTAATTACTGAATAACAAATGAAAAAAAACCTTGACTAATACAGATAATAAAGTATGATGCAAACAAAAGTGCCCCCAAACACAGTATGATACTCCCCTCAGTGAATTCCTCCACACACATAGTATGATGACCCTACTGTACCCCCCTCAATCCCCTCAACAAAGAATGGTGACCCCATCACAATATGATTCTCCAACTGTAATCTCCCCACAGCCCTCCATACAGTATAATGGCCACAAAAGTCCCTATATAGTATAACGGGGTCCTGCCTTCCATACAATATAATGGCCCCATATAGCGCTTCATGTAGTATAATGGCCACAAAAAGTTCTCCATACAGTATAATGGCCTCATACAGTGCTCCATACAGTATAAATGGCCCCACATAGTAATCCATACAGTATAATGACCTCACATGGTGCTCCATACAGTATAATGGCCCCACATAGTAATCGATACAGTGTAATGGCCTCACATAGTGCTCCATACAGTATAATGGGCCCCATATAATGCTCCATACAGAATAATGGGCCCCATATAATTCTCCATACAGAATAATGGTCCCAATATAATGCTCCATACAGTATAAAGGCCGCACATAGATGCTTCTTCCTCCATTAATGATTTCAACTGTAATTGTAGTTGAAAGTGTGGGGAAACCTGCCTGGTGTTGCTGGCAAAACATACTCTGGACACCCGTCCGGCATCACAGGGCAAATATAACTCTGGGGACTCACCCGGCAATGCAGAGCAAATACACTCTGGGGACCCACCTGGCATCGCAGGGCAAATATATTCTGGGGACCCACCTGGCATTGCAGGGCAAATATACTCCTGGGACCCACCTGGCATCGCAGGGCAAATATACTCTGGGGACCCCCCTCGGCATCGTAGGGCAAATATACTCTGGGGACCCGTCGGCGCAGGCCAATTATACTCGGTGGACCCGCCCACCTCTGCGAGCCAAATATTCTCATCCTGTGGGCCAGATTTGGCCTGAGTTTGACATATGTGGTATAACCATTAACATTCTGTGGTTATTACTAAACATGGAGTTAAACCGAGACGATTGGATTTATGCCAGATCCCAGTTGATATAGCTGACACCTGCTGCATATCAGACATGTTCAACTTCTGAGCCCACAAAATAACCATATACCGAGGTAATTGAGATAATTGTGTAAAATCTGGATGTACAGTTGTGTTGTTTTGTAGGAGGAGATTAAAAGTGTTGTCCAGACTTGCGGTTCAAGTCTGCAAACACTCTATGTGAATCCTCACAGCGTACAGTCTGCATTATCAGGATTCTATGGTGCCCGCTACGTGAGTGGGTGGGACATGTGACTGTAAGTATGCGATTTGCATACATGCGGTCACCTACCAACTAGTCATATGTTTCATTGCTCAATACAAGGGTATTGTGGCTGGAAGTATGTAAATCGCATACTTGCGGTTAGATGATGCTGGTGAAACCTGACAGCGCTCACTGCGCGTGTTGTGAGGATTTACAAGTCTGTAGTCATGTAGAGTGACTGCAGACTTGAACCCCAAGTCTGGACAACCCCTTTAATATGCTATTGTTTTCATTGAGTGATTCTACTTTGCCCTTTCCTGAACTGGAAACATTAAATATTAATAGAGATCAAAATGGGGAATTAGCAACCTGTGCAACCTTTATTAACTAATGGGCATGCTACTATCTGGTATCACTAATCTGTCTCATCTAACTTCAAAACTGAGCCTCCTGATGATCCAGCAATGGTGAAACGTGTAGAGATATGAGACACAAAAACTGACATTATGACAAGAACCTCAGGAGCGATAAGTTTCCATGCATGGTGTGCTTTAAATGCCTTTTTAGACCAGTACCAATGTTGTCTAGATCTGATTATTTTCTATGTTATCTAATGTCTAGGGACAACTAGGACAAATGAGGGCGAGCCACCGTGGAGCGGGGATGCTAAATCTCATATTAGTAGGGTGCTGTCACAGGTGTGTCAGAGGCTGCAGACAGTCGCACTACATCTGGCTGCAGAAGGTCTCAGCGGTTGGCCTTGCAGACTAGTGACCACCTCCCCCGGCCTTAATGGTGTCACCTGGATCTGGGTGTTTATAACTCCCAACTTCCTGTTGGGAGTTGCAAATGTTATTTCCTACTTGCACTTCTCTGTTGAGGCTTGGAGCTGTAGCAGTCTGCTAGCGTTCTCTTGGAGTTTGGAGGGCGTTGGCGTTTCTCTCTGAGTCTACTCAAGCTAAGTGTCCTCCTTGTTTTATTTATCCTTGCTGTTTTTAGTGTTAGTGGAATTGACTAGCGCCCATCTTGTCCTTCCTGATGCCGGACTTATCACCAGGGTCACACAGGCATTAAGCATCCTGCTCGGCGATAGGTGCGGAACTCATATAGGGACGGTAGAACAGGCAGGGTGACGTTAGATCTGTCTAGGAGTCTCCACTCCCCCCTTCTCTAGTGTTTGGTTCCCTTTCCCCTCATCCCTTTGTGTTGCACTTAGTCTGTCCTACACTGTGCGTGATAGGTTCCAACCTTCGCTGCTAGGCAGAAACAGCCTAGGGGACATCCTAGATTTAAGTAGGCCCATTTTGTGTTATATAACCTGGGATGGCATTACTGATCTGATACAATACAGACATTATTCATATCTATTGAATTTTGACAAGATATTAACTGATATGTGGTGAATCTGTCAGATTCACATTGACAGTATATCTATGTTATCATGAAGATCCTTCTATATGTCTATAACAGAATACTGATTTTATAGTGTAGATTCTGCTAGACATAAGCTCTACTTTCACAGTGCACAGCTGTTTTATCAGGTACATTTTATTAATTTAGTTAATAAATTCATGTTTTTAAGGGAGTCCTTTCCTGAATTGCAAAATACTACAAAAAGTATTGTTGCTATAAAAAGGGTAATTATAATAAATCTAAAAAAAAAAAAACCATAAAATAAATCCTGGAATTTCCTTGGGTGTATAGAAAACCGAATGAAATAGCTGCAAACAGAAATGTGCAAAATAGAAATAACGACTACAACATCGAGCCACTTTTCATTTGATTACTAAATATTTTTATTTTGTGGAAAGGTTTAGAAGTTGTAGAAGTATTTGGGCAAAATCCTCTAACGAATACACATCTTTCCTGCAACAATCTAACATTTCCTCAGTCCCAGTACAAGCAAACAAATGATTTCACACATGTTAAAAAGAGATTTGTCTCTTCCAATACATAACTTTCTTGGCAAAATTGATACTGATCTGAAATGAAAAATTGAACACCTACTTTTTTTGTGCTGGAACAGTTATATGTCGTTTTATTATGCTCAGCTCGAATATTGGCACCAAATAGCTGGCATTTTGTACTGTTCACAAAGCCAAGCAGGGCCAGTATGAATGATATGCATGAATCATGCTGCAGCCTTTCCAAGAATGGCCAAAGAGCAGGTTTATTCCAGGACAGTACAGTTACATAACATATGGTATCAGGAGTCAGGACCCCATTTCCTGGAAAAGCCCAGATAGGGGTGGTGCTGTGTTGGAAAGTCAAAGTCTTGTATAAAACTACAGTTGTTATTAGAATTTATTACTGTGTTTTAGGAAATTGCTTTAAAGGAAACTTGTCATGTCCAGAAACGCTATTTACCTCCAGATATAGGGTTGATAAGCAGGCAAAAAGTGTTGAAATCATGAATGCCTGTCTTAAGGCCCCGTTACATTTAGCGATGCACCAGCGATCCCGACCACGATACAACCCGGTCAGGATCGCTGGTGCATCGCTAAATGGTCGCTAGTGAGCTGCCAAACAGGCAGATCTCACTAGCGATGCAGCAGTGGTCGGCGGTCGTACTTACCTGTCAGACGCGGTGAGTGTGACCGTCTTCTGCCTGCGTCCATGGCTCGCTCGTTGGCGCCAGCAGGAAGCCGACGACAAGAAATGGACCAGGCCGATCTCGCGCGATCAGCGATAGCCAGCCGGGGAGCCGGTCGGAGGTGAGTATCACATGTAGCGATATTGCTAGTGATATCGCTGCTGCGTCACAAAATCGGTGACGCTTTAGCGATATTGCTAGCGATATCGCTATGTGTAAATGGCCCTTTACTGCAGCAGCGGCTACAGGGAGAACATGAACTTATATCTTCACTGCAGGCGCTCGCTTACAGCTATAAGGGCGGTGCAGGGAGAGGTTACAGTCACTGTAACCTTGTAAGAAAATAAAATAGTACCCTTAAGAGGACCTTTAACCCACTCTTGCCGCCATCCCCTGAAATAGGGCATCATCAGAGGATGGTGGTGAGAGAAGCTGAGGTAAGTGACAGCAGTGCCACTCCATGATCAAGTGCTGTTCCAGGGGGAGCGATAGAAAGATAGACTCCGCAGGGAAGTGACTGCAGGAGCCTTCTCCTGTGACACCCAGTTTGAGACTCCCCTCAGACAAAACATCACATGAAGTAGAGAAAAAAAAGCCCATGTAAGGGATAGAAAGAATGGTAGGGAATTTATAATAAACCAAATTACAAATGTGGTTAGGGATTAAATATAGATATTTATAAAGGGCATTTTAGGTATTGGACAATTCCTTTGAGTATAGTTAGATTTTTTTTCTTACATAATTTTTTTTATATTCCTAGAGAAAACCTTGTAAGGGGAACCTGTCAGCAGGATTGTGCACAGTAACCTACACACAGTCTCAGGTCGGTGCCGTTATACTCATTAAAATGATACCTGGTGATGAAATCCGTCTTGTGGTTGTTTAATTTTTATTTTCAGCTTTAAATTAATGATATGCTCGTGCTCCGGGGCGGCCTGTGGGGGGTCTTCATCTGCAGGACATTTGACCTGCGGATTTCTTCAATTCTGCGCGGAAAATTCTGCAGGGCCAAAAAGTATGTCTTCACTTAGCCTAACTCTCACATTATTTACGGTAAGTTAAAAATGAAAGCTGGCCATACTGTTGGCTATAGGTTAGTTTGGACAATAGCTCTTTCTGCTTATTCTAGCAAAAACATTAAGGAGCAGCTAATTTCCAGCAGAAACAAAGGGTCAAACTTTTTGAAATCCCACATACTCAAAACCTCTTTTCCCTGATATTTGCCATATGTACAGACAACAGAGAAGGAAGTATATGTTTCCAATATGGCTGTCCCATGGAACCTTTTAAAACACGGAACCTTTTAAAACACATTATTTGTCATGTACATACAATACTTATATTTAACTTACTAGCTGTACCCAGCCACGCGTTGCTGTGGCTCAGTCTGGTTAAATGGAAAAAAAAAAAGAAATGAGAAAACGCACATTTCTAATATGTTTAATTTTACAATGCTTGTGGGTATACAATATTTTTGTTGTTCCATTGTCTGTGTAGATATAGGGATTGTCTGGTTTGTCGATTCTATAACATGCAACGTATAATTGTCCATGTGAGAAGCAACCTAGGTCTAGATCTAAACCGCACAATTCTAAAGATTGACCCTGAGCTTTGTTGATGTACATACAATACTTATGTTTAACTAATGAAAACAAGGTTAAATAGTTGAGTCTATTTCCATTATTAAAGAAACAAGGCTATAAGGCACCTGAATGCAAGATTCCAGGGGATTCCACTGCTTGCATCTGCTCATGCACCGGACACATCCAGTTACTGTTCTGTGGATGTATAAAGGGGTGAAGCCAGTGCCAATCTGGGGATTGTTGGCAGCAAATTATTCAGGATAGCTATTATTCAAGTAGCTCCCCTCACCCTCAGAACCTCCAAACACAGAGTGAAACAGCCCTGGCTCACATCACAAACCCGATTTTTCCAGTGATGCTCTAGGTGTGCTGAGCGCTTATGGAGGAAAACACGCACATCAGAAGACTTCATACACTTCAAATTTATGTTAAGGATATATAACTCTGCCCTTCACCTCGCCAAACAGACCTACTTCACCACCCTGATCTCCTCACTATCCAACAACCCCAAGAAACTTTTTGACACCTTTCACTCCCTCCTCAGGCCAAAAGCTCAAGCCCCTATCACAGACATTTGTGCTGACGACCTGGCCTCCCACTTTATAGAGAAAATAAACAATATCCGCCAGGAAATCCGCTCCCAATCACCAAGTCCAGTGACTCCCATCCCTCCCTGCATTTCCCCTGGCTCACTCTCCACATTCGATCCCATCACAGAAGAAGTCGCCAGGCTCCTCTCCTCTTCTCGTCCGACTACATGCACAACTGACCCCATTCCCTCACATCTCCTCCAGTCTCTCTCTCCAGTCGTCACAACTTACCTAACTACAATCTTTAATCTCTCCCTCTCCTCTGGCATTTTCCCCTCCTCCTTCAAACACTCTATCATTACTCCATTACTAAAGAAGCCCACCCTCGACCCATCCTGCACAAACAACTACAGACCAGTCTCCAATCTCCCCTTCATCTCTAAACTCTTGGAGCGCCTGATATACTCCTGCCTTACCCGTTACCTCTCCACTCACTCCCTCCTAGACCCTTCACAGTCCGGTTTCCGCCCCCTACATTCGACAGAAACTGCACTCATCAAAGTGACCAATGACCTTCTGACAGCAAAACGTAACGGTGACCACTCTCTGCTCATTCCTCTCGACCTTTCTGCAGCTTTCGACACTGTTGACCACCCTCTCCTACTATCTAGGCTCCAGTCACTAGGCATTAAGGACACTGCTCTCTCCTGGTTCTCCTCCTATCTTTCTGACCGCTCCTTCAGTGTTCTGTTCTCTGGCTCCACTTCATCTCCTCTTCCTCTCAATGTCAGGGTACCTCAGGGCTCAGTCCTTGGCCCACTTCTCTTCTCTCTCTACACAGCCCCAATTGGACAGACCATCAGCAGATTTGGCTTTCAGTACCATCTTTATACTGATGACACACAACTATACACATCATCCCCTGACCTTACCCCCGCTGTACTACTGAACGCCACTGACTGTCTGTCTACAGTCTCCAACATCATGTCTGCTCTCTATCTGAAACTCAACCTCTCCAAAACTGAACTTCTTCTGCTCCCGCCATCTACTAACCTCCCTAAATCTGACATTTCCCTCTCCGTGGGTGGCACCATAATAACACCCTGACAGCAGGCGCGCTGTCTGGGCGTTATGTTTGACTCTGATCTCTCCTTCACCTCCCATATACAATCTCTTGCCCGCTCGTGCCGCTTACACCTAAAGAACATCTCTAGAATCTGCCCTTTTCTCACCATGGAAACAACAAAAACCCTCACTGTCGCCCTGATCCACTCCCGCCTGGACTACTGTAACGCTCTATTAATTGGCCTCCCCCTCACTCGACTCTCCCCTCTCCAGTCCATCCTTAATGCAGCAGCCAGGGTTGTCCATCTGGCTAATCGTTTCTCGGACGCGTCCACTCTTTGCCAGTCGTTACACTGGCTGCCCATTCATTACAGGATACAATTCAAAGTACTTGTTCTCACCCACAAAGCTATCCACAGTGTGGCACCCCCTTACATCTCCTCCCTCATTTCTGTCTATCGGCCTAACCGACCACTGCGCTCTGCAAATGACTTTCGACTAACCTCTGCCCTAATCCGTACCTCCCACTCCCGACTCCAAGACTTCTCCCATGCTGCGCCAATCCTCTGGAATGCTCTACCCCAAGATATTAGGACCATCCACAATTTGCATAGTTTTAGGCACTCGCTCAAAACACATTTGTTCAGAGCGGCCTATCACATTCAGTAATCAAAGTCATTTTATGCTTATGTGTGTGTAGCCCATTCACTATCTCCATCTATCCCCCACCCCCTGTAGATGGCTGGACCATCATTGTAAATACATCATTGTAAATACAAACCTGTGCTTTGTATCTCCCCCACCTCATTGTAGATTGTTAGCTCCCACGAGCAGGGTCGTCTTATTTCGCTTTAATTATTGTATTGTTAACGTTATTACTTATGACTGTTGTGTTTGAAACTGTTCAACTGTAAAGCGCTGTGGAATATGTTGGCGCTATATAAATAAAGATTATTATTATTCAGGATACTCTCAAGCGTGTGACAACAGAGCTTCTTTATTCAGGAACAATCAGGAACAATATATGACAAGCTTAATAGATCAGGAATAAATCATTTGTGTGTCTCTATCTGTCCAGCATCTACAGCAGGCTGCTTCTCTCATACACAGACACAGGAAAACAGGAAACTCAGTCACATGCTATCCCTGTGTGAGACTCTGGGAGTTTTTTTGTGTTCTAAAGGCCCCTTTACATTTAGCGATGCACCAGCGATCCCGACCACGATACGACCCGGTCAGGATCGCTGGTGCATCGCTAAATGGTCGCTAGTGAGCTGCCACACAGGCAGATCTCACAGCGACATAGCGACGCAGCAGCGGTCGTTACTTACCTTTCAGACGCAGCGATCCTGACGTCCTCCCGCCCGCGTCCACGCGTCGATGATCGGCGCCACAGGAAGCCCAGCAGGAAGTGCCCGACGAGAAATGGAGCTGCCCGATCTCGCGCGATCAGCGACAGACAGCGGGGAGCGGGTCGGAGGTAAGTATCACACATAGCGATATCACTAGCGATATCGCTGCTGCGTCACAAAATCGGTGGCGCTTTAGCGATATTGCTAGCGATATCGCTATGTGTAAAACCCCCTTAACTTTATAAACAGCATACAAATCTATCAAATAAACACTCATAGACAGGAATGGAGTTGATGCACCAGACATATTCCAACATGGATACAGCCACATAATATGTTCACAATACTGCTTCCTCTCCGCCTTGCGTTCTATGGACACAGGGACCACCAGTGTGACTGTTTACATTGATAAATATCTGGTCAAAAGAGGGCTTCAATTTCAAAGCTCAGGTAAAGTAGAAGGTCAGTTATAGTTGTAAGTGCCAAACCTTACAGACTATGTTCATTTCAGAAATGTCATATAAAGTGGCTGACATACAGCTAGAACATACAAATAAGGATTAAACTCACAGGATAATAAATCACCAGGTTTTATTTTCCCAATCTTTGAGCAGCATACAATAGAGACAGAGACCCCTGAAACAAGACATTATCACGGGATTGTGGTGACGGAAGTTGAGGTAAGTGACCCCAGTGCAACCCCATGATGACGTCCTGTTTTATTTGGGCACAGCTGGTCAAATTTGGAGTGAAAATGACAAAAATCGCAACATTTTTGAGCAACTCCTCCATGAGCAACAAAACTCTTCATTGTGCTCTATGGCAGAAAACTACCTTATATACTTGAGTATAAGCCGACCCAAGTATAAGCCGAGAAACCCCCTCCAATTTTGCCACAAAAAAATGGGAAAACTTATTGACTCGAGTATAAGCCGGGGGTGGTGCTGCACAAGGGTTTATGGTGGTCCAAAAAGATGCTCCATAGATAAATACCCCCTATAAAATGCTTCACAAGGGTTAATGGTTGCCCAAGAAGATGCTCCATAGATAAATACCCCCATAAAATGCTTCACAAGGGTTAATAGTTGCCCAAGAAGATGCTCTATAGATAAATACCCCCCATAAAATGCTGCACAAGGGTTAATGGTTGCCCAAGAAGATGCTCCATAGATAAATACCCCCATAAAATGCTGCACAAGGGTTAATAGTTGCCCAAGAAGATGCTCTATAGATAAATACCCCCCATAAAATGCTGCACAAGGGTTAATGGTGGCCCAAGAAGATGCTCTATAGATAAATAACCCCCATAAAATGCTGCACAAGGGTTAATGGTGGCCCAAGAAGATGCTCCATACATAAATACCCCCCATAAAATGCTTCACAAGGGTTAATGGTGGCCCAAGAAGATGCTCCATAGATAAATGCCCCCCATAAAATGCCGCACAAGGCTTAATGGTGGCCCAAGAAGATGCTCCATAGATAAATACCCCCCATAAAATGCTGCACAAGGGTTAATGCTGGCCCAAGAAGATGCTCCATAGATAAATGCGGCCCATATATTGCTAGTGCCACTGCTGCTGCAATAAAAAAAAAACATACTCACCTCTCGTCGCTGGGGGCCAGGTGCTGGTGTCCTGAGCAGGCAGGGACACCGGTGCATTATGTGGGCCAGGTGCCGGTGTTGCCACTGGCTCAGGCTCCCGGCACTGGCGATATTCACCTGTCCCCATTCCTTCGCCGTGCACCGTTCTGTCTCCAGGGTCTCTGCAGTGACGTTCAGCGTCATTGCACCCTCTGACCTGAACGTCACAGTCAGAGGACAGGGAGGACAGAGCGGTACCACATGACCGCTGAATGCAGGAAGAGCTGGGAGCCGAGACCATGGAAGAAGCAGGGGGCTGCAGAGACCTGCAAGGAGGGGGTGAGTATGATCTCTGACACCCGTTCCCCTCCCCTGCCAACCCCGGGAATATGACTCGAGTATAAGCCGAGAGGGGCACTTTTAGCCTTAAAAAATGGGCTGAAAATCTTGGCTTATACTCAAGTATACAGTGCCTTGCGAAAGTATTCGGCCCCCTGGAACTTTTCAACCTTTTCCTACATATCATGCTTCAAACATAAAGATACCAAATGTAAATTTTTGGTGAAGAATCAACAACAAGTGGGACACAATTGTGAAGTTGAAAGAAATTTATTGGTTATTTTAAATTTTTGTGGAAATTCAAAAACTGAAAAGTGGGGTGTGCAATATTATTCGGCCCCTTTACTTTTAGTGCAGCAAACTCACTCCAGAAGTTCATTGTGGATCTCTGAATGATCCAATGTTGTCCTAAATGACTAATGATGATAAATATAATCCACCTATGTGTAATCAAGTCTTCGTATAAATGCAATAAATTCTTTAAGAGGCCTACACACGTGTTCAAAATTGTTGGTAACCCTCGTTTAATGATCGAAAAACCCACAATGGTGACAGAAATAACTTGAATCTGACAAAAGTAATAATAAATAAAAAATCTATGAAAATGAACAAATGAAAGTCAGACATTGCTTTTTAACCATGCTTCCACAGAATTGTTTTAAAAAAAACAAACAATAAAACTCATGAAATAGGTCTGGACAGAAATGATGGAAGCCTTAACTTAATATTTTGCTGCACAACCTTTTGAGGCAATCACTGCAATCAAATGATTCCTGTAACTGTCAATGAGGCTTCTGCACCTCTCGACAGTTAAGATCATACAAATGCCTGAAAAAAAGGTCTACCTACTTCTTTTAAGAATTTTGGTATCTTTGGAAATCTGAAGTGGTGAAAAAACGCTGAAAAGATGGAACAGCGAGTCGTTTTTACATAGAAATTCATAGTTTCATTGTTTTTTGTATACTTCTTCAGGCAGATTTCGGAGTGGACTTGCCTGTAAAAGACGTGTGCACATACCGTTCAGTGGCTTGTACATGTTAATCCTGATTCTGTTACTAGTTCTTAGGAGTAGTGATGAGCGAGTATACTCGTTGCTCGGGTTTTCCCAAGCATACTCTCATGATCGCCGAGTATTTTAGCGTGCTTGAAGATTTAGTTTCTGTCGCCATAGCTGCATGATTTGCGGCTGCTAGAAAGCTGGAATAAATGTGTGGAATTGTTAACAAACAGGCAATCCACACATGTATTCAGGCTGTCTAGGAGCCACAAATCATGCAGCTGCGTTTACAAACACTAAGGCTATGTGCCCAAGTAACGTTTTATTCCGGGCACTAAAAACCGGACTCCTTCCCAGAAATCGCGCCATTGCACCGCGATTTTACCGTGATTATGTTCGCGATTTTGCCGCGATTTCTGCTTGCGATATTCAAGCACTTTCCAAGCGATTTGAAGCATCGCTTGGAAAGCGATTGACAGGTTGGTCACACTTGTCAAACATTAGTGTTTGACAAGTGTGAGAAGCTTTTTACTATTGAGGCTGCCTATGCGGCATCAATAGTAAAAGATAGAATGTTAAATGCTAAAAAAAATAAAAAATCGGGGTATATTTACCTTCCGACGTCCCGCGCTGCCATCCCGGGCCTCAGCGTTCCCAGTAATGCCTTGCGAGACCTGTGATAACGTTGGTCTCGCGTTGCTATAGCGATCTCGCGAGACCACGTCATCACAGGACCTTGCCGCAAGGCATTACTGGGAACGCTGAGGCCGGGAATGCAGCGCGTGACGCCGGAAGTTAAATATACCCCGATTTTTTATTTTTTATTCTTTTTTTTACAAGGGTATGGTACCCAGGGCCTGGAGGACAGTCTCCTCTCCTCCACACCGTGGGTACCAACCGCACAAGAGATGCTTAACTTCCCGCATGGTGGGCATAGCCACATGCGGGAAGTAAGCGATTCTCATGCATTCCTATGGGTGCGGAATCGCGGCAATTCTTTGCGATTCCGCACAAAAGAATGACCATGCTGCGATTTTTTCCGCAATGCGATTCCGCCGCAGAAAAAAGCGCAGCATTAGCACAGCATGTGCGGAATGCCATAGGAATGCATGGGGGGCGTTCTGTACAAGATTTTTAAACGTTTTCGCAGCGTTTTTGCGCCGAAAATCGCGGCAAAAACGCTTAAAAATCGCTACGTGGGCACATAGCCTAAATCTCTGAGCACGCCAAAATACTCGGAGGACACCCGAGCATGCTCCGGAAAACCCAAGCGACGAGTATACTCGCTTATCACTACTTGGGAGTCATGATAAGTTTATATAAATCTCTATAACCAATCATTTGATAAATAAATCCCAGAGAACCTGACACACCCAATTATATTAGAATAGGTTCCTTCAAGATTCTGCTTTTCTTTCTTTTCTTCATAGCAAGAATGTGACCTATAATATACTGTACATTAGTACAATGTCCAGATCAATATTTCTTCGTTGTTTATCTACCATCTCTATATTAATTCCTCCAGCAGAAACCTGAGGTATGAATGTAAATGTATCAGGTAACAATATAATGATATTGTCAGTAAACATCTCTATGTGTCAACCGGTAACAGTCTGTGCGCATGTTGTAGCTGCGGAATAACTTTTTTCCGAGTCAGCTCTATTTTGCAGAAACAGATGACTAATACACATTCACGTTCTCGGCACGGCAAATGTGTCTCGAAGATGGGAAGGACTTATTACATAGACAAAAGTCATGTGGTGTCCAGGGGATTATTCACCACGCCAAAATCATTTTTGTGTGAGAAAAAGCAGTTTTTATGGATAACAGATGTACTTCAAGGACAATTTGAGGATTAACACAATCTCATTATTCTCAGTATACAAATAATTATGTGACCAGATGTAGCAGAGATTGTTATCTGACCCATAAAATCACAATTCTGGAGCATCTTTCCTTAGAACTGTCCATTGTATGAATTATTTATCTTGTGGAGATTATCATTCTCCTTAACAATGGGACGTCTCCCGACAAACCTTAATTCTATTCCATTGCCAGCACCAGGACTTTGTTTGTGGGCAGAGTTAGCACACTCTTCCCACAGTCTTACCTATTTACCATTACATTCTCACCTGGCCACATTAACAAAAGTATAGAAAGTGACGGATAACCCTTTTAAGGCTGTGTTCACACTATTGCTAAGCCTTTTTGTTGTCCTATCCATTATATAAGCAAAACAATGGAAAGCAGCTGTGGACAGATTTGTCATCAAACATACAGCAGAGTCCACCTGTCCCCATTGACTATAATGAGCTCCATCAGCTTTTTGTACAGGTGTCCATCACAGTGCTCCTGTCTACCTTCAGGGCATCTCTTCTCTGCCCTCAGGCCATCTCCTCAGGGCTCTCTCTGCCCTTGGGCCATCACTTCAGGGCTCCTCTTTGCCCATAGGCCGTCTCCTCTCTGATCTCAGGCTGCCTCCTCAGCACTCCTCTCTGCCCTCAGGCTGTCTCCTCGGCGCTCCTCTCTGACCTCAGGAAGTCTCCATAGGCCTCCTTTCTGCCCTTTGAACATTTCCTGAGTGCTCCTCTCTGCCCTCAGGCTGTCTTCTTGGTGCTCCTCTCTGTAGACCTCCTTTCTGCCCTTGTTCCATCTCCTAAGTGCTCCTCTCTGCCCTCAGGCTGTCTCCTTGGTGCTCCTCTCTAACCTCAGGCAGTCTCTGTAGGCCTCCTTTCTGCCCTCGGACCATCTCCTCAATGCTCCTCTCTGCCCTCAGGCTGTCTCCTCGGTGCTCCTCTCTGACCTGAGGCAGTCTAAGTAGGCCTCCTTTCTGCCCTCGAACCATCTCCTCAGTGCTGCTCTCTGCCTTCAGGCCATCTTGTCTCTGCTCTTGGGACGTGGTGTGATAAGATAGACAAATGTGATAAGATAGAACATGCGCATTCGTCACAGCGTACACTAATGAAGGCATGGCGGGACAGGTGGCTCACCGCTCAGATCAACGGGACACAAACCCGAATCCAGGACTGTCCCACTGGATCCGGGATGATTGGAAGCTATTCACACACTAGCAGTGCTATTTTAGCCATTGTTACCAGCTACCTATCCTATCTGTAATCTAATTCATTCACCCTTTTTATGGGGGGCACATAGCTCCGCACAGCACATTTTTTCTACATCAGAAGTATATTTGATAAAACATGTGTAAAGCAGAGATGAGCGGATCAATACATAGAAAATTGATTTCAAGTTGAATTTCCTTATATTCACAGGTTCCCATGAATTTGAACAGTTTGTGATTCAATATGCATGCCTTGAAAATAAAATAAAATGGTGCCATTTCACAAACTGCACAAGAGTCACAGTGCAGGATAATGACTTCAGGCACAGCCGTACGGGTGTCCCCATAATGCCCTGCAGCTATTACTTCATATGGTCTATCGCAGCCAGTATAAAAGATGAGTCCCGGCCAAGCAACATTATTTTATACTTTTATAGTCAATTGATAGAGTCAGAGACCACAATTCATTCCACATAGGGACAGACAAAAGCCTAAATTGTATTGCATGGTACTACTACACTAGTGTTGAAGCACATTGAAAATGGGAGTGGTAGTCAGTCTATGAATAATAATCCAAAGATTCAAGTGAGAGGTGCTGAACCTGCAGAGTCAGTGTCACTGTGAATTTGTCTGTGATATAGTGCAATAACAGCGTGGCACCTTAATGACAGCACCTGCAATGACACACTGCAATTGAAAATCAGGAGGGCAGTTTCCGGAGAATTTGTCAAACTATTTATATGTGCATGTAGCTCTCTCAAAGACAAGTCCAGCAATACCTTTACATGGCCGGTCTATTCCTTCAATACTGAGAAATCAATGTTTGAATTGATATGCCAAAGGTATGGTAGATCTGAAGCCTCTGTCGCTCCAACTCTATATCCTGCCCAGTGATGCCTCCTCATGCTTGACTGACAGCCTTTCTGCTGTGTGAATTCAGGCAATGGAGGTGTTCAATTCAAACACTGATTACCAATGGAGGAACAGACAGGCCATGGAATGATATTGCCTTTTGTCTTTCAAAGGCAAAAGATCTACATGCGAATATTTTTTTGGGTGTAAAATCTTGAAGACAGATTCTCTTTAATATCATGTGTTGTAATTTTCTAGTAAAGAAGAATCTTGAAACTTTTTTAAATCCAAACCTCAAATCTCCACAATCCAGAAATGTAAAAATAATTGTCTTTCTCACAAAGTGTGCATTGTTAAAAATTGTCTCTTTTTTTGCACACTACTTTATTGTAACCTGTAGTCCAATATCAGTGGCCTGTTGCAGGTGCTGGCTTTTGCGTAGCAAAACTACAAGCTTTTCTTGTCCTGTTCTTTTTTTTTTCTAGAGTAGTAGTAGCAATTAAAATTTTTCTAATACCTCTTTTAATAGTCCAATTTACTGTATCAACCATACATTCCATGACCATAATACATACTGTTGCATAATTTTGTGAACATATGTGTACAATGTAGCATTTTGAGTTACATTGCATTTTTGTTCAAGGGGGATAAATATACTGAAAAAAAAAGGTTTGGCTTTTGTAACAACCGTATGCAACCAAAACAATACAACTGGCTGTTGTTGCAAATTACTTACACACGGCACCAATATGAAATGGTAGGCTGATGTTGCATTAGCCTTTTTGGCTGTCACATGAACCCTATCCTGCATTTGTGGATGATTTGTTTTTCCAGGGTTGATTAGGTGTGGTTACAAATTCTGAGCTTAAATATTACACTTGTGTTCAAAATGTATTTTAAACCAAAAACGTGACACTGGCATGGTACTGTGAGAGAAAAAAACACCCATATCATGACAAAAAGATTGGGAGCTGCTAGCAGCAGTACTATCTATCCTGCAGGAACTGATAGTATGAAACACATGTTAGATTTGCCATCCTTTACCTCTGGCTAGCATATCAGTGAGGAGGAAGCAGATGGCATAATGGAATACATGTCACATAGCTCAGCTCAGTAACAAAAGGATGATGTAGCCTCTGACAGCGACACCATCAGCTTGAGTCAATGTTTTTTTCAGTCCACCACTTCCGCCACCATAGCACCTAATGTTGTACAAAGCAAAATTTCCATTCTGTCAATGAGACCTGTTTCTATCCTGTCTTATAGTCCCCTAACACACAGCACCCCTTGGTCTAAGGAACATACTATACCAGAACAACTTCCTCCAGTAGATTTATTGGAAGAGATAAACTGTCAGCCTTTGTATCCAGATGACATGGGGCAGAAGGAGATGGAGGACATGAATCTACAATCAAACTTTGTTGCTGGCTCTGTGAGTCGTTGTGGTAGGGGTAGTAGCACTCTGAGCCAGGGCAAATATTGAGGCGGGAATCAGGTGGGGGACATGGAGCTTAGGCCATTTCACATATGGGTCAACTGTTCGCAAAATCAGGGATAATAGTGATCATTCTGTGGTGAATAACACATTGGAACCAGGCAAGGGTGCTAAGGAGGTGATGTTATCATAGGAGAAGGGTGTTTGCCTTGGCAATACACAGTGCAAGCTGGGTTGTCAACCATCACTAAGTCAGTATTGACAACAATGGGTTGTCAACCATCAGTAAATTTAAATTGACAACCGTCCATAGCGTCCAGCAGAAAAAAGCACTGCCTTGATTTTTATTATCCAATAATTTTTATTGGGATTTTTTATGAATATTAACAAACACAGGAACGAATAGGGAAAAATAAGAAATAAGGGAGAGAAGAAAAGGGAGGAGATAACAAGGTAAGAAAACCCCATGTGAAGACAGGGAGACCCCCAGATTGGGGATAGACGGGCAGACATACAATGGAATGCCATAGTTACATAAACAATAATATTATACTTAATAACAAGAGTATACCAAGGTCCTTAAAAATATAGAACAGATAATGAGCAATAATTTTCCACTGCTTATTACCTTCCGCTATAGATAAACAAACTGTCTCATAATTTTACGTTGTATATATGACCTTAGAGATCTTTGTAGTATATAAAAATTCTTGAGCTTTGCCTTGCATAAAACCTTACATAGCATAGATACCGTTATACCTAAAAAGAAGAACATTATATGGCAAATACTGTAGAAAAGAACAAACTAATAGCTATAAATGTATGAAGGCCTGTCCTGTCCGGGACCACCCTAAGTGGCCATAGGACCGGTTGGGGGCAGAAATTGGTTCATTCAATAGCTATAAAAGTGAATGGATTCCTTTAAATTTACATAATATAAACAATATTGGAATTACTTATCCAGTGAATTATATTATATACATATATATTATAGACACACATCACACATGGTTTTTCCCCTGAAGAAGAAAGAAATTCCAAGTCTTGAATTCTCCATTATTTTCAATTAGGACGAAGATCAGATTTAGTTAATTCAAGAAGTCTATGAGAATCCGCAGAAGATGATATTCCAGCATTCCTTAGGAATTCATCGCCTTCATCTGGTGAAGAAATAACATTAATTTTTTATGCAAACTTGACCAGAAGATTAGAGTGCTGAATCCAATTGTAGGGAATACCGGCACAACGGAGTTCTCTTGTTATAGTGTGAAATGATTTCCTTTTTATCCGAGTGTCTTTAGAGAGGTCTTTGAAGAAAGATATGTGACCAAAGGGAGATGAAAGGAACTTTGACTCCTTCAAAATATTTAAAAGCGTGTTTCTGACCAAGTTGGGGTAGAATGAGACGATGACGTCCCTGGCTACGCCAAATGGAAGAGAAGGGGATCTACGGATTCTAAAAGCTTTCTCAATCAAATTTTTCTCTTCAATGTTTGGTATTATATGGTGGATCATTGAAGAAATGTAACTTTTTAAATGGAAGGGCTGAACTTTTTCGGGGATCCCTCTGATCTTGACATTTTTTCTCCTTCTAAAATGTTCATATGCGGCCAAACTGTTTCTAAAGGAATCCATGTCCTTTTGGATTTTTTCCACGGATTCCGTGACTGCAGAGAAACTCTTAATTCCCCCAACACATAGAGACTCATATTTTGAATAAGGAGATTCAACTATATTGGAGTCATGAGAAGGACTGACAGAGATCTCAGTAGAATTAGAATAAGAATCCTCTACGAACAGTGGTAGCATCTTTTGGAAGAGCTTTTTTTTATAAAAGCCTCAGATGCTTTAGCCTGCTCAGAGTTTGTTGTTTTAGTTTTTAATTCAATCACTACTTCTGAATTATTATCGGTAATAGGATTTTTCCATAATAATTCCACAGATTTTAACAGAGCTTTAAACATTTTAGCTATAAACCCCTCTGTGGGGTAATCATCTGAAGCAGGTATTTCATCAATTAATGATGTACTAGAGGTATTATGCCTTCCACTGTTATATGGCTTTTCAGGACCCAAATTAACCGTTTCTATTTGGGTAGTATAGTTTTCTCCAAATTCAAAATCAGAGTAGTCATCCCTGACAATATCATCTGAAATAGAACTTGAGGAACTGCACTTCACAGAATCCGTGTCTGCAGTCATATCACTTCCCACAGATTCAGGTGACCCCATATCCTCTATAAATTCCTCCGAATGTACACTTTGCAAACCTTCCAGTGAGTTATAGGAGTTGTATGAATGGCCTGATAAGGTATCTGTGTTAATACTAGCTTTAAGAAGTTCAAGATTACATCCTTCTTCTTTTTCCTTTTCCCATGTCCTGTTATTATCCTCCTTATTTATCCCTGGGACAAACACCGGCGCATCATACCTGAGCCTACTGTTTACAGCTGACCTGGGTGAGGAAGTCCTGCTAGGGCTATGCCATGAAGAGGTTGCATTGCGATCATGCTCAATTTTCTCTTCCAGCTCTGTTAAATCGTATGGGTGAGATTTCTCCCCCAAGTCGCCACATTTGCCCAGCTTGAAGCGTTTAATTTATCACTCCACAGGTCAGCAACGTCACCCCCGCCAACTCTCCTTTGTTGAGGAGTGCCACTTATCTTTCCCATCACCGCCGCTTGTTTCCAGCTTCTTCCTGCTCTTGTCACCGCTAATGTATTCACCGCCACCTCTCCCGGGCTCCTGCTTCAACTGATGATGACAGCACCATGTCACCCTGGCTCCTTCCTACTGCTGGCGCCACTGATGCGCATGACACCACCGCCTCTCCTGGGCTCCTGCCTGCTCCTACCACCTCTGATGACACCGCCGCATCTCCTGGGTTCCTGCCTGCTCCTGCCGCCGCTGATGACATCACCACATCTTCCGGGCTCCTGCCGCCGCTGATGAGTCCACCGCCACGTTGCTCAACCTCCCAGCTGTATCTGTTCCTGCACTCTGGGCTTTCTGTGAGTCTCTAGCTAACTCCCCCTCCATGCTTCTCTTCTGCACCGCCGCCGCTCTGGTCCCGCTGCCCCTTCTCTCACCGCTGACAGGCGGCGATGACATCACCGCTTCTCCTCTCGGTCTGCTCACCGCGCTCCAGCAGGCTGAATATGTCCCGGCAGGCTTCCCCAGCAATACTGCCTCCATGCTCCTCTTCTGCACCGCCGCTGCACAGGACCCGCTGCCACTTCTCCCACCGCTGACAGCCGCCAATGACATCACCGCCTCTCCCTCTGGTCCGCTCCTCATGCTTCGGCTTGATGAAGATTTCCCGACAGGCTTCCCCAGCGTTGCTGCCTCCACGCTCCTCTTCTGCTCCACTGTGCACCAGTACCGCCGCCTCTCCTCCTGCCGCTGACAGTCGGTGATGATGTCACTGCTTTTCTCCCCGGTCCATTGCTGATGCTCCGGCTGACTGAGGGTGACCCGGCAGACTTCCCCAAGGATACTACTTCAATCTTCTTCTTTGCCACGGGCCTCCCAGCAGCCGCCATCTTCCTTCTGTCAGACAGCGGGGAAGACAGAGCAGCTTCAACCCGCTTGTTCCTCTGCACTGCAGAAAGCTTCTTATCCACAAAGTTCTTCTCAATCTTCATATTTTTCGTCCCAGACATGATCTTCAAGGTCTTCCACAGCAGATAAATAAAGAAATCCACTTATTTGTATGCTTGAAGTAGCTTTTTTTAGGGGAATCTAAGGAGCTCTTGCCAAACACGACTGCTCCTGGCCCCTGCAAACCACGCCCCTGTCGTTATTTTTAGATTTTCTTCCGAGGTTTGTACTGCACATGCGCTAAAGAGGATGCAATGTGCAGTACAAACAAAACCTTACTGGAAGAAGAATGACCTTGGCGTGAGTATAGAAGATCAGCAATCACCGCTGAGCACGTCGGGTCCTCGTTTGAACTTGAATGTCGGAGCCAGCCAGTAACTGGTGAGTATAACTCTGTGTGTTGTCTTCCTGCTCTTGTTTCCGTCTCACACACAGCACCATACTATAGTGCTGGGCATATATTATATGCCAGCAGCCTGTACCCACTATATGATATATATACAGAGCTCAGCCTGTATACTCTCTTTGATATACATACAGCAAGCAGAGTCTGTCTCCTATGTGATATATAGAGCCAGCAGAGTCTCAGTGTCTCCTATGTGATGTACATATGGTATTTTCTTAGTATTTCCTAAGTGATGTATACGGCAGGGTCTCAGCACATCCCATGTCAGGTATACGGCATACTATAGTTTAGAGTGTGAACCTCTATAGTATGATGCTGTATATATAGTGTGGACTTCATACTATGTACTTTATTCACAGGCACACCTCCACACTATATATATATAAACCTCAACATTGAAATTACATGATGAGAAAGTCATGGATTTATGGGAATCACAGGATGGATAGACATGTTAATAATATCAGAATAATGTAAATAAGGAAACAAAATTTTCTAAGCCTCTCTATTTATTCAGTCTGAACAGTATGAGCCATGTGCAGAAATCCCGACACCTCCAGCCTCGGCTGCTATCAGTGAGTATATTAATAATAGTCTGAGGAAGTCTCAGCAGCTTAATGCACTTGGGCTAACCATGAAGGTCCGCTGCAGGCAGCTCCTATCGTCCTAGATGTGCTTGAGAGACAAGTCTGTAGACTCTACCGGCCATGGTAGCATGTTAAGCCATTAAAAGGGTTGTCCAGGCTTGGAGCACAAGTCTGCGCGCTGTCATGTTTCTCCAGTACTGGGTTTGTGACCGCAAAAATGTGATTTGCATATATGCGGTCACAGGTCGACTAGATGTGCTTAGCCTCACTCTATACTAGTGAGTTGTCTTACATTGCATACTTGCGGTCACATATCCCCCCATTCCCAGCAATGGAGAATCCTGAAAGCACATGCAGTGAGGATTCACAAGTCTGCAGTCACATAGAGTGACTGCAGACTTCTATCCCAAGCCTGGACAACCCCTTTATAATTGCTTAATGTAGCACAAGCAACATGCGACCTTGCTCTGTCATGATGAGAAATGGATCCTGGGACACTTTTGGGAAATGACCGCACCATTGGTACCACCATTGATCCATTCCCTACTCCAAGTGAAATTATTTGAAGCCTTAGGTATGGGATGCAACATCCAGTCTCTACATAAAACAATAGAAGGTCTTTACATAACATTGGGCTACGAGCCAGACGTCCAGCTACAGGTGTTCTTTAACCTCACGCCATGGATCTCAAATGCTATCATGGTGCAGAGTAAAACGGCAATGAAGGATGGAATAGAGGTCTATCCTCTTCAGCGATGAGTCCTAATTTTTTTTTTAATTCATTGATATCCAGAGATTGTCCTGCAGTCCGCACATGGGTAACGCATCAAGAGGCCTTCATGAGGGATATCACATTAGTCCTACCCCTGAGATTATGATGTCGGATGACATAATTTACAATTACTAGACCCCTCTAGTCTCCATTCCAGGTGCACTAACAGCTCGGCGTTACATTTGATTTCATTTGGTCATAGAACCAGTGATGCAGCCATTTCCCCAATGTGTCCCTGGAGCCATTCTTCAATATGATAACTGCAGGCCACATGTTGCTGGAGCTATTGTGAACAGCCTGCTTGGCCTAAACGTGCTGCCATGGCCTGCTGTGTCTACAGACTTATCTCCCATTGAACACATTTGGGACGTCATTGTTCTGTGATAACACAGGATCAGCCAGCAGTGGATCTTGATGATTTACCCAAGTGCATTCAAGGGAATAATGTTTCTCAAATGACTATTATTAACCTCAGTTATAGCAGCTGAGGCTGGAAGGGCTGGGATTTCTGTGGTGCTCATACTCCATACTTATTAAAGCAAAATGTTTTAGAAAATGCTGTTTCCATATTTTCATCATTTGCAGATCAGCGACGTCTCCAGCCTGTGATTTCCGTAACTCCACAAGTTTTCAATCTTGGTGTTGCAATTTCAATGTTGTGGAGTTTAGTAAAGTGCAGAGCTGTGTATATAGTGCATAGTGTGGACTCCACACCATAACTTATACACATAGGCATAGATTCACACTGCATAATATATATGTACAGCTCTACACGCTATAGTATATTACAGTATATTGTGTGAAACTATGTGTACAGTATATACAGTGCGGGCTATATTACAGTATATACTTGGATGTTGTGTACACTGGGTGTAATTATATACTGCAAAGTACCAATTCTCCTGTCCGGTATACTGGGTGTAATTCTCAGTATCTGTATTATTCTGTGTATTAATACACTAAACAATGACACTTCTTCTTCCCTGTATGCTGGATGTAATTCTTAGCATATATACACAGTGGCTTGCGAAAGCATTCATTCCCCCTGGCATTTTTCGTGTTTTGCTACCTCACAAACCGGAATTTCACTATTTTTTGTGGGTTTGCATCAGTTTATGTAAAGAACATGCCTACAACTGTGAACATTTGGTTTTCTTTTTTTTGTGATGTGAACAACAAATAGGACAAAATAATTAAAAACTTCAGTGTGCATAACTATTCACCCCCCTAAGTCAGTACATTGTGGAGCCTCCTTTTGTGGCAAAAAGAGCTGAAAGTCACTCTGGATAAGTCTCTATGAGCTTTCCACATCTGGCCACTGGGATGTTTTGCCCATTCCTCAACGCAAAACTGCTCCAGCTCCTTTCTGCTACATGGTTTCCTCTGGTGAACAGCAATCTTGAAGTCCGACCATAGATTCTCAAATGGATTAATGTCTGGGCTTTGACAAGGCCACTCCAAAACATTTACATGTTTCCTCTTAAATTCACTCGCGTGTTGCTTTAGCAATATGCTTTAGGTCATTGTCTTGTTGGAAGGTGAACCTCCATTCCAGTCTCAAAACACTGACTGACTAACAAGAGTTTCATTGTGAGGCCTGCGTTCTTGGGGTGATGAGCCGTGTTAGTTTGGCGCCAGACATAGTGTTTACCTTGGTGGCTAAAAAGTTACATTTTGGTCTCATCTGACCATAGCACCTTCCTCCATACATTAGGGCAGTCTCCCACATGTTTTTTGGCAAACTCAAAACAAGCCTTACAATTTTTGTGTGTGAGTAAAGGCTTTTCTCTGCCCACTCTTCCATAAAGGCCACCTCTGTGGAGTGTACGGCTTATTGTGGTTGCTTGAACAGAAACTCCAGTCTCAGCTTGGGAACTCTGTGGCTCCTCCAGGGTTACCTTTGGTCTCTGTGCTGTCTCTCTGATTAATGCCCTCCTTGCCCGGGCTGAGAGATTTGGTTGGCAGCCCTTTCTTGATAGATTTGTTGTGGTATCATGTCCTTTCCATTTGATGATAATGGATTTGAGGGTGCTCTGGGGGATCAACAGAAATTGGGAGATTTTTTACTTGTAGTCCTCAACAAGGAATTCTCAGTATGTGCTCTTACGCTGTATCATTTTGGACATCTTAGGGGTGTGGTTTTATCAGTGGGTGTGGTTTTATCAAGGGGCATGAATTTATTAAGGGGAGTGGCAAATGTCCGTAAAAAATTTGGGCCGTCTGTGAATTTTGGTCCAGTTAAAATTGAATAGTAGATTGGCAATGTTTAGCTAAAAGAAACTCTCTGGGGCAAAATCTGAGATTCAGTCAACAATGGAGCAGGTGATGCTGCATGTGCTTGTTGGTTTTGGAGGCTAAATAGTGCCTGAAAGCTGTTGGCGGCAATTCCTATGTGCAGGTATCTCATGTGTGGGAATTCTTTTCCACATTGCAAGAGTTGTCAGATAGCCTTTTGTGTATCCAGTCGTTCGTTTGTGTGGAAACTGAACTCTCACATGTAGAAGTTCACCTGATTATCTATGTTCAGGCTCAATGAAGATACATTATTGCCTTTAATTTATGAAAAATGCCATTCCTGTCATGTTTTGGCTCAAAACTTTATCGTATTCTGGCATAAAATTTCCAATACATCTCATGACTCTTACCTTCTTTGTAATATTTGGTGAAATAACATTTTTGGTGTGTCTGCATCTAGGGTGGTTTTCCACAGCAGCACTCTGTGCAGAATTGGGCCCCTGAGCAGGGAAGGGCCTAAAGGGCAAAATTGTTGTAACTTATTAAATCAAAATTCTCAGTATTCCATGAATTAGTTTTCTTTTATAGTAACTAATAATGATTTTTTTGGTTTGGGTGAATTAGTATATTACCAGGATAAGCTGTGTTCATTGCTTGGTGTTGGTGTTGCATTGCGTCATCAGTCAAAACCTCACTGTGTACTTTATCTGGCACATACTCTGAGCACGAGTCCCATAGATTTCTGGGTCAGCAGACTGGACCAGTGGCAACAATTGGCCCAGTTTGCTATGGGCTTAGTGTCATATACAGTTTCCACTGTAATGTCAGAAAGGGGATTCAGTGCAGCATGTTTCTTTGTCCAGGCATTGTTATTCGCCACAAGTAAATTTGTCAAAAAGCGTCAGGCATGGATCAGTGGAGGCTTTCATTCACCTATGGCTGATGCCAATGATTAAATTGGCCGGTCCATCTACCTGCATGATTGTATGGAAGGTATTTGCCCCCAATAGGGATCATTGTTTCTATGATTTCTACAATTTAAGAAGCTTAACAAGTCTGATATTCTGTTTACCACCAATTACCATCCGTTTTCACCTGGCCAGAAAGGTTGCGATCACTTGTACATTAATAATGCTGTGTTTGCATTATTTTTTAATGGCCTTCGGCTCAATCTCGGACCATGGCCGCTAGATGGTTGAACGATCTGTAGGAAGATCGATCTTCTGCAAGCCTAGATAGGTCCGCCAGGGTCTTCTGTAACGTTATCTCAATAGTATCAAGCCATCAGGTTGCTGGTCTTCCTCTTCGCCTTCTTCTGACATGATGTCCTTCTCCAGTGACTGCACTCTTCGTATGATGAGCCCCAAGTAGGCAACTCATAGCTTGGTGGTCTTTGCTTTGAGTGACATATCAGCTTGATTTGTTCCAAAATTGATTTGTTTGTTCTTCTTGCCATTTATGGTATTGATAACATCATTCTCCAGCACCACATTCCAAAGACATTGGTACTTCTTCTGTTTTGTTTCATTATTGTCCAAGTTTCGCATCCGTATGTTACTACAGAAAAGACCAGACTGTGTATCAACTATGTCTTCATCACCAGTGAAATGTTCCTTGATTTGAAGGTCTTGTCCAGTGACTTCATTGTTGATTTGCCCATAGCTATTCTCCTATTGACTTCCGACATCGTCGCTGCATCTTGATTGATCATTGATTCGAGTAGGTTGAAGTCCTTTACAACCTTCTTTGTAATCAGGAGGAGTCCCATGTTCGAGCTTTCCATCTTGACACTCCATAATAAGTCCTTCATTATATCTATGCTTGTTGCTATCAATGTTGGGTCATCTGCGTATTTAAGATTGTTGATGATTCATCCAGCAATTATGACTAAAGGGATCAAAAGGAGTTTGATACCCACTGAAAGTTCTACACTGATTTTCAGAGCAATTAGAGGCATTTTAATATTGAGATTAACAGGATATTAAAATTTCATATAATTCGATCATGTTTTTCTCTACAGATTCCAAGTAAACTGTACAAACATAACCACATTGGATGCATTTGACTTCTATTATAATAAATACAATGCTGTAAAACATAACTTTGTGAAGTTTTGTCTTTTGGAAACTGCTTCCATCTGTTGAATTATATCTATTACATCACTCCTTGTGGGTTGTATTAATCTGTGCACTGATTCCCCCTGGTGGATTAGAATTGTCATTATTTAACAAATTCATTTTTGTCTACTTTACTGCCCTCTGGTGGATGTGATTTATTTATTTCCTGCATACTAAAATGTTCATCTCTTAAAATTACACGGACAATAGTATTGGGACAAATCAGCGAATCACTGAATATTAATCAGTTTTTCATTTAGTCCAATTACAACTTGTGTATAAAATTGTCTTTTCTCTGCATGTTTTGCAAAATGTTAGTAAAGTATAGTTGAGTCAGATATTGTGACTTTTTTTAAAAAGTCGCATTTCATAAACCTGTTTAACACATTTGGAAAGACCATATTGACATAAAATAAATAAATAAATAACTTGACCACAAAAGGACAACGTAAAAAAGGCTCAAATGGGTTAATGATTTTGTTGCAAAAAAAAAATCAAAAAAGTATTCATGCCAAAAAACTGACAGAAATGCAATCAGGCTTGGACAGGCCCACAGGTTAACAGGGGAATCCCCCGGTGGGCCCCTGTGCAGATCTGGGCCCCCAACCCCACTGTATTATGGAAAGTACTTATCATAATTCACTTGATTTACTCTATACAGAAAAAAGCAGCATCTCATCTTTCATTAAAGGGAATCTGTCCCCCCTTTTTTGAAATATCATATAATATCATTCAGTTGTGTGTTACCTAAGTATTGTAGTCGTACTTTTTATTCCCCCTGTCCCCGCACCTTTGATGCATAAATACCTTTTTTATCACTCTTCAGATTTATGGAAATTGCCGCGGTCTGGTCCAATGGGCGTGGCTTATTCTCCCCTCCCCCACCTTGACTTGCTGGACGGAATATCTTCTGTGAATATAACAGATGCCGTTGTTTATTCGCGTCTGCGCATTGATAAGGCCATTCACGCTTGCGCAGTATGCTTTGCCCAACTGTGGGCAAAGCATATAATTGCTACTGCGCATGCGCCGGTATTTTTCCCTGCGTCTATGACCTGGAAGTCTTCATATGCATTAAAGATTCCCTTTAACCAAACTACCCAGTTTATTATTTAGAGATATAGGTACATTTGTGAATGAGGGGAGTGTAATATTTGTATGCAGGTGAAAAGTGGGCCCCTCAAAGTCAATGTTACTGGTGGGTCTTTAGCACCCCAGTCCGACACTGCATGCAATGATGAATCAGACCCAATGTGCATAAATGTTTTTAGCACTCTGCTAACTACAGAGCTCCAAACCTCCTCCTCCTTGTTTGTGGTTTGTCATTTCTTACTGTACATCTAATGACTAAATCAGGCAAGCAAAGCTGCTTTGTTCTATCAGCCACCTTATCCCCTATCTACTTCAAAGACCTCCAAATGAGGTCCATTAATGTTATTTTATACCTGGTCTGAAGGCTTGCTCACACACTACGTTCTTGCAGCACCTTTTTCAAGGATATCAAACGCTGCACTTTACAGCATCAGCAAAGTGAACAAGATTTCTGAAATCTCTCCTATCCCTCTTCATTCCTAAAATATGTCCCCATCAACCTTTTTACCCCTTTAAGGACCATGTCCTCTTCGGTAAACAAAATGTACATGCAGGGCACAAAATGAAGATGAGGCATGTCCCTGAAACAGAGAGTCATATTTAATAGTGGGCTTAAAAAATGCTCAGGTGCTCGGGTCAAGCAAATTGGAATACTCGATTGCTCGACCTGAGCAACAAGCCCAATGTAAGTCTATGGGAAACACGAGCACTTTTCCGGCAGCCCCACTGGCGGTCTGCAGAGAGACTAGAAATTGCGGAAATCGATGGGAACAGTGCTCAAATGACATGGGAAAAGCATGGGGAAGACCCCTGGAAGCATTTCTGACTCCCAGGTCACTGCTGCAAACAATATTGTCAGAGTCTTACGCCACTTTTATAGACTCACAATAAAACATACAAAAGCGAAACCAAAGTGGATTTTCCTGAGAAATATGTTAACCCCTTCCTGACATCAGACGTACTATCCCGTCCATGGGACCCGGGCCCCTATGCCCATGGACGTGATAGTACGTCTACCGCGATCAGCGGCGCCCACGTGGTGAGCGCCGCTGATCGCGGCCGGGTGTCAGCTGATTATCACAGCTGACACCCGGCACAATGTGTCAGTGGCGGTCACGGACTGCCCCCGACACGTTAACCCCTTGCACACCGCGATCAAACATGATCGCGGTTTACCGGGGGTTAAAGGGAAGCATCGGCAGGGAGGGGGCTCCCTCCGTGCTTCCCTGAGCCCCCCACAGCAGCGCAATGTGCAGCGCTGCTGCGGGGGGCTCCTTTCCTGCAGGCCCCCGAATCCAAGATGGCGACGGGGCCTTCGGGGGCCTGCAGGAAGCTGGCTTCCTCAGTGCCTGCAAAGCGCAGGCATGAGGAAGCCTTCTGCACTGCCTGTGACAGATCGCTGATCTGTCACAGTGATCTGTGATGTGACAGATCAGTGATCTGTCACAGGACAGTGAAGTCCCACCTGGGACTATTTAATAAAGTGAAAAAAAAAAATAAAAAAAAGTGTTAAAATAATTAAAAAAAAATCGCCAAATAAATTAGAAAAAAAAAAAAAAAATTTCCCCAAATAAATCCATTTTTTGGAAATAAAAAAACCAAAACAATAAAAGTACACATATTAGGTATCGCCGCGTCCGTAACGACCCGCCCTATAAAACTGTCCCATTAGTTAACCCCTTTAGCGAACCCCTTAAAAAATAAAAATAAAAAACGAAGCAAAAAATATTGATTTATTATCATACCGCCATACAAAAAGTGTAATAACGCGCGATCAAAAAGACGCATATAAATATCCATGGTACCGATGAAAATGTCATCTTGTCCCGCAAAAAACGAGCCGCCACACAGCATCAGCGAAAAAATTAAAAAGCTATAGCTCGCAGAATAAAGCAATGCAAAAATAATTATTTTTTATATAAAATAGTTTTCATTGCATAAAACCGACAAAAACATAAAAAAAGACCTAAATGAGGTATCGCTGTAACCGTACTGACCCGAAGAATAAAACCGCTTTATCAATTTTACCGCACGCGGAACGGTGTAAACGCACTCCCCCAAAAGAAATTCATGAAACGCTGGTTTTTGTTCATTCTGCGTCCCAAAAATCGGAATAAAAAGCGATCAAAAAATGTCATGTGCCCGAAAATGGTGCCAATAAAAACGTCAACTCGTCCCACAAAAAATAAGACCTCACATGACTCGGTGGGTCAAAATACGGAAAAATTATAGCTCCCAATATGTGGTGATGCAAAAACTATTTTTACAATAAAAAGCGTCTTTTAGCGTGCGACAGCTGCCAAACATAAAAACCGCCATAAATAGTAAATCAAACCCCCCGTTATCACCCCCTTAGTTAGGGAAAAATAATAAAATAAAAAAAATGTATTTATTTCCATTTTTCCATTAGGGTTAGGGCTAGGGTTAGGGTTAGGGTAGGGTTAGGGCTAGGGTTAGGGCTAGGGATGAGATTAGGGTTAGGGGTGTGTTGGGGTTCGGGTTGGAGTTAGAATTGGGGGTTTCCACTGTTTGGGTACATCAGGGGCTCTCCAAATGCAACATGGCGTCTGATCTCAATTCCAGACAATTCTGAGTTGAAAAAGTCAAATGGTGCTCCTTCCCTTCCAAGCTCTGCCATGCGCCCAAACAGTGTTTTACCCCCACATGTAGGGTATCAGCCTACTCAGGACAAATTGCAAAACAATTTTTGGGGTCCAATTTCTCCTGTTACCCTTAGGAAAATAAAAAATTGGGGGCAAAAATATCATTTTTGTGGAAAAAAATGATTTTTTTATTTTCACTTCCGAGCATTATAAACTTCTGTGAAGCACTTGGGGGTTCAAAATGCTCACCACACATCTAGATAAGTTCCGTGGGGGGTCTAGTGTCCAAAATGGGGTCACTTGTGGGGAGTTTCAATAGTTTAGGTACATCAGGGGCTCTCCAAACGCACATGACACCCGCAGACCATTCCATCAAAGTCTGCATTCCAAAACGTCACTGCTTCCCTTCCGAGCCCCGACGTGTGTCCATACAGTAGTTTTCTCCCACATATGGGGTGTCAGTGTACTCATGACAAATTGTACAACAACTTTTGGGGTCCAATTTCTCCTGTTACCCTTGGGAAAATTAAAAAAATTGGGGACTAATTGATCATGTTTGTGGAAAAAATACGATTTTTTTATTTTCATGCCCTGGCATTATAAACTTCTGTGAAGCCCTTGGGGGTTCAAAGTGCTCACCTCACATCTAGATAAGTTCCTTAGGGGGTCTAGTTTTCAAAATGGGGTCATTTGTGGGGGGTTTCCACTGTTTAGGTACATTACGGGCTCTCCAAAGGCAACATGACACCCGCAGACCATTCCATCAATGTCTGCATTCCAAAACGTCACTACTTCCCTTCCGAGCCCCGAAGTGTGCCCATACAGTAGTTTTCTCCCACATATGGGGTATCAGCATACTCAGGACAAATTGGACAATAACTTTTGGGGTCCAATTTCTCCTGTTACCCTTGGGAAAATAAAAAAATGGTGACTGAAAGATCATGTTTGTGGAAAAAATACAAATTTTTTTATTTTCACGCCCGGGCGTTATAAACTTCTGTGAAGCACTGGGGGGTTAAAAGTGCTCACCAACCATCTAGATAAGTTCCTTGGGGGGTCTAGTTTACAAAATGGTGTAATTTGTGGGGGGTTTCCACTGTTTACGTACATCAGGGGTTTTTCAATCGCGACATGGTGTCCGATCTCAATTCCAGCCAAAAACGTCAAATGGTGCTGCTTCCCTTCCGAGCTCTGCCATGCGCCCAAATAGTGGTTTACCCCCACATGTGGGCTATCAGCGTACTCAGGACAAATTGCACAATAACTTTTAGGGTGCTGTTACCCTTGGAAAAATAAGAATTGAGGGTGAAAAGATCATTTTTGTGGAAAAAATATGATTTTTTAATTGTACCGCTGTACGTTATAAACTTCTGTAAATCCCTTGTGGGTTCAAAGTTCTCACCACATATCTAGATAAGTTCCTTGGGGGGTCTAGTTTCCAAAATGGGGTCACTTGTAGGGGGTTTCCACTGTTTAGGTACATCAGGGACTCTCCAAACGTAACATGGCGTCCGATCTGAATTCCAGCCAATTTTGCATTGAAAAAGTCAAACGGCGCTCCTTCCATTCTGAGCTCTGCCATGCGCCGAAACAGTCGTTCCCCCCCACATATCAGGTATCAGCGTACTCAGGACAAATTGCACAATAACTTTTGCAGTCCAATTTCTCCTGTTACCCTTGGTAAAATAAAAAAAATTGAACCTGAAGTATTTTTTTTGTGAAAAAAAGTTAGATGTTCATTTTTTTTTAAATATTCAAAAAAATTCCTGTGACGCATCTAAAGGGTTAATAAACTTCTTGAATGTGGTTTTGAGCACCTTAAGGGGTGCAGTTTTTAGAATGGTGTCACTTTTGGGTATTTTCTATCATATAGACCCCTCAAAGTGGCTTCAAATGTGATGTGGTCCTAAAAATAAAATGGTGTTGTAAAAATGAGAAATCGCTGGTCAACTTTTAACCCTTATAACTTCCTAACTAAAAAAAAATTTTGGTTCAAAAATTGTGCTGATGTAAAGTAAACATGTGGGAAATGTTAGCTATCAAGTTTTTTGTGTGCCGTATCTCTGTGATTTAAGGGCATAAAAATTCAAAGTTGGAAAAATGCGAAATTTTCAAAATTTTCGCCAAATTTCCGTTTTTCTCACAAATAAACACAAGTTATTTGAATGAAATTTTACCACTAACATGAAGTACAATATGTCACGAGAAAACAATGTCAGAATCACCGGGATCCATGGAAGCGTTCCAGAGTTATGACCTCATAAAGATACAGTGGTCAGAATTGTAAAAATTGGCCCGGTCATGAATGTGCAAACCACCCTTTGGGGTGAAGGGGTTAAGGAGCATCCTTTCCAGGGCAATGACTTGTATATAATGCAAAATAAATAACCAAAAACAAAAGTGCTCCTTCACACCTTGGGCTTTGTTCACACGTAGCGTTTTTGAAGCGTTTTTGAACTTTAGCTTTGCTTTCAACCCAGACAAATGCATTCACTGGGAAATGGCCAGTAGTCGGTCCGCACTATTCTTAGGGATTCATCAGCCGGCTATGCTTTGTTGTTCCCATTATTAAACAGTGGGTCTCCTATACTGTTATTGCTTATACAGTGAGTGGCAGGGCTGCCAAAAATTAGGATGCACCCCAATAACCCTTTGTAGAGACTTACAGCAGGGGCTCCTGAAAACAATGTTTCCATTATTAGGAAGTGGTTTTCCCATACTGTTTGCCTATGCAGTGAATGCAAGGGCTTCCTAAAAATTTGGTCGCACCCCAATACCCCGTGGAAGAGCCGTGGAGGAGGGCCTCATAAAAAAATGTTCCCATTAGAAAGGAGCGGGTCTCTAAATTGTAATGCCCAAGCACTTAGTGTATGGGCTGACAAACATTTACCCCTGGAGGGTATACATGAACATACTGTGTAAAAAAAAATTTTTTATGGGCATCATAAACACCCTTTAAAAATATTATGTGGGTGATGCATCACGGACCACGGTCACCCTGGTGATATGGTGATGGAGGATGAGGATGAGGAGAAAGGACTAAGGACAACATCTGCAAGGAGTTTGTATGCTCTCCCCTTGTTTGCGTGGGTTTCCTCAGGGTTCTCCGGTTTCCTCCCACATTCCAAAGACATACTGATAGGGAATTTAAATTGTGAGCCCCATCGGGGACTGCGATGATAATGTGTGCAAACTGTAAAGTGCTGCAGAATATGTTAGCGCTATATAAAAATAAAGATTATTATTATTATAAGGAGGAGGACAAAAGCAAATAGCCAAAATCAGGGAGCGTATACCCATGTGTTGGTGTGAAGAGGTGCATAGGAATAGACCTCCCAAAAAAAGACACTGGATTTGAGTTTATGTTACACTGCTATGATTTGGTGGTGTTGAGAAGTCTAGCCTAATCCAGCCATGTTCATTTTTATAAGAGTCAGCTACTCAGCATTTTCAGCTGATAGGCAGATGCGCTTATCAGTTATAATTCCACCAGCGGCACTAAAAATCCGCTCTGAGAAAATGCTAGCGGAAGGGCAGGCCAGAACCTCCAAGGTGTAGAGAGCCAGTTCATGCCACATGTCCAGCTTGGATACCCAATAATTATAAGGCACAGAAGAATCACAGAGGACATTGATACGGTCAGCAAGGTACTCCCTCAGCATCTTCCCAAACTTTGCACGCCTTGTGAGAGTACCCCGCGCCTCAGGGCCTGTGCGATGGGAGGGTCTGATAAAACTCTCCCAGAACTTTGCCAATGTTCCCCTGCCTCTGCTGGATTGGAGTTGCGTTTCTCTCGCCTGTACTCCTTGGTTGTCCAACGAACTGTGACCTCTGCCGCCAGCGTTTTCAGATGGGAATTTTTTTAATAATTCCGCAACAAGGGCCTTCTGGTGCTGCACCATTTTAGTAGACCTGTCTGCCTCGAGAATAAGAGATAGAAAGTTCTCCTTGTAACGTGGGTCTAGAAGTGTCACCAATAGAGATGAGTGACTTTACCTTTCTTAGGGTCGAGTCGGGTTTCATGAAACCCGACTTTCTCAAAAGTCGAGTCAAACGATATCGGCCGACTATAGTGAAAAGTCGGAGGTTCGACTGAAACACGAAACCCACGAAACCCAATGCATGTCAATGGGGAAGCAAAGTCAGCAGGGAGTGGAGGACAGTAAACACACCTACAGTGCCCATTTCAATGCCAACGACATCAATTCTTATTAGTTAAGCTTGTCAACCTTAGTTTACTTTATAATAATAGTTATGCATTGAAAACTGGGGGTTATTTGGCTAAAGTTGTGGGAGGGTAGGGCTGGCGCCAGGTTTTCGTGTGCCCCGGGCCAAAGAGTGTCAGTGTGCCCCTTTAACAGATAAACGGATTAGCGTGCACACTGTGTGAATTTCGGAGGTGCTGGTGTAACGGACCAAATGCCCCGTGTCAATAGGATTAATGTTCACCGCACACTCAAGTGAAATAACTTGTGTAAAGAATTCATTTATTGTGATACAAATATTAAGCCAGGGAGCAGATTTACAAATGCGATTGTAAGTGACGTTTCGACCCTACCAGGGTCTTAATCATATATCGCTGTAAGAAAATAAAACAAATATAAATAAAACACAATACACCAAAAGTTGATTAGATATACAGAAAAAGAATCACCCCGAGTACATAGTCAAACAAAAAACAGAGTAGACGATATATACAGTATATACAATATATACAAAATGAGCACAGCTCTAAGTAATCAATAAATTTGAACAGTTCATAGCATAACAAAGCATAAGGTCCAATGCATGGAGCAGGTCAGAGACATGAATAAAGAGGTATATATTACCTTAACTTAGAGCACAGTGGTGCAGTGAGGGTATAATGATTCATTGCAGCCTATGGGATCGCTTTATACCCTCACTGCACCACTGTGCTCTATCTCGTGTATGCACTAAAAGTTAAGGTAATATATACCTTTTTATTCATGTCTCTGACCTGCTCCGTGCATTGGACCTTATGCTTTGTTATGCTATGAACTGTTCAAATTTATTGATTACTTAGAGCTGTGCTCATTTTGTATATATTGTATATACTGTATATATCGTCTACTCTGTTTTTTGTTTGACTATGTACCCTGGGTGATTCTTTTTCTGTATATTTAATCAACTTTTGGTGTATTGTGTTTTATTTATATTTGTTTTATTTTCTTACAGCGATATATGATTAAGACCCTGGCAGGGTCGAAACGTCACTTACAATCGCATTTGTAAATCTGCTTCCTGGCTTAATATTTGTATCACAATAAATGAATTCTTTATGCAAGTTATTCCACTTGAATGTGCGGTGAACATTAATCCTAGTGTGCCCCTTTAACACATACCACAATTTATGATGCTCCGATACGGCACAGAAATATAGGTATAGTACAATGAAAAATACTTCACTTCTTACATGACATGACTGATATATCTATTTTAAATTCTACAATAGCTCAAAAAATGGACAGTATATTACTCCATACAGTATTATGGCCACCACATGGTGCGCCATACAGAAAAATGAGCCCCATATATTTCTCCATACAGAATAATTGGTCCCATATAATGTTCCATGCAGTATATGATTAGCTCCACATAATGTTACAGTATATGATGGTCTCCATGGATGTTGCTCCAGTGTGTTATGGGCCCAAATAATGCTCCATATATAATGGGCCCCATTTCTAATCCTCCAGTGTATAATGGGCCCCATAGATGCTGCTCCAGTGTCTGATGTCCCCCATTTGGAATGCTACAGTATATGATTGGCCTCATGGATGATGCTCCAGTGTATGATGGGCCCAAATAATGCTCCATATATAATCTGCCCCATTTAGAATGCTCCAGTGTATAATGGGCCCCATAAATGCTGCTCCAGTGTCTGATGTCCCCCATCTGGAATGCTCCAGTATATGATGGGCCTCATGGATGATGCTCCAGTGTATGATGGGCCCAAATAATCCTCCATATATAATCTGCCCCATTTAGAATGCTCCAGTATATGATGGGCCCCATGGATGATGCTCCAGTGTCTTATGGGCCCAAATAATGCTCCATATATAATGAGCCCCATTTGTAATGCTCCAGTGTATAATGGGCCCCGTAAATGCTGCTCCAGTGTCTGATGTCCCCATTTCGAATGCTCCAGTATATGATGGGCCTCATGGATGATGCTCCAGTGTATGATGGGTCCAAATAATGCTCCATATATAATGTGCCCCATTTAGAATGAACCCAGGCATGGTATGTGAAAAGAGCTCCATGGAGTAATCTGAAGTGTGGGCTGCCGCATCCTTCACTTTTGGTGTGAGTGAAGGACCCAAGGAAAGGGGTTGCTCCTTACCAGAAGCCTGCACTTACGACTCACTGCTTGCATTTTTTGAAACTTCAGAAGAGGAGGCAATAGAGCTGGAGGCTATTTCAGCAATGTAAGGCAAAACCAGTTCCTGATGCTCCGGCTTTAAAAGCAGTTTACCTACTCCCAGAAAAGGGAGCTTTACAGGCCTTCCGGAGCTAGACCATGACGCAGGCTCAACACCTCCTGCCTTAGCTGCTATTGTGCTTTTGGCACTACCAGCAGATGCACCACCACCATCAGTACCAGCTGGCCCTCCATACCCACGTCCACGGCCTCTTCCACCATACTTACTAATTTTTGTGAAAATGTACCCAAAATACCAGCAGATATATGGTATTGTATCAGAAGCGTACAGCTCTATACAGTCTAGGGATAATTGTAAATCTCCGTATACATTTCATGAGTCATACACAGATGCTCACAGGCCTAGTATGGATTACACAATAATATAAAAAGTTGAAAAAGGGTACAGTATCACCAGATACAAGGTATATATAGTATAGTTTAAAACATTCTGAATCTCTGTATATATTTTAGGAGGCAGACACAAATGCTCTCAGGCCCAGTATGGATTAGACAAGAATATAAAAAGCAGTAAATGGGTAATGTATCACAAGCGTACAGCTGTATACAGTGTGGGTGTAATCTTAAATCTCCAGCTATATTTCCGGGGTAACAGACAGACGTTCACAGGCTCATTATGGATTACACCAGAATCAAAATAGCAAAAAAGGGTACTGTATCAGAAGCGTAGAGCTGTATACAGTGTTGGGCAAATTTGAAATCTCTGTATATATTTCCGGAGTCACCCTCAGACGCTCATCAGTCTGGATTTGACCATAATACAAAATGTTGAAAAAAAGGTACTGGATAACAAGATAGCAAGTATATATATATATATTACAGGGTACAATTTAAATCTCCGTATAGATATTCCCGTAGTCACCCTCAGACGCTCACCCAATATGGATTTAACCGTAATACTAAATGTCGAACAAAGGTACTGTATAACAAGATAGAAGCTGTATATAGTATAGGGTAACATTTTTATCTCCGTATATATAGAAGGAGGAAACCACACATGCTCACTCAGTATGGATTATACCGTAATAAAAAATTTAGAACAAAGGTACTGTATCAGCAAATACCTGGTGTATCCAGTCTAGGGGTCATTGCAAATTTCAATCTATATTTCCACAGTCAGACACAGACACTCACAGGCTCAGTATAGATTACACCAGAATATAAAAAGTAGAAAAAGGGAAATGTATTCGAAGCGTACACCAGTATACATTGTTGGAGTACTTTTAAATCTTCGTATATACAGTATTTCAGTCTCAGTAAGCCAGTCCCGATTCTCCGCTACTGGAAACTAGATGGATACTAGTACAGACGTAAAGTCGAGTGTTTGCAGAAATTTGGGAATTACTGATCATGGGAAAACCTCCCGGTAGATTTCGCAGAGGCGATGCTGACCCTCAATTACTTTGTCTGTGAAGACAGCAAAAATGGTTATTTGTGAAGAAAGGGTTGCTGTATCGCAGTAGCATGGATCCCATCACCGTTACTCTCCATCAAATTGTGATCACAGGGAGAGATGTAGACATGGTCCTCACTGCCTATCATGATGTGTCTGGTCACTTTGGAGTGCAAGTATAGCAGCGGACCAGTCATGTATAAACTTGAAAGATAAAACTAATCTACTTTATTTCAAAACTTATTAAAAATGCACATGTACAAAGACACAAACAGCAACAAGACACAAAAAAACGCTCTTAGAGATGCGGACAATAAGATACCCAAACTTTAGTCGGATTTTCTAGTCTAAATGTCTTCATACAAATCTCCTATTCAAAGACAATTAAACTGAATCTCTCCTTTATATAGCTTTTTCCATTTGAAATAGTTTGGGACTGACAACAACACTCCTCTGTAAGTTCTGTGATGTTGTAAACTGTCTATGGTCTGTCTAGTGTCCAGAAATCAATATGGTAATTGAAAATCCACATCTACCATTATTGCTCGTAATGATCATAGACAAGTTATAATAGTGACAACCTGTAAAGTATAAGTGGCATAATGTGCATCTCTAAGAGCGTTTTTTTGTGTCTTGTTGTTGTTTGTGTCTTTGTACATGTGCATTTTTAATAGGGACTATAGTCCTTTTCAATAAGTTTTGAAATAAAGTAGATTAGTTTTATCTTTCTAGTTTATACATGACTGGTCCGCTGCTATACTTATATTTTGAGCTAGTTGATCACTCGCTGGAACCTGATTTATCATAGGCTTTGGCAGGTTTCTTGACCACTGGTATTGACACTAATGCATGGATTTCAGAGGCCAGAGAAGTTTTTTCTGATAAAGTATTTACTCAAAAAAGGTACACTCCATCATATAGTGCGGCATTTAAGGAATTGGACAAAATTTATAGGGATCAGATAGCCTCATGGTGGGAGGTCCAAAGTCTGGAAAACTATATACATTCTGGCATTGTACCTCGCCATCTGAGAATCACCCTCACCCCTGTCTTTAGATATAAAAGTGTGCCCCTACTCACTAAGTGGGAGAACGAGGCAACAGAGAGCTCTATCAGATTCATGAGACTCCTCTTGGAGGAAGAAAAAAGTAATCTTAACAAACTCTCTGAATCTTTAAAAGAGCAGATTGAGATTACTAAAAAGTATTCAAGTGAGTCTGACTTCTCTGTAAAAGAAGCCAATCTGCAAAGTAGCCTTGAGAAATTTCAATACCACCTTAAAGAAGAAACATAAGCTGTACAATAGAGATCTTCAAGAATTTAAAGACAATAAAGCATATTCAGTACAGGTGGTCAGGAACAATAGACCAGTAGAAACTAACATATCCTCGTCAGAGGCAGAATTTTCCGATACGGAGAATAGGTCAAGGCATTTCAGAGGCAGAGGCAGAGGACGGGGAGGGAATTACAATAGAGGCTCCCATAAGAGGTCACCACAGAAAGATTTTTTAGATTAAGTTACCCTCTAAGGAACCACCTGAATCCACACAGCGGACAAGAGGGCCAGAGGTGATTAATTTGTCCCAACGACCCCTGACTGAAACTGAGATGTGTGTGCTAAGTAAAGGTCTCTCGTTTGTGCCAACATCAGATTTAGACATCTTTGAAACCGTTAAAGATCTACACTTGTTTGCCCGCAAACTAAAATGGAAAAAGCATTTTGCCAAACAAGACCAAAGGTCTTCTCAAGAGTTGGGTATTTCTGAAGATCTATTACAAGATGTACGGTTTCTGTTTCATCTGGGGGATGTTGACCCAAATTTGAGAGGAGAGGGCCCGTTCTCAGATTTAAAGAAAAAAAGTACAACCATGCCCCCTCCCTCTAGTGATGTCAATTCAATTGACATCTTTGTGAATCTTGTCACAGATGATCTGATGAAATCGGGAGATCTCTTAAACGCAAAGTCTTATAATTTGAGTAAAGAGGAGATGGAAAGTCTTAAGAGATTGGAGAATGACAACAGTGTTACCATTAAAAGCTCCGACAAAGGGGGTAATACTGTTGTCATGGACACAATAAACTATAAGAGCTTGTGCCTCTCCATGTAAGAAGACCAGACGAATTATGAGATCTTGCCATCAAACCCAATAGTGAGTCTGTCTGATTCTTTTAAGGCGCTAGTCAATGAAGGTTTTGATGTCGGAGTTATTGACAAAAAGGAGAAGGATTTTTTGATTCCATTGCATCCCACTATGGCGACATTCTACTGTCTCCCAAAAATCTACAAAGGTCTGAATCCCTTAAAAGGAAGACCTATAGTGGCGGGTATTGACAGTGTGACTCAGAATCTGGGCATGTATATTGATCAGATATTAAGACCATTTGTGACAAATTTAAGTTCATACATACAGGACACGGGTGATCTCTTATGCAGATTGGACGGTTTATGCCTTGAGGAAGACATGATTCTTGGAAGTATAGACATGGAGGCCTTATAGTCTTCGATACCCCACGAGAAAGGACTGATGGCTGTTGAATACTATTTAAAAACTCGTGGACGCTTTTACACGAAACATAATGTTTTCATTTTAAAGGCTTTGAAATTCTGCCTTACGAATAATGTCTTCCTTTTCGGGAATAAGTACTTCCACCAGCTTAGGGGCACTGCAATGGGTTGCCCTTGTGCGCCCACTTATGCATATCTGCTCCTGGGCTGGTGGGAGGAAAAAGTTGTATTTAATGACATGAACTCTCGACATGATAGCATAGCCTTATGGCTACGTTATATTGATGATATATTTGTGATTTGGAAGGGCACAGAAACTGACTTCATGTCCTTTGTGGATGACCTTAACGTGAATGACTTGGGCCTACGGTTTACTCATGAGGTACATAGGTCAGAAATGAGGTTTTTAGATGTTTTCATCCAAAAGGGAACAAATGGAGAGATAGAAACAAGTAATTATAGGAAGCCGACAGCCACTAATTCATTGTTGAGATGGGAGAGCAGCCATCCCCTCCCTCAAAAAAGGGGGATACCAAAAGGGCAGTATCTAAGGATACGGCGTAACTGCTCAAATCCTCTGAAATTTAAAGAACCAGCTGATGATATGAGGGGGAGATTTCAAGAGAGAGGATACCCAGACCATGTATTGAGGGCTGCCTATGAGGAATCTCTCAAAAAAGATCACAAAGAACTATTAAGGAAGGTAGAAAAAAATGAAGACAAAGAGGTCACACGATTTATCACTAAATTTTTAAACGGGTCGGCAAAATTTAAAGAAATCCTAGAACGACATTGGCCAGTCCTTAAAATAGATGCAGATATTGAGAAGACTCTAGGCCCTAGACCTCAAGTGATATACAAAAAGAACAGATCCTTGAAAGACAGACTAGTGCATAGTCACTTTAGAGAGGCCTCGGCACGTACATGGTTGGAAAGGGAGGTCAAAGGGTGCTATAAATGCGGGAGTTGCTTAGCATGTCAGTCAGTAACACAAGGGAAGATCTTTAGGAGTACGAATAATGACAAAACATATACTATAAAGCAGTTCATCAATTGCCGCACTACGGGGGTGATTTATAAGGCAACATGCACATGTGGGATGGAGTATGTGGGGAAAACAAGGAGGAAGTTCAGGAAAAGGATCCGTGAGCACATTGGGGATGTGGTAAATCGAAGAGATACAGCAAGAGCGAACCAAATTAATAGGGTACACCAAGGAGATTATAAGAAAATTCAATTTATGGGGATTGAAAAAGTCCCTTATCCCTGTAGAGGAGGAGATTGGGATAAATTAATTCTCCAGAAGGAATGTAAATGGATCTTTTGGCTGAAGACGCTCCAACCAACCGGACTAAATGACCAACTATCCTTCGCGGCTTATTTGCAGACCCCCCCCCCCTATTCTCCGACATGATTTTTTTCTACCATGTGACTCGAGTGTTTACCCAGAGGTTACTCTCCATTGTGCTCCACATAAAACCAGATCCCTGTATAGGGGTAAAAGGGTCGTGGGGTTACTCAGGAGGTTAGCTAAAAGGTTTAATACTCTTTTTTGAGAAAAATAATACATACTTTATCCCTCCATGATGCAGTTAGAAATTGAATAACCATTTTTTTTTTTTTTTAACCCCTTACCTACAATGGACATAATATTCCGTCCATGTGACCCTGGACCTAACTACCATGGACGGAATATTACGTCCCAGTGATCAGCGGCGCCCACGTGGTGAGCGCCGCAGATCGCGGCCGGGTGTCAGCTGATTATCACAGCTGACACCCGGCACAATGTGTCAGGGGCGGTCACGGACCGCCCCCGACACGTTAACCCCTTGTACACCGCGATCAAACACGATCGCGGTGTACCGGGGGTTAAAGGGAAGCATCGGCAGGGAGGGGGCTCCCTCCTTGCTTCCCTGAGCCCCCCACGGCAGCGCAATGTGCAGCGCTGCTGCGGGGGGCTCTTTCCCTACAGGCCCCCGGATCCAAGATGGCGACGGGGGCCTTCGGGGGCCTGCAGGGAGCTGACTACCTGACTGCCTGCAAAGCGCAGGCATGAGGAAGTCTGCAGCAGTGCCTGTGACAGATCTGTCACAGGACAGTGATGTCCCACCTGGGACAAGGTAATAAAGTAAAAAAAAAAAAAAAAAGTGTTAAAAATAATTAAAAAAAAATCGCTAAATAAATTAGTAAAAAAAAAACAAAAAATATTCCCCAATAAATCCATTTTTTCAAAATAAAAAAACCCAAAAACAATAAAAGTACACATATTTGGTATCGCCGCGTCCGTAGCAACCTGCTCTATAAAACTGTCCCATTAGTTAACCCCTTTAGCGAACCCCTTAAAAAATAAAAATAAAAAACGAAGCAAAAAATAATGATTTATTATCATACCACCGAACAAAAAGTGCAATAACGCACGATCAAAACAACGCATATAAATATCCATGGTACCGCTGAAAACATCATCTTGTCCCGCAAAAATCGAGCCAACATACAGCGTCATCCGCAAAAAATTAAAAAAGTTATAGCTCGCAGAATAAAGCGATACAAAAATAATTATTTTTTATATAAAATTGTTTTCATTGCAAAAAACCGACAAAACATAAAAAAACGACCTAAATGAGGTATCGCTGTAACCGTACTGACCCGAAGAATAAAACCGCTTTATCAATTTTACCGCACGCGGAACGGTGTAAACGCACCCCCCAAAAGAAGTTCATGAAACGCTGGTTTTTGTTCATTCTGCGTCCCAAAAATCGGAATAAAAAGCGATCAAAACATGTCACGTGCCCGAAAATGGTGCCAATGAAAACATCAACTCGTCCCACAAAAAATAAGACCTCACATGACTCTGTGAGTCAAAATACGGAAAAATTATAGCTCACAATATGTGGTGATGCCAAAACTATTTTTACAATAAAAAGCATCTTTTAGCGTCTGACAGCTGCCAAACATAAAAATCGCCATAAATAGTAAATCAAACCCCCCGTTATCACCCCCTTAGTTAGGGAAAAATAATAAAACTAAAAGAAAATGTATTTATTTCCATTTTCCTGCTAGGGTTAGGGTTAGGGTAGGGTTAGGGCTAGGGTTAGGGTTAGGGTTAGGGCTAGGGCTAGGGTTAGGGCTAGGGTTAGGGTTAGGGCTAGGGCTAGGGCTAGGGCTCAGATTAGGGTTAGGGGTGTGTTGGGGTTAGGGTTGGAGTTATAATTGGGGGGTCTCCACTGTTTGGGCACATCAGGTGCTCTCCAAAGGCAACATGGCGTCTGATCTCAATTCCAGCCAATTCTACGTTGAAAAAGTCAAATGGTGCTCCTTCCCTTCCAAGCTCTGCCATGCGCCCAAACAGTGTTTTACCCCCACATGTAGGGTATCAGCCTACTCAGGATAAATTACAAAACAACTTTTGCGGTCCAATTTCTCCTGTTACCCCTAGGAAAATAAAAAATTGGGGGCAAAAATATAATTTTGCGGAAAAAAATGTTTTTTTTATTTTCACGCCCAGGCGTTATAAACTTCTGTGAAGCACTTGGGGGTTCAAAGTGCTCTCCACACATCTAGATAAGTTCCGTGGGGGGTCTAGTTTCCAAAATGGGGTCACTTGTGGGGAGTTTCAATAGTTTAGGTACATCAGGGGCTCTCCAAACGCACATGACACCCGCAGACCAATCCATTAAAGTCTGCATTCCAAAACGTCACTACTTCCCTTCCGAGCCCCGACGTGTGCCCATACAGTAGTTTTCTCCCACATATGAGGTATCAGCGTACTCAGGACAAATTGGACAACAACTTTTGGGGTCCAATTTCTCCTGTTACCCTTGGGAAAATAAAAAAAATGGGGACTAAAAGATGATGTTTGTTGAAAAAATACGATATTTTTATTTTCACGCCCGGTCGTTATAAACTTCTGTGAAGTACTGGGGGGTTTAAAGTGCTCACCACACATCTAGATAAGTTCATTAGGGGGTCTAGTTTCCAAAATGGGGTCACTTGTGGGGGGTTTCCACTGTTTAGGTACATCAGGGGCTCTCCAAAAGCAACATGCCACCTGCAGACCATGCAATCAAAGTCTGCATTCCAAAACGTCACTACTTCCCTTCCGAGCCCCGACGTGTGCCTATACAGTAGTTTTCTCCCACATATGAGGTATCAGCGTACTCAGGACAAATTGGACAACAACTTTTGGGGTCCAATTTCTCCTGTTACCCTTGGGAAAATAAAAAAAATGGGGACTAAAAGATGATGTTTGCTGAAAAAATACGATATTTTTATTTTCACGCCCGGTCGTTATAAACTTCTGTGAAGCACTGGGGGGTTCAAAGTGCTCACCACACATCTAGATAAGTTCATTAGGGGGTCTAGTTTCCAAAATGGGGTCACTTGTGGGGGGTTTCCACTGTTTAGGTACATCAGGGGCTCTCCAAAAGCAACATGACACCCGCAGACCATTCCATCAAAGTCTGCATTCCAAAACGTCACTACTTCCCTCCCGAGCCCCGACGTGTCCCCATACAGTAGTTTTCTCCCACATATGGGGTGTCAGCGTACTCAGGACAAATTGGACAACAACTTTTGGGGTCCAATTTCTCCTGTTACCCTTGGGAAAATAAAAAAAATGGGGACTAAAAGATGATGTTTGTTGAAAAAATACGATATTTTTATTTTCACGCCCGGTCGTTATAAACTTCTGTGAAGCACTGGGGGGTTCAAAGTGCTCACCACACATCTAGATAAGTTCCTCAGGGGGTATAGTTTCCAAAATGGGGTCATTTGTGGGGGGTTTCCACTGTTTAGGTACATTAGGGGCTCTCCAAAGGCAACATGACACCCGCAGACCATTCCATCAAAGTCTGCATTCCAAAACGTCACTACTTCCCTTCCGAGCCCCGACGTGTCCCCATACAGTAGTTTTCTCCCACATATGGGGTGTCAGCGTACTCAGGACAAATTGGACAACAACTTTTGGGGTCCAATTTCTCCTGTTACCCTTGGGAAAATAAAAAAATGGGGACTAAAAGATAATGTTTGTGGAAAAAATACGATTTTTTTATTTTCACGCCCGGACGTTATAAACTTCAGTGAAGCACTGGGGGGGTTCAAAGTTCTCACCACACATCTAGATAAGTTCCTTGGGGGGTCTAGATTCCAAAATGGTGTCATTTGTGGGGGGTTTCTACTGTTTTGGTACATCAGGGGTTTTCCAATCGCGACATGGTGTCTGATCTCAATTCTAGCCAAAAACGTCAAATGGCGCTGCTTCCCTTCCGAGCTCTGCTATGCACCCAAATAGTCATTTACACCCACATATGGGGTATCAGCGTACTCAGGACAAATTGCACAATAACTTTTAGGGTCCTGTTACCCTTGCAAAAATACAAATTGGGGGTGAAAAGATCATTTTTGTGGAAAAAATATGATTTTTTAATTGTACCGCTGTACGTTATAAACTTCTGTGAAGCCCTTGTGGGTTCAAAGTTCTCACCACATATCTAGATAAGTTCCTTGGGGGGTCTAGTTTTCAAAATGGGGTCACTTGTAGGGGGTTTCCACTGTTTAGGTACATCAGGGGCTCTCCAAACGCGACATGGCGTCCGATCTCAATTCCAGCCAATTTTGCATTGAAAAAGACAAACGGCGCTCCTTCCCTACTGAGGTCTGCCATGCGCCGAAACAGTGGTTCCCCCCCACATATCAGGTATCAGCGTACTCAGGACAAATTGCACAATAACTTTTGCAGTCCAATTTCTCTTGTTACCCTTGGTAAAATAAAGAAAATTGAACCTGAAGTATTTTTTTTGTGAAAAAAAGTTAAATGTTCATTTTTTTTAATATTCAAAAAATTCCTGTGACGCATCTAAAGGGTTAATAAACTTCTTGAATGTGGTTTTAAGCACCTTAAGGGGTGCAGTTTTTAGAATTGTGCCACTTTTGGGTATTTTCTATCATACAGACCCCTCAAAGTGGCTTCAAATGTGATGTGGTCCCTAAAAATAAAATGGTGTTGCAAAAATGAGAAATCGCTGGTCAATTTTTAACCCTTATAACTTCCTAACAAAAAAAAATTTTGGTTCCAAGATTGTGCTGATGTAAAGTAAACATGTGGGAAATGTTATGTATTAAGTTTTTTGTGTGCCGTATCGCTGTGATTTAAGGGCATAAAAATTCAAAGTTGGAAAATTGCGAAATTTTCAAAATTTTAGCCAAATTTCCGTTTTTTTCACAAATAAACGCAAGTTATTTGAATGCAATTTTACCACTATCATGAAGTACAATATGTCACGAGAAAACAATGTCAGAATCACCGGGATCCATGGAAGCGTTCCAGAGTTATGACCTCATAAAGGTACAGTGGTCAGACTTGTAAAAATTGGCCCGGGAGTTAACGTGCAAACCACCCTTGGTAGTGAAGGGGTTAAACAAAGAAGACTAAATAAAGGAAAAAGGAGAAGGCAAGAAGTTCTTTTCTGAATCAAGTTGAATGTGTCAAAATTATGTCAAGTACTGTACATCGTCCTAGGTGATCCTTGTTGGTTGTTAAAAAAAAGGAGGTTATGATAAAGTTTAATACTCCTGACATACTCTAATAGATTGAAAAATAAACGAACAGTATCTGGGGGGATATTCATGATTGTCTAAGATGACTGCTAACTTTATATAAATATATGGAAATCAAGTATGGGGTGGCCACTCGGTGATCCAAGAAGTATACTACATTAAAGAAAATATGCAGTTTTGTGAAAATATGCTCCGCATAATTTATTTTATTTCTCTCTGGGATCCCATAGAGATATAGAGTGGGCACGAGTGTAATGATTATTGCTAAACCGTATTGTACATATGCGCCATACAATGTCAAACTACGCTAACCATGTGAATATAAGATTGCGGGAAATAGAAACAGATACCATATAATTGACCTGATTGAATAAAAGCTGTGAATATAAGAATATGTGAATATAAGATTGCGGGAAAAAGAAACAGATACCATATAATTGACTTGATTGAATAAGAGCTGCTGAACGTTATGTGGGGAGTGCGCAGGCGCAGTATATACCATTGATATATGGACATGAGAGCGCGAGAGGAGTGACTACGCAATCTATCTAACTAAATGTGGTCTTTGGAATGTTTCATAGGGAGCGCGCATGCGCGATACTCCCCCGATGCATGGGTGCTCCGGCGCAATGACCCGATGATGGGAGGTACTGGGTGCACTTGCGCAGTGGAGCAAAGTGAACTTTGCATAGGAGATGTTATACTGGAGGCGCGGTGTGCCCCTTTGGTATGTGGACGCCGTGCGTTACTACGCAACCTATTTGATTAGCTGAACGCTACTTAGGGAGCGCACGTGCGCGCCCTCGATGTGTGGATGTTTTTGTGTGACAGCCCGATTACAGGAAGTACTGGGCGCACTTGCGTAGTAGGATTGGATGAGAGGTATGTAGGAAGCGCGCAAGCGCTGTATACTTCCCCATAGAAACCGAAAAACAGGAAGTGGTCACTGACAATTATCCGCCCACCTGCAGGAGGCAGGGATGTTCAAAGGAGCGCATGATATAAAAAGCAAACAAGTGAGCAGCCTCAGTGATGGCATGTTTTTGAATATGGAGGCATTGAGCCTTACCCAGAAACTCCCCTCATGATCTGGAGAACAGTGAAACGCATAGGGAGAAGGGAGCGTTATGTGCATGGAGGAACTCATCACTGAAATGGTTATGGGTGAGACCTCTCCATGATATATGATATATATGCAAATTCTGAGACTATGAAAAAAGTGAGGAAGTACATGCTATATGAGCAATGAATATGTTTACATAGAGATAAGAATCTCAGATTGCACGTTATGCCACTTATACTTTACAGGTTGTCACTATTATAACTTGTCTATGATCATTACGAGCAATAACGGTAGATGTGGATTTTCAATTACCATTACCATATTGATTTCTGGACTCTAGACAGACCATAGACAGTTTACAACATCACAGAACTTACAGAGGAGTGTTGTTGTCAGTCCCAAACTATTTCAAACGGAAAAAGCTATGTAAAGGAGAGATTCAGTTTAATTGTCTTTGAATAGGAGATTTGTATGAAGATATTTAGACTAGAAAATCTGACTAAAGTTTGGGTATCTTATTGTCCGCATCTCTAAGAGCGTTTTTTTGTGTCTTGTTGTTGTTTGTGTCTTTGTACATGTGCATTTTTAATAGGGACTATAGTCCTTTTTAATAAGTTAAAAAAAAAAGTAGATTAGTTTTATCTTTCTAGTTTATACATGACTGGTCCGCTGCTATACTTATACTTATATTTTGAGCTAGTTGATCACTCGCTGGAACCTCACTTTGGAGTGCAAAAGACAGAAGCCACAGGCCATAGGCAATTCTATTGGATTGGCAAGAGAGGAGACATTGAAAAATGGTGGCAGGAATGTCACACGTCTGTGACTGGGAAAACTGTGAAAGCTGATCATAAAGCACCACTGCATCCGATTGTGAGTTGACGTCCATTACAAATGGTAGCCATTGATCATCTGAAGGTAGGGGCCAGCAGGACATGCCATAGCTACATCTTAACCATCATCGATCAGTTCACCAAATTTGTAGTGGCCATCCCTGTGAAGGATTTAACTGCCCAGACTACACAGTGGTGGAGCAGGGAGAGGTAAGTATTGCAACTTGCAAGTGCTGTGGCCATGAGCAGGCTGGGGTCACCACCTGGCGCACCTGGGCAACTGCCGTTACTCTGAACAGGTGGGTGGGCCCACTCTTGGCCGACGGTACTGGCACAGGGCCCCTCATAGCACGCCAGTGTGTCTGACGGCGAGTGGGCCCCCTCAACGTCAGAGACGCTGTATTGTACTATGAGGGGCGCTGTGCCAGTACCGTCGGCCAAGAGTGGGCCCACCCACCTGTTCAGAGCAACGGCAGTTGCCCGGGTGCGCCAGGTGGTGACCCCAGCCCTTGGGGGGGTAGCCCAGTTAGGGAGGTTTAAAAAACGGCATATGTTGATGTGTAGGCTGTACATTCAGCAGCTGCAAATGGAGGAATTTGACAAGTCCGAGGAAGAGGAGGACAAAAGCGAGCCAAATTTCTGGCAACCTATGTGTCATCAGGGGATGGTGGGACCACATCCTTTGAAACCCATGCATGGTTCATTTTAATGAAGGTTAGATCATCAACATTTTGGGTCAAGAGATGGGTCCTTTTTTCTGTCAGGATTGATCCAGCAGCACTGAAGACTCTTTCAGATAGCACACTAGCAGCAGAGCAAGCGAGCTCCTGTAAGGCATATTGTGCCAATTCAGGCCAGGTGTCCAGTTTACAGGCCCAATAGTCAAAGGGGAATGACCTGTGAGGGAGAACATCGATATGGGAGGAGAAGTAGTTTGTAGCCATAGTTGACAACTGCTGTCTCCTGTCACTTGCAATCGATGCAGTATTACCAGTCGTGTGAGCGGTACTTGAGAAATCAGTCCACAACATTGTCATGAAACTCCTGTCTCCAACGCCACTTCGGCTATGTGCACCACGAACACCTCTTCCATTTTGCCCAGTTCGGCTCGTGGGAGAACCAGCACCGCTGCTGTGTGCTGGGAATGCCTCAAACAAACGGTTCACCAGAGTTGCTTGTTTGTTAGCCAATATTATCTCTAGGTTCTCCTGTGGCATGATGCTGTGTAATTTGCCTTTATAGCGTGGATCGAGGATGCTGGCCAACCAGTAGTCGTCATCCTTCATCATTTTGGCAATGCGGAGGTCCCTTTTTAGGATCCACAAGGCATAATCACACATGTGTGCCAATGTTCCAGGTGTCAATGATGCACTGGCAGTGGTGGAGGAGCACTTTCTGGCAAATCCACATCCCTCCTGTCACGCACAAACCCTGTACCTGACCTTGCCACGCCAACATTTTCTCTTGCTCCCAGTGAAGCATCCTCCTCCCCAAAATAATCATCCCCCTCATCCTCCTTCTCCTCTTCCTCTTCTTCCTCCACCTTGTCCAGGACAGTTCCCTGACCAGACAATGGCTGACAGTCATCAAGGCTTCCCTCCTCCTCCTCCTCCTGTTCCTCCTCCACTGCAGACGCCTGATCCTTAATGTTCGTCAAACTTTGCATGAGCAGACGCATAAGTGGAATGCTCATGCTTATGATGGCGTCGTCTGCGCTTTCCAGCCATGTGCATTCCTCAAAACACTGAAGGACTTCACAGAGGTCTTTCAGCTTTGACCACTGCACACCTGGCAACTCCATGTCTGCCCTCAAACTGCCTGCCCGTGTATCCTCCTACAAATGCATTACAGCCTGCCTCTGTTCGCACAGCCTCTCAACCATGTGCAGGATGGAGTTCCACCTTGTTGCAACGTCTATGATTAGGCGTGCTTGGGGAGGTGAAGCAATCGCTGCAGCTTCTGTACATGACTGGAATGTACGGGCGAGCGACGGATGTGCAAGCACAGTCTTCGCACCTTTTGGAGCAGGGCTGTTAACTCCGGATAATTATTTAGGAAGCACTGCACCACCAGGTGTGAGCTAGGCAAGGTATGTGTGTGTTTTGCAAGGGCTATGGCTGCCACAAAATTCCGGCCATTATCACTGACTACCTTGCCTGGCTCAAGATGTAGACTGCCCAGCCATGACTCAGTTTGTCGCTGCAAGTAGTCGGCCAGTACCTCCGCGGTGTGTCTGTTGTCGCCCAAAGACATCATCTTTAAAACAGCCTGCTGCCGCTTACCACTAGCTGTTCGGTAGTGGGACACCTCGTGTGCAACACTGGCAGCTGCGGATGGAATGCTCGTGCAACTGCGCTCTGTGGACGAGCTTTCGCTTCCTTAGGAGGAGGGTCGAACGCCTACAGCCAACTGTTTCCTATACTGTGGGCTAGGCAGCACTGTTCCACCGCCACTGTCCCCTGTGGAGCATGCATCCACCACTTTAACCCAGTGCGCAGGGATGGACACGTAACGGCCCTGGCCATGCCTACTGGACCATGCATCTGCTGTGAGGTGCACCTTTCCACTCACTGATTGTTTGAGTGCATGGACAATGCGGTCTTTCACATGCAGGTGGAGGGCAGGGATGGCTTTTCGAGAAAAGCAGTGCCGACTGGGTAGGTCATAGCGTGGGACAGTGTAGGCCATGAGCTCTCGGAAAGCTTCGCTTTCAACCAAACGGAAGGGCATTATCTCTAATGAGATCAGTTTGGCAATGTAGGCGTTCAAAGCCAGTGTACGCGGATGAGAGGATGAGTACTTTCTTGTCCTACTCAGAGTGTCTGCTAGGGTGAGCTGGACTTGAGAGCTGCATATGGGGGAACTAGCGGTGGACCGGACGGACTGAGAGGGGGTTGGTGATGGTGTTGGTGGTGATGGCCTAGATTCAGTGTTTCAGTGTTTCCTTGCAAAACCATTGTGATTCCCTGACTGCTTTGGCCTTGCGATGACACCTCAACATTTATTGCTGGTGGTGTGCTTACCGGTGGCAGTGGTCTTACAGTGGGGGAAGCGATGGAGCGTTGCTGGCTACCTTCAGTCGGAGCTGGTGCACATGTGGTACCTGAGGTTTTGTAGTCCGTCCACGCTTGCAAGTGCATGGTGGTTAAATGTCTAAGAATGCAACTGGTATTCAAATTTCTGAGATTTTTCCCTCGACTAAAGGTCCTTCCGCACTTCTTACAGATAACCTTTGCCTCATCAGTAGGAGTCTGAACAAAGAAGTGCCACACTGCACTCTTCCTACTATGGTATAAATTTTCAGGGCTTGTGCTAATTTGACCGTGTGGCCAAGCTGTCCTGCACCTCTTTTGGTTTTTGCTCCACGTTTTTGGACAGCTATGGGCCTGCCAGATAACCGCTGCTGAGATGTCGATGCCTGCTGCGGATCCTTCTCTTCATCTGAGCTATTGCCAGCGGCACCCTCTTCCCCCAATGGATGCCAATCCAGGTCAACAACTGGGTCATCCATCACCTCCTCTTCAATTTCATCTGCACCTTCCTCTGTGTCACCGTGTAAGGTGGTATAGTATGCGGGAAGGGGCACCTGAGTTTCATCAGGGTCAGATTCTGGCTTAGTAGACTGCGAGGGCAATGTAGTGCTGTGGTCAATGCACCAGCAGAATCATCTAGCAGTGGCTGTGCATCAGTGCACTCCATGTCAGATTCATCTTGGACTGGGAAATTCAGGATTTGACTGGATAACCCAGGCATGGTATGTGAAAAGAACTCCATGGAGTAATCTGAAGTGTGGGCTGCCGCATCCTTCACTTTTGGTGGGGGTGAAGGACACAAGGAAAGGTGATGTTCCTGACCAGAAGTCTGCACTGATGACTCAGTGCTTGCAGGTTTTGACAGTTCACAAGAGGAGGCAATAGAGCTGGTCGCTGTTTCGGCAATGTAAGCCAAAACCTGTTCCTGATGCTTTGGCTTTAAAAGCGGTTTTCCTACTCCCAGAAAAGGGAACCTTACAGGTCTTCTTGTGCCAGACGATGACGCAGGCTCAACACCTCCTGCCTTAGCTGCATTTGTGCTTTTGGAAAAACTAGCAGATGCACCACCACCACCATCAGTACCAGCTGCCCCCCCCACCCACGTTCGCGGCCTCTTCCACCATACTTCCTCATGTTTGTGAAAATGTAACAAAAATACCAGGAGATTTATGGTACTGTATGAGGAGTATACAGCTGTATAAGGTGTAGGTAAAAATGTAAATCTCTGCATATATTTCCTTATTCACAGACGCTCTCCCAGTATGTATTTGACCGTAATCCAACCAGCAGATATACGGTACTGTATCAGAAGTGGACAGCTCTATACGGTGTATGTATGGAAAAATGAAAATCTCCGTCTATTTTTTAACGGAGTCACACACAGATAGCATGTATTTGTTCGTGATACCAGCCAGTACACGGTAGTGTGTGTGGAGCGTACAGCTCTATACGGTGTATGTATGGAAATTTTTAAATTTCCGTCTATGTTTTTATGTAGTCACACACACGCTGTCTCTGTGTAGATTTGACCGTAATCAAACAGCAGATATACGATACTGTTTGACAAGCGGACAGCTCTATATGCTGTATGTATGGAAAATTTTAAATCTCCGTTTATTTTTTTACGGAGTCTCACACACGCTGTCGCTGCATAGATTTGACAGTAATCCAAACAGCAGATATACAAAACTGTTTGACAAGCGGACAGCTCTATACGGTGTATGTATGAAAATTATAAATCTTCTATTTTTTACGGAGTCACACACAGATAGCATGTATTTGTCCGTGATACCAGCCGGTACATGGTAGTCTGTGAGGAGCGTACAGCTCTATATGGTGTATGTATGGAAATTTTTAAATAGGTCTATTTTTTTACAGAGTCACACACACACTGTCTCTGTATAGATTTGACTGTAATCAAACAGCAGATATACGATACTGTTTGACAAGCTGACAGCTCTATACGGTGTATGTATGGAAAATTTTAAATCTCCATCTATATTTTTACGGAGTCACACACAGATAGCATGTATTTGTCCATGATACCAGCCAGTACACGGTAGTGTGTGAGGAGCGTACAGCTCTATACGGTGTATGTATGGAAAATTTTAAATCGTCTATTTTTTTACGGAATCACACACACACACGCTGTCTCTGTGTAATCAAACAGCAGATATGATACTGTTTGAGAAGCGGACAGCTCAATATGGTGTATGGAAGAATTGAAATGTCAATATATGTATTTACGGAGTCTCACACACACGCTGTCTCTGTATAGCTTTGACCGCAATACAAACAGCAGATATACGATACTGTTTGATAAGCGGACAACTCTATATGGTGTATGTATGGAAAATTTAAAATCTCCGTCTATTTTTTAACGGAATCACATACAGATAGCATGTATATGTCCGTGATACCAGCCGGTACACGGTAGTGTGTGAAGAGCGTACATCTCTATACGGTGTGTGAAAAAATTAACGCTCTGTAACTGTGCAGAAAATCAGAATAAAAGTTTTTTTGCTTTTAAAAAAGCAGTCAGCACAGCAGTGTGCACACAGCAATGCAGCTATCAGGTAGCCTTATAAAGCAGCCTAATAATCACCAGCGCTGCTGCACACACAAAAATCCTCCCCTGTCACTACACACTAACTGTACAGTTGAAATCGCTATCAGAAGAAGCACAGATTTTTTTTCTTTGTTGCCTAACGCTCTCCCTATTGAGAATCAGCAGCAGCAACCTCTCCCTATGCTAAGATCGGCAGAAGTAAAATGGCTGTCGGCGATCAGGGCATTTATAGCCACTGTGATGCCACACAAAGCAAGCCAATCACACGAATGCCCTTCTCTAAGATGGTGGTGGCCGCTGCCGATGTCATCGCGTTGCCCACAGTGTGCGTCCTTGATGATTGGCTGAGAAAAGGTGGTAGAAGAAGCATCATGGGAAACGCGACTTTGGCGCATGGGTCGGCGACCTCATGGCCAACCTCACGCTATGGTCGGGTTTCGATCGGAGAAACTGAACTTTAGCGAAAGTCGGCGACTTATCAATTTGACCGACCCGTTTTGCTCAACTCTAGTCACCAACCATTAATGACTGTCACCCAAAATTTTGAGAAAGTGTGGGTCATGGGAAAGACAGCGTGCTATCAGGCAAGACTTCCGTATCCTCACCAAGAGGAGAACTGACCATGCTCTCTTCCTCCTCCCTGTCCTCAAGCCATCCATGCTGAACAGAAGGTATGACAGTTGTGCAGGTAGTACAGTCTATAGCGCATGAAACTAGCTCCTGTTCTTCCTCCTCCTCAGTGTCACCCAATCCACGTTGGGATGAGATGAGGCTGGGCTGTGTGTAATCACCCTGTATGGTTCCTTGCTCCATCTCATCGTGCTCCGCCTGCAATGCCTCCTCTTTGATTCTGAGCAGAGAGCGTTTCAGAACACAGAGAAGCGGGATGATGATGCTTATTATGGCGTAATTGCTGCTCACCATCTTGGTGGCGCCCTCAAAGTTTTGGAAGAGGGTACATATGTCTGACATGTCCACTCTTTAGGTCTTATGTGTGGAGTCTGAACTGAATATCGACATCCTTTTTGATGCTGGTAGTCAACAACTGCCCTCTTCTGTTCACAAATCGCGAGTCATTTGAATATTCTTCAGCAAAAACGTAAAAGCTTCAGAGAATTTTAATAAAAAGATCAAGAAGGAAATAATTCTCCTTATATGCAAAAGTACTGATTCAAGATCTTTCAATGCTCCGATTAAACCTATAAACCCTTCTAAATTAGAAGAAGATGATTGAATGCTTGTACGGTGCGGGACTCCTACCCATTGCTCAGGATGATTAATCTCTGTCTGCCTTGGGAAAGTCGAAGTACTTTTTGTCCCTGGATCTGGCCAGTGGATACTAGCAGGTGCAGGTGACGTTTCATTGGTTAATGAAAGATGCTTACGGGACTTGAATTTCAAAGCAGCACTCATCTATCTGGATGACATCATTGTCTATGCGGCCACTTCTGAGAAACATCTTTGGCGGCTGGAGCAAGTGTTGAGTCGGCTGCAGAAACACGATCTGAAAGTGAAGCCCCAAAAATGTCACCTTTTCGCAAATGTGGTGCCCCTGAGGGTTCAGTCGCCACAGAGGTACTGCACCTCCTCCTGAGGTGTGGTACCTCACCATTCAGGTAAGGTGGAGACCCCTGACCACGCTCCAACACGTGCATTCCTCACAACACATTAGTGTAGCAAAGCACCCTTTGGTGGCTCCCTGCTTGGAACACGAAGCGTGCTGGAAGGCGGGTGGAGTTTAGTTTGCACTAAAGAGCGGGAAGAGGATAGGAGGGAGAGAGTTGGTCACAGGAGTCTGACGAGGTCGGACCTGTGTAAGGAGATCCCCTTAGAGGGATGGAGGAGGGAAAGTGCTGCAGCCGACCTCGGTGATCTGGGTCCGCTGGCACAGGAAAGGAACACTGAAAGAAAGCCTGACTCTCCATAAGAAGGAAAGGATTAGTATGGAACATGAGGAAAGGAAGAGAACAGAGGATTGAACGTTAGAGGATAACCCTTTTTATTATTATTATTATTATTATTATTATTATTTACTAGCTGAAGAGCCCGGCGCTGCCCGGGCATAGTTACTAAATGTGGTTAGTTATAGCAAATTAGAATTAGCCTCCATCCCATAGTCCCATGCCCATATACCCATCATGCATATCCATGATCCCATAGGCCCGTGCCCATATACCCATCATACATATCCTCCATCCCATAGTCGAGTGCCCATATACCCATCATACATCCTCCATCCCATAGTCCCATGCCCATATACCCATCATACATATTCGCCATCCCATAGTCCCATGCCCATATACCCATCACACATCCTCCATCCCATAGTCCCATGCCCATATACCCATCACACATCCTCCATCCCATAGTCCCGTGCCCATATACCCATCATACATATTCGCCATCCCATAGTCGAGTGCCCATATACCCATCACACATCCTCCATCCCATAGTCCCGTGCCCATATACCCATCATACATATTCGCCATCCCATAGTCGAGTGCCCATATACCCATCACACATCCTCCATCCCATAGTCCCATGCCCATATACCCATCATACATATCCTCCATCCCATAGTCCCGTGCCCATATACCCATCATACATATCAACCATCACATAGTCCCGTGCCCATATACCCGTCATACATATCCTCCATCCCATAGTCCAGTGTCCATATACCCATCACACATCCTCCATCCCATAGTCCCGTGCCATATACCCGTCATACATATCCTCCATCCCATAGTCCAGTGCCCATATACCGATCACACATCCTCCATCCCATAGTCAACCATTATGACATCATAATGAGCGGCGGGGCTTGCAACCTATGATGACATCAGCGACACCATGGCAACCATTATGAGATCATAATGAGCTTGATACACACACACTTTTTCCCCATTATGCAGATAGGGGCAAAATTGTTTGGTGAATTGGAACGCGCGGGGTTAAAATTTCGCCTCACAACATAGCTTAGGACACTCTCGGGGACCAGACGTGTGACTGTGCCAAATTTTGTTGCTGTAGCTGTGACGGTGCGGATGCCAATCCTGGACATACACACATACACACACTTGAGCTTTATATAATAGATTTATATAGCACCATTGATTCCATGGTGCTGTACATGAGAAGGGGTTACATACAAATTACAGATATCACTTACAGTAAACAAACTAACAATGACAGACTGATACAGAGGGGAGAGAGGACCCTGCCCTTTCAAGCTTACATGCTACAGGATGGTGGAGAAGGAGACAGTAGGTTGGTGGTTGCAGCAGTTCCGATGTTGGTTGAGGTGATATCACCGGTAGTGGTGAGAGAGAAGGAGGTAGCGGGGTCATTGCAGGCTGTAGGCTTTCTTGAAGAGGTGGGTTTTCAGGTTCCGTCTGAAGGATCCAAATGTGGTTGATAGTCGGACTTGTTGGGGCAAAGAATTCCAGAGAATAGGGGCTATTCGAGAGAAGTCTTGGAGGCGGTTGAGTGAGGAGCGAATAAGTGTGGAGGAGAGAAGGAGGACTTGGGAGGACCGGAGATTACGTGAGGGAAGGTATCGGGAGATTAGTTCAGAGACATATGGGGGAGACCGGTTATAGATGGCCTTGTAGGTCAGTATTAGTAATTTGAACTGGATATGCTGAGGGAACGTGAGCCAGTGAAGAGATTTGCAGAGGGGAGAAGCGGAGGAGTAGCGAGGAGAGAGATGAATTAGTCGGGCGGCAGAGTTAAGGATGGAATGGAGAGGTGCGAGTGTGTTAACAGGGAGACCACAGAAAAGGATGTTGCAGTAGTCGAGGCGGGAGATGATGAGGGCATGCACAAGCATTTTAGTAGATTGAGGGTTGAGGAAAGGATGGATTCTGGAAATATTTTTGAACTGGAGGTGACAGGAGATAGAAAGAGCTTGGATGTGCGGTTTGAAGGACAGGGCAGAGTCAAAGGTTACTCCGAGGCAGCGGACTTCTGGTACTGGGGAAAGTGTGATGTCATTAATTGTTATAGCTAGGTCGGGTAAGGAAGATCTGTGAGATGGAGGAAAGATGATGAGTTCAGATTTGTCTACATTGAGTTTGAGGAAGCGAGAGGAGAAGAAGGAGGATATGGCTGATAGACACTCTGGGATTCTGGACAGCAGAGAGGTGACGTCTGGGCCAGAGAGGTAGATCTGAGTGTCATCAGCATAAAGGTGGTAGTGGAATCTGTGGGACTTTATGAGTTGCCCCAGACCAAGTGTAAAGTTTGAGAAGAGTAGGGGTCCTAAAACAGAGCCTTGGAGGACTCCAACAGAGAGAGTGTGGGAAGAGGAGGTGGTGTGGGAGTGGGAGACGCTGAATGTGCAGTTGGAAAGGTATGAGGAGATCCAGGATAGGGCAAGGCCTTTGATGCCGTAGAAGGAGAGGATCTGTAGTAGGAGTCAGTGGTCAACTGTGTCAAATGCAGAAGACAGGTCTAGAAGCAGGAGTATAGTTTATTGTCCATTTGATTTGGCTGTAAGTAGGTCGTTAGTAATTTTGGCAAGCAAACAGTTCAACATAAGCATCAAAGTCATAATCAAGTGGTATATATATGACAATGCCAAATGGATTTGGTACTATAGTCATGGACCAAAATATGGACTGATCGCAATATGGAAACACACAGACCAAAAGGAAAAAATGATCATTAAGTCCAAAGTCCATAGTATTAACCAAGATCACTATCTAGATCGTGTGCCATGAGATTAATTAGAGTGAGCGTCCACTAGCACATTAATATGTACCTGCACCAGAGTGATCTTGGTTAATACTATGGTATATGATGCAGAGATAGACGCAGGGGAGACTATTTATTCAAAGCTATTTTGTCTATAATGCATTATATGGATGAGTTTTCAGTGTGACGTGTCAGCGTCGGTAGTTTTTCTTGCTGTTTTCACAATGTGGTGTTTTAGCCTCACCTGTATGCTTTCATATAATAAAGGATTTTTTATGAATTTTTTCATACTAACTTTGGACTTAATGATCGTTTTTTCCTTTTGGTCTGTGCGTTAGTAATTTTGGTCAGGGCTGTCTCAGTGGAGTGATGGGGGCGGAAACCAGATTGTAGATTGTCAAAGAGCAAGTTAGATGATAGGTGGGAGGAAAGTTCAGCGTGGACGTGCTGTTTCAGGAGTTTGGAAGCGAATGGAAGCAATGATATTGGGCGATAGCTGGACATAGTGGTTGGGTCGAGGGTTGGCTTTTTAAGGATAAGCATGCTTGAAAGCAGAAGGGAAGGTACCGGACGTTAGTGCTAGGTTGAAGAGGTGGGTTAGAGATGGGATAAGTGTGGTGGTGAGGTTGGGGAGGAGGTGGGATGGGATGGGGTCAAGTGCACAGGTTGTGAGGTGCGATTTGGAGAAGAGGCGATTAAGCTTCCCTTCAGTGATGTTGGAGAGTGAGGTTATGGGGTTTATGCATTGGTCTGGTATACAAAGGGGTTGTGGTGGTTGAGTGATGAAGACTTGCCTTGTTTGGTCAGTCTAGTTTTTGAAGTGTGTGGCAAAGTCCTCGGCAGAGATGAGGGAGGTTGGAGGAGGCAGTGGTGGGCGGAGGAGGGAGTTAAAAGTTTTGAATAACTGTTTTGGGTTGTAAGATAGGGAAGATACGAGGGTTGTGAAGTAGGCCTGTTTAGCAGAGGTGAGGGCAGATTTGAAATCTCAAGTTCTAGGCGCAAGACCGGGGTCCGGTCCCCGAGGTTGTTTGGATACTTATGGTCCCACAACAGACACCGGAGGAATAGAAGTTTGTCATCACTTTATTCCCACACAAGACTTGGGGGCACAACAGCAACGAGATAGAGAGCCGGGACTTAGAAGCAGAGAGTCCCCGAAGCAGGCTACAGCTGTCTGCCGTACAAGTAGAGTTCATAGGAACATTGGACAGGAGGAACTTGTCATGGTATCTGGAATTTTGGTCTGACAAGCGAAGGGTTAATATCATGGTATTTGGAATTTTGGTCTGACAAGTGAAGGGTTAATGGTTGGAGCCTCTCTTTGGTCTCAGGGAGGGTATTTATGGCCACAGGCAAGCAACCTTCCCTGTCGTTTATACTTCATACTTGAGTGTGTCCGACCCTGCCTTTGCTAAGTGCCTCTCGCCTGTTTCCATGTTTGTGGTGTGTATGACCTGGTCTGGATTTTGGTTTTTGTCCCTTGGCTTCCTGATTTGGTACCGTCCTGCTCGACCCGTGTTCTGACCTTTGGCTCCCCTAGACTACTCTCTGACTTTCTGAATTTGTACCGTGCAGCCCGACCCATGCCTGACCTCTTGCTTCCCTGACCATTCTTGCTCTGCCTGACTCTGTACCGCATTGATTCTCCTGTGTATGACTTCTGGATTGTCCGACCATCGCTACTGTATAAACCGCTGGCCCTCTGAGCCCTCTGCCTGTCACTTCAGCGTCCCTGCGATAAGCTCCGCCCCCTCTGACATCACAGGTCACGTGGTGCTAGGTTCTGCAGCCTCTGAGTGCTTCTGCAAGTGCTCCGCCCCTTCCACAGGTCCTGCAACCTCCCAAACTGTGCTCCTGCACTGGTCCCTCTGACAGCCCCGTGGTCTGAGTTCCTTCACCAACGCCGGGACCGCTGACCGGTCACGCTACACTCCTGCAGATAAGGGTAAGCGTGATAGAACTCCAGTGTAACTCAGTACTAGGAGTACTTCACTTAAAGGTTCTAAGAGGAAGACGTTCAGAAAAGGCACATAAGTTGGAGGAGTGTTGGAAAGGTGTGCTTCATCTTTCCTGGAGGCTGGCTGGGCTCCTGACCTGGAGGATACGGCACCGATGCGGGCTCTTGAGCCACCACAGACTGTGAGTAAAGCTTTGGAACTACATGCCCTGGTGTCCTCCACTTATTCCTGCGCCAACCTGCCCAGCACTGCTACATCCCTTGCGCCTGACACTACACCATCTAAGTGTCGCTTCATCCACTCTGCCCTGGGACTACAGCCCTGCCTGTGGAGGGCTTTACCATCACTGCTGCACCACACCATCTGTCCCAGAGGAACTGTCTGCAGCGTCGGCTTAACATCTACATTGCCGAACACCACAGGTGGCGTCACGACTTACACATTCACACTGAACATTTACAATGGGCGCCCAAGGCCACGGACTGGGTCACTGCTGCTGTGACACTTCCCTGTGAGATACCGGCCCGGTACCGAGTACCCCACAGCCCTGGGTGCGAGGGCGACTCATTTTTGGCATCACGAACAGGATGACGAAACCTGATGCCACCGGGTTCTGTGTGCCTACGATTTATTGAGCTTAAAAGATTGTGGAAATGTGCAGAAGACCTAATTTGATAGACTGTAAAATGAATGCTAAAACTGGCCGCTGGCGTGGAAAAGAGGGGCGTGATAATATGGGTGGTCCTAAGAAAAGACTGCGAATGGTCCTGGGCCTCCCCTGTCTGAACTTCTATGCGACAGCAACATGGCCCACCCCCCGAGGGGTTTGTATACTGGCCTGGTATGGAGGAGTAGGAAAAAGACGCCTCCCCCAGAAGGAGGAGCGGAAGCCAGTGGCGGAAAAAGAGCAGAGACAGGAAGAAGGAGAGAGAGAAGACGCCATGATGGAAGGAGAAAGGAGGCCTAAAGAGCGAAGGGAGGTTGAGCTGAATCTCCCAGGCGCAGCAACTGAAGGCTCCGATCTGGCTTCCACAATGAACCGCCGACAGCTGGAGAAGGAAATAACCTGGCTGACTCACGAATTGCGGCAGAAGCAGGAGGCGCTCTGGAAGAAGAAATGGCAGCACGCCCTGGAGGGTCCGCCACCATCCGCGGTGCCACAGTCACTGGTACTCGCCGCCGCTACATCGGATCTCCTCCAGACAAATCCTGTGGAGCCCGTGGCTGCTGCAATCCCCCAGCAGTGCCTATCCCCAGCTCCCCGCTGTCATCACTGCAGAGTGAGGCCTGCCAGGAGGGGTTGTCTGAGGGCCTGGGAGCCGAAGCGGAGGAAGGAGTTGAACTCCCGCCTGGACCTGATGCGGCTGTGCAGGTCCCACCGCACCGCAGACTCCCGCGGACCCAGAGTTGCCAGCCGCCCCACCATCATCTCCGATCGTGAGCCCGGTTACGCCAGTGAACATTGTACGCCGCCGGGAGGCCTCAGGTATGATCGCTACCCCTCCCAACGGGCTAACCCCTGAGTTTTCGTATAGTGAGGCCGGCATGCTTGAACTCCAAATGGGGCAATTAGATGAGCTATGCTCTCAATTCAAAATCACTAAGCTTACTGCAATGGGTAAGTGGAAGAAATCCCTGCTGAAAAGAGTAAGACTGGAGCAGGCGCGTCCCATTCAACATCTTCTGATCCCAGCAGAGGAATCTGAGCAGCTGAGGGGTGTTACTGTGCACCGTGGGTTACCTTTGCCACAAGTTCAGGACCCCCGCCTCAACCCTTACCAGCGCCCACAGATGCCAGTGACACCAGGTGCCAGGCCAAAAATTAAGACTGATACCACCTGAAATTGAGGAACCGCATCCATTGGTACCCATTGCAACTCCTGCAGAACCACCAGCAGCAGCAGAAATGCTACCTTCACAAGCAGGTACCAATTTAACTCCTTGCGAGGAAGAGTATATGCAATTTGTGGGTAAACAGCAGGAAGAGGAGGTCAAGAAATTCTTCCGTGGAAGCAGCAGCCAAGAGAGCCAGCTTCCAGTACCCCAGGAGGGGCCCACCAACACTAAAGCAAATAACTAACTTTTGTTACACTGGAGGGCATTAGCACCATTGTGCCTGTTTTTTCCAGTTTTTGTTTTTCCTATTTTTGGTTATCATGTTTATTGTTGCTACCCAGTTTTATTGGCAGCCTTTTTCATATTGAACTGTGGAGATTATGGACGCGGAATGATCCAGAACTGTATTTGTAAATAGTTGAACCTCTTTAGGTGCCCTCTCTTGGTTTTACATAGACCTTTTGAAGATAAGGACTACCTCACCTGGAGCATAGCTCCAATCAAAGGACACTGCAAGAGATCCCGGCTGGGAGCGGTGTCCAGCACTTACAAGAATTATTGAAGTTTTAATGTGCAGTATTTGATAATGTGTCTTATGAAAGTATTGATGACTAGAAAATAGTTTTTATATAGGATTTAGGAAAGCTTTAATAAAGAGAGGAGAGATTTGAATAAAAGAAGATGCAAGTGATGAACCAGGTATCAGCGGTTGTCACTTAAAGTTAATGATAGAAGAAAATGTAAAAAGGAAAGATGATAAAGAAATGTGTTGATAATGCAGCTTGCACTTTTGAATTAGGACTCTAGATAGTTGATTAAGAATTGTTTGCAACGTTCAAGAATGATTGCCTCTCATATTGAGATTAGATAAGTATTGTTTATTAAGCATCCCAAAAATTTTGTATGTTCCTGTATTTGTCAACTTTTGTTTTCTTGCAGTTCGCGGGCGTGCTGTGTTTAACGGGGGGTATGTGGCGCCCCTGAGGGTTCAGTCACCACAGAGGTACTACACCTCCTCCTGAGGTGTGGTACCCCACCATTCAGGTAAGGTGGAGACCTCTGACCACGCTCCAACACCTGCATTCCACACAACACAGTAGTGTAGCAAAGCACCCTTTGGTGGCTCCCTGCTTGGAACACGAAGCGTGCTGGGAGGCGGGTGGAGTTTAGTTTGCACTAAAGAGCGGGAAGAGGATAGGAGGGAGAGAGTTAGTCACAGGAGTCTGACGAGGTCGGACCTGTGTAAGGAGATCCCCTGAGAGGGATGGAGGAGGGAAATTGCTGCAGCCGACCTCAGTGATCTGGGTCCACCGGCACAGGAAAGGAACACTGAAAGAAAGCCTGACTCTCCATAAGAAGGAAAGGATTAGTACGGAACGTGAGGAGAGGAAGAGAACAGAGGATTGAGGGTTAGAGGAAAACCCTTCTCAATTTCTAGGTGCAAGGCCGGGGTCCGGTCCCCGAGGTTGATGGATACTTATGGTCCTGCAACAGACACCGGAGGAATAGAAGTTTGTCATCACTTTATTCCCACCCCACACAAGACTTGGGCGCACAACAGCCACGAGATAGAGAGCCGGGACTTAGAAGCAGAGAGTCCCCAAAGCAGGCTACAGCTGTCTGCCGTACAAGTAGAGTTCATAGGAACATCGGACAGGAGGAACTCCAGTGTAACTCAGTACTAAGAGTACTTCACTTAAAGGTGCTAAGAGGGAGACGTTCAGAAAAGGCATATAAGTTGGAGGAGTGTTGGAAAGGTGTGTTTCATCTTGCCTGGAGGTTGGCTGGGCTCCTGACCCGGAGGACACGGCACCGATGCGGGCTCTTGAGCCACCACAGACTGTGAGTAAAGCTTTGGAACTACATGCCCTGGTGTCCTCCACTTATTCCTGCGTCAACCTTCCCAGCACTGCTACATCCCTTGCGCCCGACACTACACCATCTAAGTGTCGCTTCATCCACTCTGCCCTGGGACTACACCCCTGCCTGTGGATGGCTATACCATCACTGCTGCACCACACCATCTGTCCCAGAGGAACTGTCTGCAGCGTTGGCTTAACATCTACATTGCCGAACACCACAGGTGGTGTCACGACTTACACATTCACATTGAACATTTACAATGGGCGCCCAGGGCCACGGACCGGGTCACCGTTGCTGTGACACTTCCCTGTGAGATACCGGCCCGGTACCGAGTACCCCACAGCCCTGGGTGCGAGGGCGACCCACAAACAAATTGAGTGTCTGGGACACATCGAATCTGCTGAAGGAGTGAGATCGGCGTATGAAAAAATAGCTGTGCAAGAATGGCCCACCCCGACAGCAGTGAAAGATGTTCGGGCCTTCCTGGGGCTTACTGGGTACTACTGAAGGTTCGTAAAGCATTGTGCCCGTATCGCTAACCCGCTGCTGGAGCTACTCAAGGCAGTACCATCTGGTTCGAAGAATCAAACCTCAATGAAAAGCAGCTGGGAAGAATCCTTCAGAGCCTTAAAAATGGCGTTGACAGAGGTCCCAATACTCGCCTATGCGGAATGAGTGATAGTCTATGCCAGCCGGTCTCTTCACGACTTGGAACGAAACCCGGACAACTACAGCTCTTTCAAGTTGGAACTGCTGGCGTTGGTGTGGGCAATGACCAAAAAGTTCAGAGTATTTGTCGGGGTCTGAAGTCTTGGTGCGTACCGATAATAATCCCCTCGCCCACCTGGAAAACAAAATTGGGGGCCCTAGAACAACGAAGGGTGGCCCGCATGGCGAAGTATCGCTACAAGATCGCTGATCGGGCCGGGGCTGAGAACACACACGCTGTTGCTCTCTCGCAAGTGATGCATGAGGAGCCTGAACAGGACAGAGATGAAGAATTGGAGGCAGAGGAGATCCTCAGTTTCCGGGACCTTGCTAAGTCATTGGTGGCAAAGCAGGGACAGATCAGAGGGGCGTCTGGAGAACGGTTGCTAAAGAGGCATGGTCTGCAGCTGGATGGAGTGAGACGTCTGGCGCGGAGCTCCTGCAGTCATCTGCATAAACGACGGAAATAAGCAACTTTTCTAAGACTTCAGCGACTTGAGGACTCTTCCTTATAGCCTGAGGAACAAGAGGACACCTTAAAAGCCGATTTACCAACATCAGTGGAGAGTATTTCTGAGCGGCCTTCAGTGTCGGGTGAGCCTGATTCTCCTGCTCCCCTGCATGACTCAGCGTTTCAGCTTGCTGGTTATCTGAAGTGGCAGAGAATCGTGGCCTTCTTCTGTGAAGATCTTGGGTCCCTGGAAACCTTTCCTGACCACTTGGGAGGCAGAGTTCTTCAGGTAGGAGAGAGGAGCAAAGCGGCAGTAACAGTCTGCAGCGGCGGTTCAGAGCCGCTGCTGTTGATTGATATCGGCTGTCCTCCTGCATTGTGATGCGCTCCTTCTCTGCATCCTGGGGTTAATTCTTCCTCTCCTCCCTCCTCTGTTTGATTGGGAGTTGTTCTCGGAGGGTAAGAGGACTTTGTAAAGCGGCAACTGAAGAGTTACAGCGGCGGTAAGGAGCTGCAGTTCCTGATTGACAGTGGGTCTCTTCTTGTAGAGGCCCGCCGACTTCAAAGCTGTGTGTCACGCTGCGCTTTGGTTCCAAGGATTGACTCTTCCTCTCCTCTCCCCTCTGATCAGCCTGGGGTCCTTTTCGGAGCGTAAGAGGTCACTGCTAAGCGGCACCTGAAGAGTTACAGCAGCGGTAAGGAGTAGTGTTGAGCATTCCGATACTGCAAATATCGGGTATCGGCCGATATTCGCTGTATCGGAATTCCGATACCGAGTACCGATATTTTTTCAATATCGGATGCCGGAATCGGAAGTCCCCATAATGCAATGAGCCACTGTTGTGGCTGTGATTGGCTGCTGAAATGATGTCAAGTAGTAGTCCCATCATCGGGCTAATGTGTTGAATGTAAAAAAAAAATAAAAAAAACATACTACATATATACTACATTCATACAACATACATACATGCTACATACATACTTCATATATACTGCATTCATACAACATACATATATACTACATACTACATACATGCTACATATATACTACATTCATACAACATACATACATGCTACATACATGCTACCTATATACTACATTCATACAACATGCATACATACTACATACATACTACATATATGCTACATTCATACAACATACATACATACATACTACATATACATACTACAATCATACAACATACATACATACTACATACATGCTACATATATACTACATTCATACAACATACATACAGTACATACTACATACTACATACATACTACATGTATACTACATTCATACAACATACATGCATACTACACACTACATACATGCTACATATATACTACATTCATACAACATTCATACATACTACATACTACATACATACTACATGTATACTACATTCATACAACATGCATTCATACTACATACTACATACATGCTACATATATACTACATTCATACAACATACATACATACTACATACTACATACATACTACATACATACAACATGCTACAGACATACAACATACATACATACATACTACATACTGCATACATACTACATACATACTGCATACAATACATTCATACAATACATACATAGACATACAGTACACATAACATAGAGAACATACTCACCATCACTTGTCACTTTGATCCCCGAAGCCAGTGTCATCTATGAAAAATATGAAAATAACAAACAAGCCATATACTCCCTGATCCGCAGAAATCCACAAGGGTCCCACGCCGATCTCCCGTGAAGAACAGCAGCATCAGCTGATGCGACCGCTCTCTAGGGGCTTCAATAATCCAATGACGGGAGGTAGGTATCCTTCCGCACTGTATTCCTCCGCCACTGTAAAAAAAATGCCATAAAGTGAGACCAGGGACTATTTTTTACAGTGGCGGAGGAATACAGTGCGGAAGGATACCTACCTCCCGTCACTGGATTCCTGGAGCCCCTAGAGAGCGGTCGCATCAGCTGATGCTGCTGTTCTCCATGGGAGATTGGCGTGGGACACGCGTGGATTTCTGTGGATCAGGGAGTATATTGTTTGTTTGTTATTTTCATATTTTTCCACAGATGACACTGGCTTCGGGGATCAAAGTGACAAGTGATGGTGAGTATGTACTCTATGTTATATGTACTGTATGTCTATATGTATGTATTGTATGAATGTATTGTATGCAGTATGTATGTAGTATGTATGCAGTATGTAGTATGTATGTAGTATGTATGTATGTTGTATGAATGTAGTATAAATGTAGCATGTATGTAGTATGTAGTATGTATGTATGTTGTATGAATGTAGTATATATGTAGCATGTATGTAGTATATATGTTGTATGAATGTAGTATATATGTAGCATGTATGTAGTATGTAGTATGTATGTATGTTGTATGAATGTAGTATATATGTAGCATGTATGTAGTATGTATGTATGTTGTATATATGTTGCATGTATGTATGCTGTATGAATGTAGTATATATGTAGTATGTATGTAGTATGTTGTATGAATGTAGTATATATGTAGTATATATGTAGTATGTTTTTTGGTTTTTTTTACATTCAACACATTAGCCGGATGATGGGACTACTACTGTCCCATCATTGGCTAATGTGTCAATCACTGTCATTGTAGCAGGCATCGCCCGATGGGATTGCAGTCCCATTGGACGATGCCTGCACACACACAAGACCCCCGGCAGGCCCGCACAGACCACCGGGAGCCGGCACAGACCACCGACAGCCGGCACATGCCCCCGAGAGGCCCGTACAGACCACCGACAGCTGGCACAGGCCCCCAAGAGGCCCGTACAGACCACCGGCAGCCGGCACAGGCCCCCGGCAGCCGGCACAGACCACCGACATCTGGCACAGGCCCCCGAGAGGCCCGTACAGACCACCGGCAGCCGGCACAGGCCCCGACAGGCCTGTACAGACCCTCGAGAGGCCCGTACAGACCACCGGCAGCCGGCACAGGCCCCCGACAGTCGGCACAGACCCCCAAGAGGCCCGCACAGACCCCGCCCGCACACACCGACACGCACAGTGTCCGCCCACGCACCGCCCATACTCTTCCCCCCTCCCGAACAGGATGTACAAGGCAAGAAAGGTTTTTTTTTAATTCCGATATTTCTGTCCCATTGACTTGAATGGGACTTCCGGTATCGGAATCAGCGATACCAGATACTTTTTGTGTATCGGGCCGATCCAATCCGATATTTCTGAATATCGGATGGTATCGCTCAACACTAGTAAGGAGCTGATTTACAGCTGGTCTCTATTTGCAGCGGTCAGACGATTCTTAGGGTTGCGGGCTGGTTTGGTGTCCTCTTCCCGAAATATAATCACATCTCTGACCCTGGGAAGGTGCGACAAGGGTGAAAGAAGGTATTGGAGAGTGTCACCTCTTGGTCTCCCATCCCGGTAAGGACTTGCGGCTATTGATTATCAGTGGGAGCTGTTCAGCAGCACCGACCAGTTGCTCTCCCCGACCTCGGAACAACTTGAGGCTTTTGCTCCATGGGTGGTCACACTCCTCTGGATAGAATTGCGACTTCATTCCACATTTTAAGAAGAAGAAAGAGGGTGGTGCTGCTTTAAAGGATGCTGATTGGTTACAGCAAAATCAGCAAGGTCAGTTAACAGATCTCTCTGTACCAGGACTGGTGTGGAGCTTCTTTCTAGATCTGGGGGGATCCCTCCTGTTATTGGATCTGTTTCCTTTTATACATAGTAGTGCCTATCTGCAGCAGCAATGAAACTGCTTCATATTACTAACCTAAATCTTTTCTTAAGCTGATTCTTGGGTAGATTGTTCTTCTCAAATAGGAGTAATTTAAAGTGCATTTGGGTGGATTTTGTCTGTGGGTGGTTTTGATTCGGAGGTGTTTCTCAGGTTTTTGGCATAACGCTATTATTATATTGCTTAAGTTGGCTTCTTGGATAAGGAAGCAATAATTAAAGGGAGTGGAGGTTTCCTAGTATTTTTAGTTTGCTAGTTTCCAGACATAAATGTAACTTGTCCCTATATATGAGGCAGGAGTTTGGTAAATAAAGAAATTTAAGGCATATTTTTAACACTAGTGCCTCCACCAATTGCTAAGAGGATCTGATATTTGTTCAATAAATCTATTTAGATACAAGGGCTATCTCAAACTAGGAGTAATTTAGCCCACTCTTATAGTTCTTCAAGCCTTTGTCAATATTTGTTCTGGAATAGCTTAAAGCTATAAGTAGTTTTTCTCGAAGCGGTTAATTTAACCCCTTTCTGCCATGAGACATACTATCACGTCCATGTGCCCTGGGAGGGGATAGTACGTCATAGCGATCAGCGGCGCCCACGTGGTGAGCGCCGCTAATTGCGGCCGGGTGTCAGCTGATTATCACAGCTGACACTCGGCACAATGTGTCAGGGGAGGTCACGGACCTCCCACGACACGTTAACCCCTTGTACACCGCGATCAAACACGATTGCGGTGTACCGGGGGTTAAAGGGAAGCATCGGCAGGGAGGGGGCTCCCTCCGTGCTTCCCTGAGTCCCCCACGGCAGCACAATGTGCAGCGCTGCAGCGGGGGGCTCCTTCCCTGCAGGCCCCCGAATTCAAGATGGCGACGGGGACCTTCGGGGACCTGCAGGGAGCCGGCTTCCTCAGTGCCTGCAAAGCGCAGGCACAAGGAAGCCTGCTGCACTGCCTGTGACAGATCGCTGATCTGTCACAGTGATCTGTGACAGGACTGTGATGTCCCACCTGGGACAATGTAATAAAGTAAAAAAAAAGTGTTAAAATAATTTTTAAAAAATCGCCAAATAAATTAGAAAAAAAAAATATTCCCCCAATAAATTCATTTTTTGGAAATAAAAAAAAAAAAAAACCAATAAAAGTACACATATTTGGCATCGCCACGTCCGTAACGACCTGCCCTATAAAACTGTATCATTAGTTAACCCTTTTAGCGAACCCCTTAAAAAATAAAAATAAAAAACGAAGCAAAAAATAATGATTTATTATCATACCGCCGAACAAAAAGTGCAATAACGCGCGAACAAAAAGACACATATAAATATCCATGGTACCACTGAAAATGTCATCTTGTCCCGCAAAAAAACGAGCCGCCATACAGCATCATCAGCGAAAAAATTAAAAAGTTATAGCTCGCAGAATAAAGCGATGCAAAAATAATTATTTTTTATATAAAATAGTTTTCATTGCATAAAACCGACAAAACATAAAAAAGACATAAATGAGGTATCGCTGTAACCGTACTGACCCGAAGAATAAAGCCGCTTTATCAATTTTATCGCACGCAGAATGGTGTAAACGCACCCCCCCAAAAGAAATTCATGAAACGCTGTTTTTTGTTCATTCTGCGTCCCAAAAATCAGAATAATAAGCGATCAAAAAATGTCACGTGCCCGAAAATGATACCAATAAAAACATCAACTCGTCCCGCAAAAAATAAGACCTCACATGACTCAGTGGGTCAAAATATGGAAAAATTATAGCTCTCAATATGTGGTGATGCAAAAACTATTTTTACAATAAAAAGAGTCTTTTAGCGTGCGACAGCTGCCAAACATAAAAACCGCCATAAATAGTAAATCAACCCCCCCTTTTCACCTCCTTAGTTAGGGAAAAATAATAAAATTAAAAGAAAATGTATTTATTTCCATTTTCCCGCTAGGGCTAGGGTTAAGGCTAGGGTTAGGGTTTGGGTTAGGGCTAGGGTTAGGGCTGAGATTAGGGTTAGGGGTATGTTGGAGTTAGGGTTGGAGTTAGAATTGGGGGTTTCCACTGTTTGGGCACATCAGGTCCTCTCCAAATGCAACATGGCGTCTGATCTCAATTCCAGCCAATTCTGAATTGAAAAAGTCAAATGGTGCTCCTTCCCTTCCAAGCTCTGCCATGCTCCCAAACAGTTTTTTACCCCCACATATGGGGTATCAGCCTACTCAGGACAAATTGGACAACTTTTGGGGTCCAATTTCTCCTGTTACCCTTGGGAAAATAAAAAAATTGGGGACTAATTGATCATGTCTGTGGAAAAAATACGATTTTTTTATTTTCATGCCCGGGCATTATAAACTTCTGTGAAGCCCTTGGGGGTTCAAAGTGCTCACCACACATCTAGATAAGTTCCTTAGGGGATCTAATTTTCAAAATGGGGTCATTTGTGGGGGGTTTCCACTGTTTAGGTACATTAGGGGCTCTCCAAAAGCAACATGACACCCGCAGACCATTCCATCAAAGTCTGCATTCCAAAACGTCACTACTTCCCTTCCGAGACCCGACATGTGCTCATACAGTAGTTTTCTCCCACATATGGGGTATCCGCGTACTCAGGACAAATTGGACAACAAATTTTGGGGTCTAATTTCTCCTGGCACCCTTGGGAAAATAAAAAAATTGGTGACTAAAAGATCATGTTTGTGGAAAAAATACGATTTTTTTATTTTCACGCCCGGGCGTTATAAACTTCTGTGAAGCACTGGAGGGGTCAAAGTGCTCACCACACATCTAGATAAATTCCTTGGGGGGTCTAGTTTCCAAAATGGTGTCATTTGTGGGGGGTTTCCACTGTTTTGGTACATCAGGGGCATTCCAAACGCGACATGGTGTCCGATCTCAATTCCAGCCAAAAACGTCAAATGGCGCTGCTTCCCTACCGAGCTCTGCCATGCGCCCAAATAGTGGTCAACCCCCACATATGGGGTATCAGCGTACTCAGGACAAATTGCACAATAACTTTTAGGGTCCTGTTACCCTTGGAAAAATAAGAATTGAGGGTGAAAAGATCATTTTTCTGGAAAAAATATGATTTTTTAATTGTACGGCTGTATGTTATAAACTTCTGTGAAGCCCTTGGGGGTTCAAAGTTCTCACCACACATCTAGATAAGTTCCTTGGGGGGTCTAGTTTCCAAAATGGTGTCTTTTGTGGAGGGTTTCCATTTTTTTTGTACATCAGGGGTTTTCCAATCGCGACATGGTGTCCGATCTCAATTCCAGCCAAAAACGTCAAATGGCGCTGCTTCCCTTCCGAGCTCTGCCATGCGCCCAAATAGTGGTTTACCCTCACATGTGGGGTATCAGCGTACTCAAGACAAATTGCACAATAACTTGTTGGGTATTTCTATCATATAGACCCCTCAAAGTGGCTTCAAATGTGATGTGGTCCGTAAAAATAAAATGGTGTTGCAAAAATGAGAAATCGCTGGTCAATTTTTAACCCTTATAACTTCCTAACAAACAAAAATTTTGGTTCCAAAATTATGCTGATGTAAAGTAAACATGTGGGAAATGTTGCTTATCAAGTTTTTTGTGTGCTGTATCTCTGTGATTTAAGGGCATAAAAATTCAAAGTTGGAAAATTGCAAAATTTTCAAAATTTTCGCCAAATTTCTGTTTGTTTCACAAATAAACGCAAGTTATTTGAATGAAATTTTACCACTATCATGAAGTACAATATGTCACGAGAAAACAATGTCAGAATCACCGGGATCCATGGAAACGTTTCAGAGTTATTACCTCATAAAGGGACAGTGGTCAGAATTGTAAAAAATGGCCTGGTCATTAACGTGCAAACCACCCTTGGGGCTTAAGGGGTTAATAGCATTATATAGACTGATTTTTCATTTGTTCTGGGTGGGCTGGCTCTTTGGAAGAGGCGGAAGCACATAATAATTCTGTTTGAAATAGTAGTGCTGATTGTAATCTTCTCCCGAGAGGTCCAATTCTATTTTTGTTGGGTTGGTAATTTTTACTCAAACAATAGTCACCCACCTACTTTTTCGGGTGCCTCTAACTTCTACTAGGAGATTTGGAACATCTTTTTTACTATTATAGTCTACCTAAATCTTCAAAATAAGTCAGAAGAGTACTAGATCTAAACAGCAAAGGGGAAAATATGCGTCAAATCAAGATGTTACTAATTTAGATGAGGCTTTATTGATTAGTCCCCCTACTACCCCTCCAGTAGCCAGAATTGCTATAGATCAAAAAGCTGATGTAACCTCCCTAATGATACAAGAACTTAAAAATATTCAAACAGAAATGGATATTACTACAGCTAATAAAAAAGCCAAGAGAAAAGAGACAAAAATAGGGGGTAAATCTTTATTATCAGACTCTGAAGAGGAATTTTATGAGACCTCTCCTATTCAGAGCCCTAACAAAAGTAGGCCCAGATTGGAGGAAAGCATTTTACCAGAGGGCTCTAATCTAAATACCAATACCGATTTTGACAGTATTCAAGCCTCAGGGAGGGGAGCTTCGGAACAATATGTTAAAGACCTAATTTTGGCGCTAAACAGGAATCTAGAATCCACTCTTAATAAACATGCTAATCTATTACAAACTAACTTAGACTCGATTAATAATAGAATTGATAAAAATGATAAAAAAATTGAGGCCCTTGAAAAAACATCTGTTTCGTTACAAAAAGAACAAGCAAATACCCAAAAAGAAATACAAGTTTTGCGCAGTAAATTAGCTGACTTTGAAGACCGCAACAGGCGGAACAATATAAAACTGAGAGGAATCTCAGAAAAAATAAATAAAAACAGTCTTCAAAACTATGTTAAGGAGATTCTAACTAAAATTTTACCCTCCATCCCAGAATCAGAATTAATGATAGACAGAATACATAGATTGCCCCGCCCAAGATCCATTTCGGCCGAAATCCCCAGGGACACAATTCTGAGGTTCCATTTTTTCCCTACTAAAGAAAAACTTTACCTGACGAAGGTACACCAAAACGCGCGTCGGGGCTGGCACATCCCGGGGACTACAGCAGCAAAAGAGGTATAGCACCGTGCCTGCACTGTTAAACACCTTCATACACTTTTTTCTTGCCTCTAGCATTTCTTTTTTTTATATATATTCACTTTAATTGTTTAAATTCACTTCACCATTGTTTTGCATTTGCACTTTATTTGCGGCCATATATTTATCGCCTGCTGCACAGATGTATTTGCACTTTATATGATATCCTACTTTGCTGTTTGCACATAAATATTATATTGACACTTGTATTTTCTTTTTGGTTATACTTTGCATTGTGCTATATCATCTCAACATACAGTATTTGTGGTTACTATTGTCCCCTGGTTGTGCCTATGGCATTGGCCTCCCCTTATTATTATATATTTTTTATTTGATATTTATCTAATAAACTTTAATTATTGGACATATTTTCAGTTTCTTTCGCTGTTTAAAGAAAAACTTCTAAACTATCTTAAAACTAACAAACAACTTCCCCACCCTTACGATCACATCAAAACGTTTGCAGACCTCTCAAAAGATACTGTACTATCCAGTCGAGAAAGAATTTTAAAGAGGTTACTACTCTACTTCGCAGAAAAGGTGTAATATATAGGTGGGGGTTTCCCACCAAGCTTTTGGTTAACCATGGGGGAAAAGTTATCTCAATTCTCTCCGCTCAAGAGGAAATGTCCTTTCCTGCGTCCTTGAATAAAAAAGCAGAAATGCCTGGATGAATCCTAGGTTTTATATCCCGCTATGTCTTGAATCCTTTAATATGCAGAGGATATGTAAAGTTTCCACGAACTTTCCCAATTTAGGAAGTCTATCCGCAAGTTGCGGATTCTTCCTCTGTACTAATGCGACAAGTCTACATATAATTTATATTTTGAGTATAGTTTGGCTTTTGTAGAAGCATTTGTTAGTAAGCAATGTATTAAGCGATATTAATACCTTTATTGCAGGTGTTGTATTATATATGTATGCTTGTCTTTATTTTTTATAGGGGTTTATTTAACTCCTATTCATACTGAAGAGAAACAATACTGTTAATTTATATAATATATATTGTAATGTAACCTCTACTTTATCATTTTATTGTAGAACCATTACTGTTAATTTTGAAAATTTTAATTAATGTAACTTCTACTTTATTATACTACTGTAGAATCATTACTGTTAATTTTGAAAATTTTAATAAAGTTATTTGAAAATGGAGAACGGTTGCTGGGACGACCTCGGGATGACTGGGTGCAACTTCAGCAAGCAGATGAAGAACTTGCCCAACTGAGAGAGTGGGTTGCCCTGAAGCAACTTCCCAGCTGGTGAGAGAGAGACGCTGTCCTCGGGGGCTCTGCAGATCCTGAAACAGTGGGAGAGACTTCAGTTGGAAGATGGATTGCTATACAGAAGAGTACAGCTTGTCCGAGAATTGGGGGTCACTTGGCAAGTAGTGCTCCTCGAAAATATGATCCGTGTGGTGGCTACACGTGCTCACTTTGGTCCAGAGAAGACATTTCAGTGGATACATAAGCTGGTATAAAACCCTCAACTGAGAACTGCAGTAGAGGAGGCTTGTCAAAGATGTTGGAACTGTGAACTAGCCAAACCTTCAGTGCAGCGAACCCCGACGAAGACCATCGTAAAATCTGCCCCCCCTAGAGCTATTGATGATCAATTACTTAGCCGTAGGCCCGGCACATCTCGGGTATGAACATTGTCTGTCTGGTGATGACCGACCACTTCACCAAGTTCATTGTAGTGAGACCAGACTGCTGAATCAGCTGTGCAGGCCATTTTCCGAGACTTCATCTGGGTGTACGGTTGCCCGAAACAGATCCAGTCTGATCAAGGTGCTTGCTTCCAAGGTCGAGTGATGGAGGAGTTACATAGTTTGTACCGGATTGAGAAGTCAAGGACTACGCCGTATCATCCTCAGTGGAATGGAGCTTATGCGCGCTTCAATCAGACATTGATCCAACTGCTCCGAACATTGGAGGAAGATCGGAAAATACGGTGGCCTGAGTTCGTGGCTGAGCTGGTGTGGGTGTACAACAATCGGGTGCACAGTACAACTGGATACATTCCGTATACCTTGCTGTTTGTCCGAAAAAGACGAGAGATCACTGAGCTGGAGTTAGACCCAGAAGAAGACTACCCGCGGATGAGGTGTCTTCCTGGGTTCGAGAACACCGACATCGACTACAGACTATTCACCGACTGGTACAGACGAAGTTCCGAGAACTCCAACACCATGAAACGCCAACCTAGGGACACCTCTGAGAGGAGATCGGGTGTTGCTCCAGGCCAAGTGGCCCCAGGGAAAACTGGACCATCGATGAGAGAAGACACCGCATCGAGTGAAGCACCGAGTCAGCTCTGATGGGCCGGTGTATGAAGTTCAACCCGAATGGGAAGGAGAGACACCTACCCCGACTAATTCATTGCAGCTTGTTGCTGTCCTGTTTGTCACAGGATCCGGAGGAAGGAGAAAGAGTGCCGGACATCACTGAAGTACCCTCTCCAACGGTTCTCGACTGTAATGAGGAAGAGACACTCGTCTCAGCATGAACAGGGGGCGTGGCCGGCAAGAGAGGGGGCGTGGCTGACACATTTGCAGTGGAGTGCGGTAAAAGTTACATCCCGGACGTGACAGTGGGACAGGCTCTCAAAATCGGGACTGTCCCCTGGATCCGGGACGGTTGAGAGGTATGCGTATGCACCACACACACACTGTATACACAGACAAGGGGGAGAGCACATGGGGTACACAGGTCAAAGAAGAGATGACATGAGAGGAGAAGACAGGAGGTGGGGGACAGAGAAAGCACACAGGGGTGAGAGAGACAGAGCACAGGGGGGAGACAGCTCAAACGGGACAGCACATGAGGGGAGAGCACAGCACAGGAAGGAGAGAGACAGCAAAGGGGATAGTACATGGGGTAGACATGGGGTATATATATATATATATATATGTAGCTTTGTCGCCATAAAAGGAGGGCTGACTGGACCCAAAGATCCAGAGGGAGGCAAAGATAGTTATGCCTTAGGAAGGAAAAAAATCTTTCCTGACCCCAATTCTAGAGATTGGATATTTCCCTGGGTCATGTCTGTTCTGCTGCATATTGCTGTAAATCTGTATGTAATTATAAGTTCAGGAGAACTGGCCTACTAAAGAAAAAGACACAAACCCTGTTCCTACTCCCCCCTACTATGAACTGACTCTAAGACACTCTGTGCCCAGGAGCAAACAATCTAATAAACGATAGGGGAATGAAAAAAGAATATTTATGTCTCTTTTCACATCTCGATAAGAACCTGGATTTGTTGCAAACCCTGAGAAAAACGCCTGGTGTAAATGCCAGACATATCCAAAGGGCTTTGTTCACCCGCAGGAAGACAAAACAGTGCCCTTTTTGCCAGTTTACATCTATATAACTTTTCATGTACAGAGGGTTGTATTCCATGCAAAAGGTATCCAATAAGATATACCGTATATACGATTTATCTCATTCTTATAGCAATACATTCAGTGCATGCTGGAGTGTTCATGACACACACAGTCCCCCATCACCACCACCACCCAATGCTCATAATAATAATAATAATAATCTTTATTTATATAGCGCCAACATATTCCGCAGCGCTTTACAGTTTAACAGTTTTTAAGCACAAGTCATAAGCAACAAGTAGAGATGAGCGACTTTGCCTTTTTTCGGGTCGAGTCGGGTTTCATGAAACCCGACTTTCGCAAAAGTCGGGTCGAACGAAATTGGCCGATTTTTGTGAAAAGTCGAAGGCCGACTGAAACACGAAACCCAATGCAAGTCAATGGGGAAGCAAAGTCGGCAGGGAGTGGAGGCCAGGAAACATACCTACAGTGCCCTTTTGAATGCCAAAAACATCAATTCTTATTAATGAAGCATTTCAACCTTAATTTACTTCATAATACTAGTTACGCACTGAAAAATGGGGGTTATTTGGCTAAATTTGTGGGGGGGTAGGGCTGGCTCCAGGTTTTCATGTGCCCTGGGCCAAAGAGCACCCCTTTAACACATACCACAACTCATGATGCTTCTATACGGCAGAGAAATAGCGGTATAGTACAATGAAAAATACTTCACTTTTTACATCTCATGACTGATATCCATTTTAAATTCTCCAATAGCTCCAAAAACGGACAGTATCTTACTCCATACAGTATTATGACCACCACATAGTGCGCTATACAGAGTAATGAGGCCCATATATTTCTCCATACAGAATTATTGCTCCCATATAATGTTTGAAACAGTATATGATGAGCTCCACATAATGCTACAGCTTATGTTGGTCCCCATGGATGAAGCTGCACTGTCTTATGGGCCCAAATAATGCTTCATATATAATGGGCCCCATTTCTAATGCTCTAGTGTATAATGGGCCCTGTAAATGCTGCTCCAGTGTCTGATGTCCACCTTTGGAATGCTCCAGTGTATGGTGGGCCCCATATATCATTCTCCAGAGTATAGTGCTCCCCAAAAATTGCTGTCCCAACAATGAAAACAATTAAAAAAGTCTCCTCAAATAAGTCTCCTCGCTAGGGAATCCCTGTACTAGTCTGGGCGTACAGACGTGATGTCATTGCGCTCTCTGATCAGAATATCACTGTCAGGAAATGCGGAAGACGTCATGGCGGTGGAGCAGGGAGAGGTAAGTATTTCAACTTTGCAAGTGCTGTGATCCTGAGCAAGCAGGGGGGGGGGCACACGTTGGCGATGTCACTGGCACAGGGCCCCTCATAGTATCGTGGTGTGTCTGACGGCGGGTGGGCCAAACCTGCACTTTCATCTGCACCTTCCTCTTTGTCACCATGTAAGGTGGTACAGTATATGGGAAGGGTAACCTGAGTTTCATCAGGGTCAGATTCTGGCTGTGTAGAGTGCGAGGGGAATGTAGTGGTCTGGGTCAATGTACCAGCAGAATCATCTAGCAGTGGCTGGGCATCAGTGCACTTGTGGCGCCCCCAGGAGTACGGTCGCCACAGTGGCATTACCTTCCTCCTAGGGAGTGTGATGTCATGCTTGGGAGCAACAAAGGATCTCTCTAGCAGTTAAACCAACACACAACACATTTCCCACTCCAGGCCAGCAGGGAGACCTCTGAACCTGACTGCTGAGGAGCTGCTCTCTGTGGTCGGGAGGAGGTAAGTTAGGGCAGTCTGTGAAGGGAAGGGGAAGTGTATGGACATGAGAAGGGGAGCTGGAGGATGAGCAGAGTTAAAGCTCACTCCTAGCTGGAGCGCATGGTCCGGATTCCGGTCTCCGAGTTTGTAGGGACACTGATGTTCCTGCAGCCGAAACCGGAGGAAGTAGCAGTTGTAAATGCTCTGTACCCAACTAAGGCTCGGAGGCCCCAGCAGCGACGTGTGGGAGCCAGAAGGAAAAGGCTACGGCTGCCTGCCATATGAAAAAGTTCCAAAAGAGAGTCAACAGGGGGAACTTCATTGAACGCAGCACTGCGAGTACCTCAGATAAGCGCTAGAATTGAGGCCACACTACCTATCTGCAGAGAGAGAATTCCAAATTGGCTTCCAGGCTGACCAACTCCTTCTCCATCTGTACTCTGGGTCCTGGACGGCACTTATCAAGTACAGATAAAGGAACTGCACGACTGTGTCTGTCATCTTTCTCCTGCGCCTGGCACACGGCTCTGCTACATCCTACACTACACACCATCTACCAACTCTTTCATCTGCCCTGCGACTACGGCCCTACCTGTGCAGGGCTTCTACATCTTAGCTGCACCACAACATCTGTCCCAGAGAAGCGACACTGCAGCGCTGGTCAATCTAATCAGAAACCACAGGTGGCGTCACGTATCATTCACCTATAAACGTAATTCACCCCTTTGCATGGACGCCCAGGGCCACGGAACGGGTCACCACCACCGTGACACATCCCTGTGAGACACCGGCCCGGTACCGATTAACCCCACTGCCCTGGCTGGCCACCCACACTCCATGTCAGATTCATCTTGGACTGCGGAATTCACGATTTGACTTGATAACCCAGGCATCGTATGATAGAAAGAGCTACATGGACAAATGTGAAGTGTGGCCTGCTGCATCATTCACTTTGGGTGGGGGTGCAGGACACAAGGAAAGGGGTTCTTCCTGACCAGGAGCCAGCACTTGATGACTCAGTGCTTGCATTTTTTGAAACTTCAGAAGAGTAGGGCATATTTGCTGGAGTCTTTTGGCAATGTAAGCCAAAACCAGTTCCTCTTGCTCCAGCTTTAAAAGCGGTTAACCTACTCCCAGAAAAGGTAGCCTTCCAGGTGTTCCGGAGCCAGACCATGACGCAGGTTCAACACCTCCTGCCTTAGCTGCTATTGTGCTTTTGACACTACCAGCAAATGAACCACCATCAGCACCAGCTGGCCCCCCCACGCCCTTGGCCTCCTCCACCAAACTTCAAAATTTAGCACAAAATAACATCAGATATATGGCACTGTATCAGAAGCGTACAGCTCTATTCAGACAAAGGATAATTGTCAATCTCCATTCAATTCCATCAGTCACACAGAGACGCTCACAGGCTCAGTATGGATTAGGCAAGAATATAAAAAGTAGACAAAGTGTACAGTATCATCAGATACCAGGTATATATAGTATAGTTTAAACATTAACAATGTATGTCTATATATCAGGAGTAGTGTTGAGCCACCCCGCTAGTGTTTTGGTTCGTCGCACAGGAGGCAAATTCGTTGAATGTTCGTCGAACCACATTGAAAACAATGGCAGGCAAACACAAACACATACAAACACATAGAAAACAATTACAAAACACCTTAAAAGGTGTCCCAAAGCCGAAAAAATGCTCAGAAGACAAAAATTAACATATGGAAAAGGGCAACTACATTTAGAAAAGAGGTGGAGGAGTAAAATGAGGAGGTGGAGGAGACACAGAAATAGGCTTGTCATGCCCTTATGAAGTCAAGAAAGGCTGGAATAAAAATGTAAAATACAAACCAAAAAAAAAAAATTCTGAAATCGAACACGATCATATACCATCGGACTTCCCACCAATAAATTATGCCAACTGGCGATCGGGCGGCGTTATTCCCACGAACCTCCAAACAGCGTCCATGAAGGCAAAGTGTTTGCTTTCCGGGGGCAGTATGATTGCAAAGCTGAACCTTAAAGGAATGTCCAAAAGGGCACCACCAGAAGTGGAGCCTGCGGCTTAATTGGACTCCACCCGGGAAACCACAACCATGCCACCTCAAGAAAAGATGCACACATTGAAAGCTTTGTCGATTGTGTGTGTGTGGTGTGGTATGTCCGTTTGTAGTTGTGCTAGCGATTTGTCAGCTTTATTCCATTAATGAACGAGACTCCGGCATGCCCCCGCGGAACGCATCAAGCTTACTAGAGGGATACGCGAGGCTCTGGCACGCGAGATTGAGCAATAACAGGTCTATGATGGCCTTACATGTCCGGGGCTGCATGCTTGCTACACTGAAAGGACCAGCTTTTGACGCTTACAGGTGCAGATAACCCGCTGAACACCGTTAGTGATGGGGATCTGTGATTCCAATTATTCCCCGCGAACGATGATTTCCCAGTAAGTGCAGGTCAACGCAATTCCTGAATTATGTCTAACCGGTATTCCTGAAAAAATGCAAAAAATTACGTGTCCAAACCACAGGTGCTGTAGCTTGCTTAACAGCTCGGCAGCCGTTCTCAGGCCCAGTATGGATTCCACAAGATTTTAGAAAGTTGATAAAGGGTACAGTTTCACCGGATAACACGTATATATGTAGCATAGTTTACACATTAAAAACCTATGTCTATATATCAGGAGGCAGGCTCAGATGGTCTCAGGCCCAGTATGGATTAGACGTGATTGGACAAAGGTGAGAAAGGGTACTGTATCACTGGATAACAGGTATGTATACCATAGTTTACACATTAAAAATATATGTCTATAGATCAGGAGGCAAGCTCAGACGGTCTCAGGCTCATTATGGATTAGACGTGATTGGACAAAGGTGACAAAGGTTACCGTATCACTGGATAACAGGTATGTATAGCATAGTTTACACATTAAAAATATATGTCTATAGATCAGGAGGCAGACTCAGACATTCTCAGGTCCAGTATGGATTTGACCAGATTGTACAAGTTGAGAAAGCGTACATTATCACTGAATAGCAGGTATATATATAGCATAGTTTAAACATTTAAAATCTCTGTGTTCTCAGTATGGATTAGACAACAATCTAAAAAATCGAAAAAAGGAAATGATTTTGAAGCGTACACCAGTATACACTTTTGGTGGTATTTTTTAATCTTCATATATATTTCTGTCTCAGTAAGACAGTCCAGACTCTCCGCAATAGGAAATGAGATGCATACAATTACTGACATAAAGTCTAGTGATTGCAGAAATCTAGGAATTACTATTCACGGGAAAAACTTCCGTCACAATTCTCAGAGGCGATGCTGACCCTCAATTACTTTGTGTGTGGAGACAGCGAAAACCTTTCTTTGTGAAGAAAGTGTTGCTGTATCGCAGTACCGTTGATCCCATCACCGTTACTGTTATCCAATTTTGATCACAGGGAGAGATGTAAACATGGTGCTCACTGCCTATCATGATCTGTCACGTAACTTTGGAGTGCAAAACACAGAAGCCACAGGCCGTAGGCGATTCAATTGGATTGGCATGAGAGGGCACATTTAAAAATGTGCGCTGGAATGTCACACGTCTGTGGGTAGGAAAACTATGAAAGCTGATGAGAAACCACCACTGCATCTCATTGTGAGTCGACGTCCATAAGAAATGGAAGCCATTGATCATCTGAACCTAGAGCCCAGCCAGCGGGACAGGGCATAGCTACCATCATCTTCTATCAGTTCACCAAATTTGTAGTGGCAGTCCCAGTGAAGGATTTGACAGCCCAGACTACACAGCGGAGGAGCAGTGAGAGGTAAACATTGCAAATGCTGGGGCCTTGCCCAAGCAAGGGGGGCCCACTCGTGGGCGTCGGTACTGGCAATGGGCCCCTCATAGTACGGCGGTGTGTCTGACGGCGGGTGTGCACCCCCACCATCAGAGACACTTGATTGCACTATGAGGGACCCTGTGCCAGTGCCCGCACCCAAGAGTCGGCCCACCCACCTGTCCAGGGCAATGGCACTTGCACGGTTGCGTGCGCTAGGTGGTGACCCCGGCCATGGGGGGAGGAGGCAGCCCAGTTAGGGAGGTTTACAAAATGGCATATGTTGATGTGGGACATTCACCTGCTGCTAAAGGTAAAATTGGTCAAGTCCCAGGAAGAGGAGGACCAAAGAAAGCCATTTTTCTGGAAACCTATGTGTCTTCAGGGTAAGGTGTGACAAAATCCTTGGAAACCCATGCATGGTTCATTTAAACGAAGGTTAGATCATCCACATTTTGGGTCGAGAGACGGGTCCTTTTTTCTGTCAGGATTGATCCAGCAGCACTGAAGACTCTTTCCGATAGCACACTTGCAGCTGGGCAAGCGAGCTCCTGTAAGGCATATTGTGCCAATTCAGGCCATGTGTCCAGTTTAGCGGCCCAATAGTCAAATGGGAATGACCTGTGAGGGAGAACATCGATATGGGACGAGAAGTAGTTTGTAACCATAGTTGACAAGTGCTGTCTCTTGTCACTTTCAATTGATGCAGTATTACCAGTCGTGTGAGCGGGACTTGAAAAATCAGTCCACAACATGGTCATGAAACCCCTGTCTCCAACGCCACTTCTGATGTGTGCACCACCAACACCTCTTCCAAGTTGCCCCCGTTCCCTACGGCTCGTGTGAGAACCATCACCGCTGCTGTGTGCTGGGAATGCCTCAACCAACCGGTTTACCAGAGCTGCTTGTTTGTTAGCCAATATTAGGTCAAGGTTCTCCTGTGGATGATGTTTTGCAATTTGCCTTTATAGCGTGGATCCAGGATGCTGGCCAACCAGTAGTCGTCATCGTTCATCACTTTGGCAATGCGGGGTCCCTTTTTAGGATCTGCAAGGCATAATCTGACATGTGGGCCAATGTTCCCGGTGTCAAAGATGCACTGCGAGTGCTGGGTGGAGGAGCACTTTCTGGCAAATTCACATCCCTCCAGTCACGCACAAACCCTGTACCAGACCTTGCCACGCCAACATTTTTTCTTGCCCCACGAGAAGCATCCTCCTCCCCTAAATAATCATCCCCATCATCATGCTCCTCCTTCTCTTCCTCTTCTTCCTCCACCTCGTCCAGGAGAGTTCCCGGAGCAGACAATGGCTGACTATCATCAAGGCTTCCCTCCTCCTCTTCCTCATCATCCTCGGCTGCAGACGCCTGCTCCTTAATGTGCGTCAAAGTTTGCATGAGCAGACGCATAAGTGGGATGCTCATGCTTATGATGGCGTCGTCTGCGCTTACCAGCCGTGTGCATTCCTCAAAACACTGAAGGACTTTACAGAGGTCTTTCAGCTTCGACAACTGCACACCTGTCAACTCCATGTCTGCCCTCAAAGTGCCTGCCCGTATATCCTCCCACAAATGCATTACGGCCTGCCTCTGTTTCCACAGCGGCTTAACCATGTGCAGGGTGGAGTTCCACCTTGTTGCAACGTCGATAATTAGGCGGTGCTTGGGAAGGTGTAGCAATCGCTGCAGCTTCTGCATACGACTGGAGTGTACCGGCGACTGGCGGATGTGCGAGCACAGTCTTCGGACCTTCTGGAGCAGGCCTGTTAACTCCGGATAATTATTGAGGAAGCACTGCACTACCAGGTTCAAGGTGTGAGCCAAGCAAGATATGTGTCTGAGTTTTGAAAGGGCTATGGCTGCCGCAAAATTCCGGCCGTTATCACTAACTACCTTGCCTGCCTCAAGATGTAGACTCCCCAGCCATGACTCAGTTTGTCGCTGAAAGTAGTCGGCCAGTACCTCCGCGGTGTGTCTGTCGCCCAAACACATCATCTTCAACACAGCCTGCTGACGCTTTCCACTAGCTAATCGATAAGGGGACACCTCGTGTGCAACACTGGCAGCTGCGGATGGAGTGTTCGTGCGACTGCGTTCTGTGGACGAGCTTTCGCTTCTGGAGGAGGAGGAGGGTCGAACGACTTCAGCCAACTGTTTCCTATACCGTGGGCTAGGCAGCACTGTCCCACCACCGCTGTCCCCTGTGGACCCTGTATCCACCACATTAACCCAGTGCGCAGTGATGGACACGTAACGGCCCTGGCCATGCCTACTGGACCATGCATCAGGTGTGAGGTGCACCATTCCACTCACTGATTGCTTGAGTGCATGTACAATGCGGTCTTTCACATGAAGGTGGAGGGCTGGGATGGCTTTGCGAGAAAAGAAGTGGTGACTGGGTAGGTCATAGAGTGGTACTGCATAAGCCATGAGTTCGCGGAAAGCTGCGCTTTCAACCAACCGATAGGGCATCATCTCTAACGAGATTAGTTTGGCAATGTGGGTGTTCAAACCCAGTGTACGCGGATGAGAGGATGAGTACTTTCTTGTCCTACTCATAGTCTCTGGTAGGGTGAGCTGGACTTGAGAGCTGCATATGGTCGAACTAGTGGTGGACATGGCGGACTGATGATAGTGATGGAGTTGGTGTTCTTTCTGATGGCCTAGACTCAGTCTTTCGTTGCAATAACAGTGTGATTCCCTGACTGATTTGCCCTTGCGACGACAACGCAACATTTGCTGCTGGTGGTGTGCTAACCGGTGGGCTTACAGTGGGGGAAACAATGTAGTGTTGCTGACTACCTTCTTTGGGAGCAGCTGCACATGTGGTACATGAGGTTTGGTAGTCCGTCCACGCTTGCAAGTGCATGGTGTTTAAATGTCTTAGCATGCAACTGGTATTCAAATTTCTCAGATTTTTCCCTCGGCTAAAGGTCTTTGCGCACTTCTTACAGATAACCTTGGCCTGATCATTAGGATTTTGTTCAAAAAAGTGCCACACTGCACTCTTCCTACTATGGAAGACATTTTGAGGCCTTGCACGCTGTGCTATTTTGACCGTCTGGCCAAGCTGTCCTGCAACTCTTTTGGTTTTTGTAACCTGTTTTTGGACTGCTCCTGGCCTGCCAGATAACAGCTGTTGTGATGTCGATGCCCGCTGCGGATGCTCCTCCTCCTCTTCTGAGCTATTGGCAGCGGCACCCTCATCCCCCAGTGGATGCCAATCTGGGTCAACAACTGGGTCATCCATCACCTCCTCTTCAATGTCATGTGCACCTTCCTCTGTGTCACCGTGTATGGTGGTATAGTATGCGGGAAGGGGCACCTGAGTTTCATCAGGGTCAGATTCTTCCTCAGTACACTGCGAGGACAATGTAGTGCTCTGAGTGAATGTACCAGCAGAATCATCTATCAGTGGCTGTGCATCAGTGCACTCCATGTCAGATTCATCTTGGCCTGGGTAATTCACAATTTGACTTGATAACCCAGGCATGGTGTGTGAAAACAGCTCCATGGAGTAATCTGTAGTGTGGCCTGCCGCATCCTTCAATTTTGGTTGGGGTGAAGGACACAAGGAAAGGTGTGGTTCATGACCATGAGCCTCCAATGATGACTCAGTGCTTTTATTTTTTAAAACTTCAGAAGAGGAGGCGATAGAGCTGGAGGCTGAGTCAGCAATGTAAGCCAAAACTTGTTCTTGAAGCTCCGGCTTTAAAAGCGGTTTACCTACTCCCAGAAAAGGGAGCCTTCGAGGCCTTGTGGAGCCAGACAATGACGCAGGCTCAACACCTCCTGCATTAGGTGCGATTTTGCTTTTGCCACTACCAGCAGATGCACACCAACATCAACACCATCATTACCAGCTGCCAACCCCCGCCCACTTCCACGGACTCTTCCACCACAGTTCCTCATTTTTGGGGAAAATGTACCCAAAAAACCACCAACTATATGGTACTGTAAAACAAGGTACAAGGTGTATATAGTAGTGGGGAGAATTTGAAACTCTCTAGACTTCAGGACACAGTTGGATTCTGTCAGGCCCTGTTTATATTACACCGCAATGTGACAGGCAGATTCTGGATGGTGTAAGAAAGGTGTATAGAGGACTGGGGAGAATTTGATTCTCTCTAGACTTCAGGACAAAGTTGGATTCTGTCAGGCCGTGTTTATATTACACCGCAATGTGACAGGCAGATTCTGGATGGTGTAAGAAAGATGTATAGAGGACTGGGGAGAATTGGAATCTCTCTAGACTTCAGGACACAGTTGGATTCTGTCAGGCCCTGTTTATATTACACCGCAATGTGACAGGCAGATTCTGGATGGTGTAAGAAAGGTGTATAGAGGATTGGGGAGAATTGGAATCTCTCTAGACTTCAGGACACAGTTGGATTCTGTCAGGCCCTGTTTATATTACACTGCAATGTGACAGGCAAATTCTAGATGGTGTAAGAAAGGTGTATAGAGGACTGGGGAGAATTGGAATCTCTCTAGACTTCAGGACACAGTTGGATTCTGTCAGGCCCTTTGTATATTACACCGCAATGTGACAGGCACAAATTGCCTAGTGTATGACAAACTACTATGTGTATATAGAATTGGAATCTCCCTAGAGTGTAGGTCTGTAAGAACGGACAAACTCCTCGGCTTTTCCTTACAGAGTCACACACTTAGCTTCAATTTGGCTGTGATAACAGCCGTTACAAGGTACTGTGAGAAGAGCGTGCACGTACACCGCTGTCCAGTGTATGTAAAATTGTCAAACTCCGTGTTTTTGGATACGGACTGACACACGCTGTCTCTCTCTAGTTTTGAATGTAATCAAACAGCAGATATACTAAACTGTTTGAAAAACGGACAAAACTATAAGGTGTAGGTCTGTAAGAATGGACAAACTCCTCGGCTTTTCCTTACAGAGTCACACACTTAGCTCCAATTTGGCCGTGATAACAGCCGTTACACGGTACTGTGAGAGGAGAGTACACGTACACCGCTGTCCAGTGTATGTAAAATTGTCAAACTCCGTGTTTTTGGATACGGACTGACACACGCTGTCTCTCTCTAGTTTTGAATGTAATCAAACAGTAGATATACTTAACTGTTTGAAAAATGGACAAAACTATAAGGTGTAGGTCTGTAAGAACGGACAAACTCCTCGGCTTTTCCTTACAGAGTCACACACTTAGATAGCTTCAATTTGGCCCTGATAACAGCCGTTACACGGTACTGAGAGAGGAGCGTACACATACACCGCTGTACGGTGTATGTAAAATTGTCAAGCTCCGTGTTTTTGGATACGGACTGACACACGCTGTCTCTCTCTAGTTTTGAATGTAATCAAACAGCAGATATACTAAACTGTTTGAAAAACGGACAAAACAATAAGGTGTAGGTCTGTAAGAACGGACAAACTCCTTGGCTTTTCCTTACAGAGTCACACACTTAGCTTCAATTTTGCCGTGATAACAGCCGTTACACGGTACTGTGTGAGGAGCGTACACCGCTGTACGGTGTGTGAAAAAATGAACACTCACTACCTCACCAGGACAAAACAATAAAATTTGAATTGCTTTTAAAAAAGCAGTTTGAACACCAGTGTGCACACAGCAATGCAGCTAGCCTTAAAAGGCAGGCTAATCACCACCAGCGCTGCTGCACAAAAGCAAAAATCTTCACCTTTCACTACACAGTAACTACAGTGAAAAGCGCTATCAGCAGAAGCAGTTTTTTTTTTTCTTTTTGCCTTCCTAACGCTCTCCCTTCAGAATCAGCAGCAGCAGCTCTCCCTATTCTGAGATCAGCATGAGTAACATGGCGGTCGACGTGCACGCCCTTTTATACCCCCTGTGACGCCCCACAAAGCAAGCCAATCACTTGCATGCCCTTCTCCAAGATGGTGGTGACCGCTGCCTATGTCATCACGTTGCCCACAGTGTCCGTTCTTCCTGATTGGCTGAAAAAGGGTGCTAAAGCATCTTTTGAAACACGACTTTGGCGCTAAAGTCGCCGACCTCGTGGCCGACCTCACGCTAAGGTCGGGTTTCGATTCATGAAACCCGACTTTGGCGAAAGTTGGCGACTTTTGAATTTTTTCGACCCGTTTCGCTCTACTCTAGTAACAAGTCATAAGTAACTCATCTATCCGTGATGCCATTTTGGTCAGGGCTATCACGCTCCTTTCTCTAGCAGTTAATACAGAGGTGTAAATGCATTATGCGCTCGTCATGCAGATGATAATACTAGACTGGAGTGAGCCTCAAGGGCTTTGTATGTTCTTACCTGTCAGGACAGTAACAGAGCAGTTTAGGAATAATTCATTACAGACTGGAGGACACCAAGTTGACTATTAACCAGTCCTATTTTTGGAGTAGGGGTTGTAGGAAATTTAAGGAGTTATCCCGGGCTTTGATTATTTTTTCCTATGGGGCTAAGAACTTACAGGCAGGTAATGACAAAAGACTGACTGTCACTTATAAGCTAGTGTGAACAGGTGCATACTAGGAGCAGCCATCTCCATATACAAAAAAACAAAAAAAGTTGCACTCTGTCGTGCTAAAGCATGTCAATGTGAGATATATGAAATATGAATAGTAATACGGCTTCTGGATACTAGGAAAAAAATGAGACACTTAACACATAATTTGGCCAATTCATCCATGCCCTTCAACCAACGACAAGGCGGTCTCAAATCTGCTGGGTCCTACGTGTCTAGTGTGAATACCTCTGAATTCCTGGATAGACGTGAATACCTCTCTTCAAAGTCTGATTTTATGGGTAGGAAGTACCCTATATAGTCACCAGCTATCTACCAGTACTGCCTAGCGCTGATGTCTGCTGGCTCAGGCGTTGACTCTCCTGCTTCATTTCACCTCATGATGACAGAGCAGCTCTTCCTCTTCCATTCTGCTCTGTTGACAGAGCGTCACTGCCAATACCATGCTCCCCGTAGCTGGGCAGCGTGTAACCAGCGATCTATCGGCATGATATCGGCAATGAAGCCCTAGTGACAGAGCAGAGTGGAAGAGAAGAAGCTGCTCTGTCAATGTGACGTCACCAGAAACAGAAGACTCTCCTTCAGGAGTGGTCAGCGTCTGCTGTGCCAGCAGAGATCAATGCCGAGTAGAACAGGCAGATAGTTGGCCTGTAAATTCTTAGTCCATAGAAAAAATTACCAAAGTCCCAGATAACCCCTTTTAAAAAAAAGCGTCTGATTTCTGCAGACACAGAACCGCACCTGTCTATCAATTATCTCTGGCACTACAGCTAAACCATCACACAATATCCAGAAATCAGCCACGTTTTTTTTTAATCCTGTACAATCCCTTTAAGGTTTTCACATTTCCGTATGTTAAAGTTATTTATCTGACTATTAATGGAAAGTTGCATAAAACTGAGTTTTTTACTGCAGTCCAAAGGTGTGAGAAGCACTTGCTGACTTGGCTGTGTCATATCTATAGTGTAAACTTTGTTTTTATGGTTGTGGATGAACTTCCCAGCTGTTTCCTCTCATCCTGAAGGAATGAACACCGTCTCCTGAAGAAATGGTGGAAAATCAGCTTCAAAGTGAGAAAGAAGCAATTTGCATCTGAGGAAGTTTTTATAATTGCTGCCACTTTGGTTGTATTCAAATGTTAAATTATCAGAGCTGCCATTGTGATACCCGGAAGAGGTATCAACGGCGGAGGGCATTTGGCTCATCTTGAACTTAAAGGGGATCTAGGGGCATATGATGTTAGTTGCCAATGGCCGGAATACATCATCAGTATCTGATTGGTGGGGTCCATTACCCAACTCTCCTATATATCAGCTGCTTTTAGCTCTGAATAGTAGCTCATCTGCAGTACTCGGCAGAGGTTACTATACATTGAACGCTGTGCAGCTCCAGTCAATGACTACATCCAGCCACCACTGCTAGTAACAGCTGATTGCTGGGGTGCTGGGTGTCAGATAACTTATTTTGCAGATAGGTCAATATTGTCCAACCAGAGAGCCCTGTAAGGACATCGTCCAGCACTCTCATCCACTGCTGAAATAAAACTGCCAGACACCTCTTAAAAATCTGCAATAAAAGGTCCAAATATCACATTTGAGCCTTCCAACGGAAGCACTTATTGGGAGAACTTAACGATTTTTGCACTACTGAAATGGTATAGATAGACCATAGGCTTGATTGACAGCTCCTTTGTCTGAAGCCCCACAGCACAGAGACTGCCAGTCAAGCAGGAAGAGGCGGCGCTGCTGGGCGAGGAATAGAGCTGGAGTGACAGAGGCTTCAGATTTACAAATGGCTCTCTAGTGTCATTTGCATATCAATTTGACAGCTGATTTCTGAGTAACAGTAGAACAGACTGGAAATGTAAAGGTATTGCTGGACTTTTCTTTGAAACAGCTACAGGCACATATAAATAGTTGGGGGGTGAAATCCTGCTGTCAGATTTCCTGTAAGGAAAATTAAAAAGGTATGCTGACATGTACCTGTCTAGTGGATGCTAAAATGAGAAAAAAACACTATATACATAATAACATGGCTATACAATGCAAAATATATACAGTGCGTACCTCCATTTCTGCTGTTTACCTAGTAACTGGTTAGTGCACCTCCTTATGTTTTTTTATCCTACTTCATATACACTCACTGGCCACTTTATTAGGTACACCATGCTAGTAAGGGGTTGGACCCCCTTTTGCCTTCAGAACTGCCTCAATTCTTCGTGGCAGAGATTCAACAAGGTGCTGGAAGCATTCCTCAGAGATTTTGGACCATATTGACATGATGGCATCACACAGTTGGCGCAGATTTGTCGGCTGCACATCCCTGATGCGAATCTCCCGTTCCACCACATCCCAAAGATGCTCTATTGGATTGAGATCTGGTGACTGAGGAGGCCATTTGAGTACAGTAAACTCATTGTCATGTTCAAGAAACCAATCTGAGATGATTCGAGCTTTATGACATGGCGCATTATCCTGCTGAAAGTAGCCATCAGATGTTGGGTACATTGTGGTCATAAAGGGATGGACATGGTCAGCAACAATACTCAGGTAGGCTGTGGCGTTGCAACGATGCTCAATTGGTACCAAGGGGCCCAAAGAGTGCCCAGAAAAAATTCCCCACACCATGACACCACCACCACCAGCCTGAACCGTTGATACAAGGCAGGATGGATCCATGCTTTCATGTTGTTTACGCCAAATTCTGACCCTACCATCCCAATGTCGCAGCAGAAATCGAGACTCATCAGACCAGGCAACGTTTTTCCAATCTTCTACTGTCCAATTTCGATGAGCTTGTGCAAATTGTAGCCTCAGTTTCCTGTTCTTAGCTGAGAGGAGTGGTACCCAGTGTGTGTCTTCTGCTGCTGTAGCCCATCTGCCTCAAAGTTCGACGCACTGTGCGTTCAGAGATGCTCTTCTGCCTACCTTGGTTGTAACGGGTGGCAATTTGAGTCACTGTTGCCTTTCTATCAGCTCGAACCAGTCTGCCCATTCTCCTCTGACCTCTGGCATCAACATGGCATTTCCGGCCACAGAACTGCCGCTCACTGGATTTTTTTTCTTTTTCGGACCATTCTCTGTAAACCCTAGAGATGGTTGTGCGTGAAAATCCCAGTAGATCAGCAGTTTCTGAAATTCTCAGACCAGCCCTTCTGGCACCAACAATCATGCCACGTTCAAAGGCACTCAAATCACCTTTCTTCCCCATACTGATGCTCGGTTTGAACTTGACCATGTCTAGATGCCTAAATGCACTGAGTTGCCGCCATGTGATTGGCTGATTAGAAATTAAGTCTTAACACACAGTTGGACAGGTGTACCTAATAAAGTGGCCAGTGAGTGTATATATATATATATATATATAATATATAAAGCTCAAGTGTGTGTATGTATGTATGTGTGTATGTATGTGTGTATGTATGTGTGTATGTCCGGGATTGGCATCTGCACCGTCGCAGCTACAGCCACAAAATTTGGCAAAGTCACACGTCTGGACACCGAGAGCGTCATAGGCCATGTTGTGAGGCAAAATTTTAACCCCACGCGTTCCAATTCACCAAACAATTTTGCCCCTATCTACATAATGGGGAAAAAGTGTGTGTGTATCAAGCCCCGCCCCTCATTATGATGTCATAATGGTTGCCATGGCGACGCTGATGTCATCATAGGTTGCAAGCCCTACCGCTCATTATGATGTCATAATGGTTGACTATGGGATGGAGGATGTGTGATGGGTATATGAGCACGGGACTATGGGATGGAGGATATGTATGATGGGTATATGGGCATGGGACTATGAGATGAAGGATGTGTGATGGGTATATGGGCACTGGACTATGGGATGGAGGATATGTATGATGGGTATATGGGCACGGGACTATGGGATGGAGGATGTGTGATGGGTATATGGGCACTCGACTATGGGATGGCGAATATGTATGATGGGTATATGGGCACGGGACTATGGGATGGAGGATGTGTGATGGGTATATGGGCATGGGACTATGGGATGGAGGATGTGTGATGGGTATATGGGCATGGGACTATGGGATGGCGGATATGTATGATGGGTATATGGGCATGGGACTATGAGATGAAGGATGTGTGATGGGTATATGGGCACTGGACTATGGGATGGAGGATATGTATGATGGGTATATGGGCACGGGACTATGGGATGGAGGATGTGTGATGGGTATATGGGCACTCGACTATGGGATGGCGAATATGTATGATGGGTATATGGGCACGGGACTATGGGATGGAGGATGTGTGATGGGTATATGGGCATGGGACTATGGGATGGAGGATGTGTGATGGGTATATGGGCATGGGACTATGGGATGGCGGATATGTATGATGGGTATATGGGCATGGGAAAATGAGATGAAGGCTGTGTGATGGGTATATGGGCACTCGACTATGGGATGGAGGATATGTATTATGGGTATATGGGCACGGACCTATGGGATCGTGGATATGTATGATGGGTATATGGGCATGGGACTATGGGATGGAGGATAATTATAATTTGCTATAACTAACCACAGTTAGTTTCTATGCCCGGGCAGTGCCGGGCTCTTCAGCTAGTATATATATCCATAATATAAAGCTCAAGTGTGTGTATGTATGTATGTCCGGGATTGGCATCCGCACCGTCGCAGCTACAGCCACAAAATTTGGCACAGTCACACGTCTGGACCCCGAGAGCGTCCTAAGCTATGTTGTGAGGTGAAATTTTAACCCCGCGCATTCCAATTCACCAAACAATTTTATCTACATAATGGGGAGAAAGTGTGTGTGTATCAATCCCCGCCCCTCACTATGATGTCATAATGGTTGCCTTGGCGACGCTGATGTCATCATAGGTTGCAAGCCCCGACACTCATTATGATGTCATAATGGTTGACTATGGGATGGAGGATGTGTGATGGGTATATGGGCACTGGACTATGGGATGAAGGATATGTATGACGGGTATATGGGCGCGGGACAATGGGATGGTGGATATGTAAGATGGGTATATGGGCATGGGACTATGAGATGAAGGATGTGTGATGGGTATACGGGCACTCAACTATGGGATGGCGAATATGTGTGATGGGTATATGGGCATGGGACTATGGGATGGAGGATTGTTGTGAGTTCATTTTCCCCTTCACCGTCGATGTCTGATGAACTCCCTCTTCTGGTGAAGGAAGGTAGTGAGGCTGATTATCAAACACCTGATCTTGTAGATGATGACTGGGTAACAGGAACTGCTGACTGGATATAAGGCAGCCGATGCCCTTCTGAGTCGCTGGTGATTTCTCTGCTGGATTCTTGGAGACCAGTCTGATTCCTGCTTCCCAAAGATAAGTTTTTGCTCTGCTATTGAACTTATTAGTTTTGTTTTGTTTACCTTGTTTTTTGGAGTTCAGCCATCCCCGGTCGGGGGTGTGCTGAGTTCCATTTTTGTCTCTGATCAGTTTGTCTCTTTGCTCTGTCTTCAGAATTTACCTGAGTGCTGATATAGTCTTTTTGAAGTCCTAGCGACTTCAGGGCCTGTTTTTCCTATCAGACGGTTGGGACATTTTTTGGTAGGGTTTATTACGGATTGCAGACAGCAGCTTTTCTATCCTGTCCTTTTTAGTTAGCTTGGGCCCCATCGTTTGCTCAACCTATCTTTCTATCTGTGTTAGTGTTTTCATCTTGCTTCACCGTCATTATATGTTGGGGGCTGCCTATTGCTTTGGGGTCTGCTCTGTGGCAGTTTAGATTTCCCCTTTCTTTCTTTAGGCCTATTTAGTTCTCTGGCTGTGATCGAGGCGTCTAGGGCATCGTAGGAACCCCCCACGGCTACTGTTAGTTGTTGTGGATAGGATCAGGGGTCTGCAATCCGATAGCTACCAACCTCTCCGGTTTTCTGGACTTAGCTTGTATTTTTGTTTTTTCCTCCTTCGGTGACTCATTCATAACAGAGGATGTGTGATGGGTATGTGGGCACTCAACTATGGGATGGAGGATATGTATGATGGGTATATGGGCACGGGCCTATGGGATCGTGGATATGTATGATGGGTATATGGGCACGGGACTATGGGATGGAGGATAATTATAATTTGCTATAACTAGCCACAGTTAGTTACTATGCCCGGGCAGCGCCGGGCTCTTCAGCTAGTATAATATATAAAGCTCAATGTGAGTGTATATGTATGTGTGTGTGCGTGTGTATGTCCGGGATAGGCATCAACACCGTCGCAGCTACAGCCACAAAATTTGGCACAGTCACACGTCTGGACCCCAAGAGCGTCATAGGCTATGTTGTGAGGTGAAATTTTAACCCTGCACGTTCCAATTCACCAAACAATTTTGCCCCTATCTACATAATGGGGAAAAACTGTGTGTATCAAGCCCCGCCCTTCATTATGATGTCATCATGGTTGCCATAGTGACGCTGATGTCATCATAGGTTGCAAGCCCCGCCCCTCATTATGATGTCATAATGGTTGCCATGGTGACGATGATGTCTTAATAGGTTGCAATGGTGACGGTTATGTCATAACGGTTGCCATGGTGATGATGATGTCATAATGGGTATATGGGCACGGGACTATGGGATGGAGGATGTGTGATGTGTATATGGGTACTGGACTATGGGATGGAGGATATGTATGACGGGTATATGGGCACGGGACTATGGGATGGAGGATATGAATGATGGGAATATGGGCATGGGACTATGAGATGAAGGATGTGTGATGGGTATATGGGCACTCGACTATGGGATGGCGAATATGTATGATGGGTATATGGGCATGGGACTATGGGATGGAGAATATGTATGATGGGTATATGGGCATGGGACTATGGGATGGCGAATATGTATGATGGGTATATGGGCATGAGACTATGGGATGGAGAATATGTATGATGGGTATATGTGCATGGGACTATGGGATGGAGTATGCGTGATGGGTATATGGGCACTCGTCTATGGGATGGAGGATATGTATGATGGGTATATGGGCACGGGACTATGGGATGGAGGATAATTATAATTTGTTATAACTAACCACAGTTAGTTACTATGCCCGGGCAGTGCCGGGCTCTTCAGCTAGTATGTATATATATACACTCACTGGCCACTTTATTAGGTACACCTGTCCAACTGTGTGTTAAGACTTAATTTCTAATCAGCCAATCACATGGCGGCAACTCAGTGCATTTAGGCATGTAGACATGGTCAAGACAATCTCCTGCAGTTCAAACCGAGCATCAGTATGGGGAAGAAAGGTGATTTGAGTGCCTTTGAACGTGGCATGATTGTTGGTGCCAGAAGGGCTGGTCTGAGAATTTCAGAAACTGCTGATCTACTGGGATTTTCACGCACAACCATCTCTAGGGTTTACAGAGAATGGTCCGAAAAAGAAAAAAAATCCAGTGAGCGGCAGTTCTGTGGCCGGAAATGCCATGTTGATGCCAGAGGTCAGAGGAGAATGGGCAGACTGGTTCGAGCTGATAGAAAGGCAACAGTGACTCAAATTGCCACCCGTTACAACCAAGGTAGGCAGAAGAGCATCTCTGAACGCACAGTGCGTCAAACTTTGAGGCAGATGGGCTACAGCAGCAGAAGACCACACTGGGTACCACTCCTCTCAGCTAAGAACAGGAAACTGAGGCTACAATTTGCACAAGCTCATCGACATTGGACAGTAGAAGATTGGAAAAACGTTGCCTGGTCTGATGAGTCTCGATTTCTGCTGCGACATTGGGATGGTAGGGTCAGAATTTGGCGTAAACAACATGAAAGCATGGATCCATCCTGCCTTGTATCAACGGTTCAGGCTGGTGGTGGTGGTGTCATGGTGTGGGGAATTTTTTCTGGGCACTCTTTGGGCCCCTTGGTACCAATTGAGCATCGTTGCAACGCCACAGCCTACCTGAGTATTGTTGCTGACCATGTCCATCCCTTTATGACCACAATGTACCCAACATCTGATGGCTACTTTCAGCAGGATAATGCGCCATGTCATAAAGCTCGAATCATCTCAGATTGGTTTCTTGAACATGACAATGAGTTTACTGTACTCAAATGGCCTCCTCAGTCACCAGATCTCAATCCAATAGAGCATCTTTGGGATGTGGTGGAACGGGAGATTCGCATCAGGGATGTGCAGCCGACAAATCTGCGCCAACTGTGTGATGCCATCATGTCAATATGGTCCAAAATCTCTGAGGAATGCTTCCAGCACCTTGTTGAATCTCTGCCACGAAGAATTGAGGCAGTTCTGAAGGCAAAAGGGGGTCCAACCCCTTACTAGCATGGTGTACCTAATAAAGTGGCCAGTGAGTGTATATATATATATAGTGTGGTGTAGTTACCACTATGTCAGCTAGGGGGCGCTGTGTGGGTGTCCCAGGACGGGTGTACAGGCACATTCAGTGTAGTAACAGGAGCAGGGTCCTAAATGACCATTATGGGTCTCAAGGTGGGTGGCCTTGGGATGCAGGCTCCAGGGTGTATTGATCAGCAGAGGTACTGCTGATCTTTCTGTTACACTGTGTCAGGGCTATGTAATTGAGGTGTTTGGCACATGTGAGACACTGTGAGGGAGTCTGTCTGAGTGTGGACAGACTTCCATGTGTCCAGGCGGGACACTACAGAGGTTGTATATGGGGAGGACTACAGCTCCCAGCATGTGCTGAGACTCTCGGTCCGAGTCTGAAGCCACGGACATTTGTGTTCTTTTGCCTAATCTAGAGGCTATTTTGGTAATGTGCTCCCTTGTGGGTTTATGATGCAAATAAACCCCATGAACTTTGGGAAGAACCTGCCTCATGATTGTCTCCCGCTGCACCTAAGCGAGTCGAATCCCTACAATTGGTGACAGACTGCGGGCAGCGATTCCCAGAAGCACGTGTGGCAGCGCTGGCGATTCTGAGCCAGGAGAGCAGACGGTCTGACAACCGTGAGTAATACTGACCGAGGTCAGAGAAAGTGACTGTGTTAATATTTGTGGGATACCTCTGAGGAGAAGAGGCATCCGAGAACCTGTGTGGCCGACACAGGTAACAGACAGGAGTCTGTGTTGCACTGACCAGGGTCAGTGAGAGACTGTGTCCCTGGAGGGGTCAGTGAGCAAGGTCCTGGAGGGTCAGTGTTGGGAAGAGCCCTGAAGCACGTGCTATGACCTTGGACCTGGTGAGGCGTGTGTTGGGCAGTCTCAGGTGGAGACGGATGTCCTGAAGAGCACTCGCTGAGCCCCTGGACCTGGTGAGATCGGTGTGTTGGGAAACCCTGGGAGGAGGGCTGCTCCCTGAATAGCACCCGGTGTGCGCCTGTGTGTTGGACGGTCTCAGGCGGAGACGGTACGTCCTGAACAGCACACGGACAGGACATGAGAGACTGTGCATGTGTTTTTGTTTTTTTTTTTCTTTTCCTCTGCAAAACCTGAAGGTGCTTGCTGTGGCTCAGTGGGGTCACGAAGGTCTCGCAGCACAGGGTCCTGGTGTTTTTCCTTTTTTGGGATCTGCCCTGGGAGCATTGGTAGCAGACGCTGTCTGTCTACACCATCCTGCTGCAGCTTTATTGCATATGACTAAGCGGATACAGTAGTTGTGGCTTTACACAACTATTAAGGGTGAGTACCCTGTATTATTGCTGCATAACCCATTATACCTGCACTGGTAAGGCCCTATGGGCGCACTTTTGTGGCTTTTTTTATCTTTGAGGGTGACAAGCAGCTTCCAGTAACCCGGCGGGGTTACGAAGGTGACAAGCGGCTTCCGGTGGATCGGCGGGTCCACGAAGATGGCGCAGCAGGGGCTGCAGTGACACCAGCCGCTGTGTATGTGTGTGAACAGCAGCCGGAGGTGCCGGTGATCAGTGACAGCAGGAGCTGTGGTGGTGCCAGCAAAGACTTGTGTGGTATCGTTAAAAGACAAACTGTACTGTGTGAACTGTGGCCTAAGAGGTTCTGCAGGACGGACATGGGGAAATCCCAAAAGGGGGCGGTGACCCAAAAGGGGGCGGTGACCCAAATTGGAGTGGTAACCCAAAAAGGGGTGGAGTCCCAAAAGGGGGCGGTGACCCAAATTGGGGTGGCAACCCAAAGTGGGGTGGTGGTCCAGAAAGGGGCCAAGTGTGAAGAAGTGACAGCACTGGGTGTCTCAGTAGGTATGTCTGGAGTACCGCAGTGTATGTGCAGGTCTTTTTCAGAATGTGGAATATCATTTCCAGGTAGTAATGACGGGCCACAGATGTGTACAGTGATGCTGCACCGGGAAGGAGCCTTTGGTCGGCTGGACTCAGAGAGTCAGGTGACTCTGACAGGAACGCCTCTCGTTTTCTCTCTGACCGAGAAAAACGTCAGGGTTCGCTGTAAACACGGGGTCACGGTGAACTACGCAGTAGACACAGTAGTGTTTGAGGGGACCAAAGGTGGTGAGTGCCAAGGTAGAGGGATACCACAGGACTTAGTCTATGCCTGGGAGAGGGGCCGGGACTTTCTTTTGTTTGATGACGTTTGGTCTGACGATGGAGATGCTTCGACTGTGGGACAAGCAGACACTGAGACAGTGACGGCTCCTGACATGGACAGGTCAGAGGTAGAACTGACCAGAGGAAGAAGTACATCTGCCCAACTGACGGACCTGACGTCTCGTGATAAGACAGATGGTGGGCTGGGAGATGAGACTACTGGACTAGACACATTGGTGCTGGACGGTAACTGGAGGGTTCACTCGACTGGTGTGACTGACCCAGTGGTACCCTTTGATGATATAATTAAAGAGGTAGTGGTGAGACTCGTGCTGGCCAAAAGAGAACAAGATCATGAGATACAGCTGATAAAGGAGACTGTAACAGAACATGTCGAACGGGAAAGAGTCCTAAGGCAAGCAGCTGAGCACAGAGTGGATGAGCTGGAGAAGGAAGTCTCTGAGCTCAGAGGTCACCTGTCAGCATCTAAAACCATGAACAAGACCCTGTTGGAAGATATGGAGGTGCTCAGAGAGGCCCAAGAGAAGCATCAACAGGAGATTCTCAGGAGAGAGGATCAGCGTCGCTACCTGGCAGAGGAGCGAGATAAAGTTCTGCAAGAACTCAGTGGAGTAGTAAAAGGTCTTCTGCAGAAGAAGTGGATGGGTGAAGACGTACAGCGGCCGTGCCCGACTGATAGCAAGGCAGAACTGCCAAAGCCCATCTTGGAAAAGGGTCCTGAAGACTTTAAATATCAGGAAGATGGTGAACCAAGAGCTGCACAAGACAGTCACCCGGTCTTGGCAGATACCTTGAGGGAAGTGTCCGTGGGGAACCCAGAGCCATCTGTCCAGGATGAGAGCAAGTCCATGACCTTCAAGTGCGTGATGGAGGTACCCGAAGACGTGCGAGAATCGTGTGCCAACGAAGGTGTGCATGAGACCTTTAAAAAGGCAGTAAAGGCCTATAGTGTGAGCTGGGCACCAGAAACAGACCAGTTGGTGATACTGGCAGAAACGGAAGACACAGAGAAAAAGGGTGGCTGTCCTGAAGGAGATGCACCTACAATGTCTCCGCACGAAACAGATGCTCGTGGAGCGTAATAGGAAAGCCGCTCGATGTCTGGAGCTTGCAAGGGAAGCACAAAGTCGGCTGGGCTTTGTGGAAGACATAATTCCGGTACCCAGAAATCTGGTAGGGAAAGTCATTGGCAGACTTGGAAAGGTGATGCAGGAGATGGTGAATCGATCCTGTGTGAAGAGAGTGAGGATCCCACCTGCTGGTGAAATCCAAGTCGTTATTGAAGATGACATGGTTCCTGTCATTGTGGTTGGTTCGGTGGAAAGCATTGGGAAGCTTCGCATGCTCCTGGAATATCGGGTAGCGTACCTGAAGGAGATTGAGCAGCTAAGACAGGATCGACTGCAGATGAATGAGCAGATAGAGAACGTCAGGTGGCGTCCCCCTCCAACCCAAGGTGTAAGGACCCGAAGGGATCCTCCAAGGAATGAAAGGACAGGTAGTTGAAGGCAAGAACGTCGAGAGTCCGCAAGTGGCCGTTCTAATCTTAGTAACATAGGCACGAGACTCGGTGGTGGACATAGCGACAGAGGGTCAGACTCAGACCAGCCAGTTGGCCCAGCTGGACGTGGGACTCATGACCGTGCGAACTGGGAGAGCCAGCCAGTGAGAGAAAGGTCGCGTGATGAAGCACACTGCAGACAGGTGGAGACTAAAGAGTGTCTGGTCACACTGACGGACGTTGACGGGAAGGCCAAAGCCCAAGGCCGAGATACTGACCGCTGGGGGCAGGGGAGGCCTAATGTAAATATGCAGTATGACTACCGAAACAGACGGAGATGGTCCTCCCGACTGGTAGGGCAAGGTGACATGGGTGCCAGGTCTCAAGATCCCTGGGTGATGTCATGTGTTCAACCCCACAAGTTTGAACAGAGGGGGGAGGTATGTTGTGTAGTTACCACTATGTCAGCTAGGGGGCGCTGTGTGGGTGTCCCAGGACGGGTGTACAGGCACATTCAGTGTGGTAACAGGAGCAGGGTCCTAAATGACCATTATGGGTCTCAAGGTGGGTGGCCTTGGGATGCAGGCTCCAGGGTGTATTGATCAGCAGAGGTACTGCTGATCTTTCTGTTACACTGTGTCAGGGAAGCCTGTGTGTGTCTATACAACCTTTAGTGATGTCATAGCCATGTGATCACCTGTGGGTGTGGTTACAGGGCTATGTAATTGAGGTGTTTGGCACATGTGAGAGACTGTGAGGGAGTCTGTCTGAGTGTGGACAGACTTCCATGTGTCCAGGCGGGACACTACAGAGGTTGTATATGGGGAGGACTACAGCTCCCAGCATGTGCTGAGACTCTCGGTCCGAGTCTGAAGCCACGGACATTTGTGTTCTTTTGCCTAATCTAGAGGCTATTTTGGTAATGTGCTCCCTGGTGGGTTTATGATGCAAATAAACCCCATGAACTTTGGGAAGAACCTGCCTCATGATTGTCTCCCGCTGCACCTAAGCGAGTCGAATCCCTACAATATATATAATTAATGCAACAGTTTTATTTATTGTGTAAGAAAAAGGTTCTTTAATGCTAGAAACATAATTTTGAAATGCATAAAACCAATACATTCACCTATACACACACACTGTATGTTAATATATAACCCATACACAATATACTGATAATACACATAATGGACACACACTGCATACAGTCCATATAGACATTCTTCATTTATACATACAGGTGCATCTCACAATATTAGAATATCCTCAAATAGTTAAATTGTTTCAGTTCTTCAACACAAAAAGTGAAACTCATATTATATAGAGTCATTACAAACAGAGTGATCTGTTTCTTGTATTTATTTCTGTTAATGTTGAGGATTATGGCTTACAGCCAACGAAAACCCAAAAGTCATTATCTTAGTAAATTAGAATACTTTATAACACCAGCTTGAAAAAATGATTTTAAAATCTGAAATGTTGGCCTACTGAAATGTATGTTCAGTAAATGCACTCAATACTTGGTCGGGGTTCCTTTTGCATCAATTACTGCATCAATGCAGCGTGGCATGGAGGCAATCAGCCTGTGGCACTGCTGAGGTGTTATGGAAGCCCAGGTTGCTTTGATAGCAGCCTTCAGCTCGTCTGCATTGTTAGGGCTGGTGTCTCTCATCTTCCTCTTGACAATACCCCATAGATTCTCTATGGCATTAAGGTCAGGTGAGTTTGCTGGCCAATCAAGCACTTTGATACTGTTGTGTGTAAACCAGGTATTGGTACTTTTGGCAGTGTGGACAGGTGCCAATCCTGCTGGAGAAAGAAATTTCCATCTCCAATAAGCTTGTCGGCAAAGGGAAGCACGAAGTGCTCTAAAATTTCCTAGTAGACGGCTGCGCTGACTTTGGTCTTGACAAAACACACTGGATCTACACCAGCAGATAACATGGCTCCCCAAACTATCACGGATTGTGGAAACTTCACACTAGACCTTGGAAATAAAGGTCCCAGAGTCTGGAGGAAGAGTGGAGAGGCCACAATCCAAGCTGCTAGAGGTCTAGTGCGAAGTTTCCACAATGAGTGATGGTTTGGGGAGCCATGTCATCTGCTGGTGTAGGTCCACTGTGTTTTATCAAGAGCAAAGTCATCGCAGCCGTCTACCAGGATATTGTAGAGCACTTCATGCTTCCCTCTGCCGACAATCTTTTTGGGGATGGAAATGTCATTCTCCAGCAGGACTTGGCACCTGTCTACACTGTCAAAAGTACCAATACCCGGATTATAAACAACAGTATCACTGCGCTTGTGTCACGCTGCCGCCGCCACTGCCTGCCCCTGTCACGCTGCCGCCTCCCCCCGGTATACTTACCGGTCCTCGGCGTCCGGGCGCGCGCCTGCTCTGGCTCCTGCCTCCCGTCGGGTGCGCACGTGCACTGAGTTCTGCGGCGCACGCGCACACCGTTCCTAGTAAATCCAGCGGCTCCCTCCAGCCTACTCTATGGTCTGGAGGACTCTGACCTGGAAGTTCACTGTGCACTCTGCTTATCAGGCCGCCTCTTCCACCTGGCTGTGCCTGTCATTTGTGTTTCACAAGTGATTCTGGCCCCACTTCTCTCTGCGCTCCTTGCCCTCCCTGTCACAAGCCTCTGACCTTACATCCTCCGTGTGCTTTCTCCTACTGCCTGTCCACCTGTGTCCCCAACCAGCCCGTGTTCCCGTGTCTCTGCTGTGTCTTCCTGCCAGTGTCTCCTATACCTGCCCGTTTTCCGTGTCTCTGCCGTGTCTTCCAGCCAGTGTCTCCAATACCCGCCCGGGTTCCGTGTCTCAGTGTCAGGATTCGTACCGGGGTCTAGTCTGGTTTCCACAGCAAGTCTCGCTGCCTTACTTGCTGTGCCACACAACCATTCGTATTATACAGTTTCTGATCAACTAGTTCTTTTTCTTTCATTGTTCTTCCTCCGTTCTGGTGATTGGCTGCTTCACTGTTTCCTGTGCTTATGTCCCGCCTTTTTCCTATTTAGCACTCCACAGGGCTCTCACTCCCTGCCGGTGATTCTTCTGTGGTACGGATTCCTGTCTTCCCTACAGCGCTGTCCGGTACAACCTCTGACAGCCTCCCGGTCTCTCTTTCGTTGAGTACCTCTGGGACTCCAGCTTTCCGCTTTGGTCTTTGCTGAAATCTTAGTATTTTTGTGTTAGCTTGGGGTTTTCGTGGTTTTACCCTTCAGGTTCATTCACTCTTTAGTTTCACTCTAGGAGTCCTCCTTGCTGCTGCTTGTCTCCCTTAGGTTGTCCTGCACTCATTCCACCCTCGGTTTACCCACACTGTAGCTCCCTGCACTTACGCCGAGGTAGGGACCGCCGCCCAGTTGTCGCCCACCGGCTAGGGTGGGACCGGCAAGTAGGTAGGGTCAGTGGTGGGTGGAGCTCAGTGGCACCCTCTTCCCCTGCCGTGTGGTGGAATCATAACAGAATCACCGGCCTTCCCTATAGACGCTATGACCTCTTTAGTCAATCAAATGCAGGGTCTTACTCAGCTGGTGCAAGATCTTGCTGCGCAGATCCAGCGTCAGGAGCAAATTCAAGCAGCTGCCGTTGCAGGGACAACTAATTCTGAGCCTAGAGTTAACTTAACCGAGCCATTTTTCGGAGATAGAAGCCAATTTGCTTCTTTTAGAGAAAATTGTAAATTATATTTTCAATTACGACCTATTTCTTCTGGCCCCCCAGCTCAAAGAGTCATAATCTCTCGCTTACGGGAGGGACCCCGAGTGGGCCTTCTCTCTGCCGCCAGATTCAAATCTCCGTGATTCTGTAGACAACTTCTTTCAAGCCTTAGGGAATATTTACGATGAGCCTGACCAAGTCGCTCTGGCCGAGGCAAACCTTACCTCCCTGACCCAGGGTGATCAGGAGGTAGAGGTTTATTGCACCCAGTTTCGTAGATGGAGCTTAGCTACCCGTTGGAATGATCCCACACTTTGGAATCAATTTCAGCGGGGCCTTTCACCAGCCCTAAAGGATGAATTGGTACACTACACTCTGCCCCAGTCTCTGGAGGAGCTGATGGCTTTAATGGTCAGAATAGATCGCAGGTTAAGGGCGAGGAGATCGGAGCAGGCAGCAGCACAAGTTCCCGTTTTCTCTAGGGTCACCCCGGCTGTTCCGAATCTGCCAGCTGCCGAACCTATGGAATTGGGAGCCATGCAAGCTGCCACAGATCCAAGTCCTTGCCGTCCACGCCACGCACTTGGAACCTGTTTTTACTGCGGAGATCCTCGGCACTGGATAAAGGATTGCCCGCGGCGCCCTGGCACTCCACAGGAATCTTCTCGGAATACACCACCTAGGCCTGTGGGTGGACAGGTAATTCCTTTAAGTTCTAAGAGACTCTTAGTGCCAATTTCTATTGCTTTCACCTCCTCTAAGGGAGAAGGAGTTGCCATGATTGATTCAGGGGCTACTGCTAATTTTATGTGTTATGAGTTTGCTGTCTCATTGGGTATTTCTTTAATTCCACTAGCTCACCCCACTAAATTAGTTGGTATTGATAACACCCCACTAGCAAATGGGGAGATTAGTCTCTGTACTCCATTGCTATCATTTCAGGTTGGTGTACTGCATGTGGAACAACTGTCATTTTTGGTTATGCATGACCTCCCAACTAGTGTCATACTGGGGCTTCCATGGCTCCAGCTCCATAACCCCAACATTAACTGGGTTTCTGGTGAATTGGAGAAGTGGGGTGCAGATTGTTCACAGAAATGCTTGTTAACACACGTTTGTGGTATCGTCTCCGCACAAGCTTCTCTTCAGAGTCTTTTGGGCCAACTCGCAGATGTCTTTTCTTTGAAGGAGTCTGAGCGGTTGCCACCTCATCGCTCCTATGACTGTACTATCAATTTGGTTCCCAATTGTAAATTCCCTAAGGGACGCCTGTATAATTTATCACCTCCTGAGAGAGAAGCTTTACGTGAATATGTACAAGAGGCTCTAAGAAAGGGGCATATCCGTCCGTCCACCTCACCTCTGGCCGCAGGTTTCTTTTTTGTCAGTAAAAAGGATGGAGGACTTAGGCCGTGTGTAGACTACCGAGGTCTTAATGAAATAACTGTCCGTAACCAATATCCTCTACCGTTGATTCCGGACCTGTTCAACCAGGTTCAGGGGGCTCGATGGTTCTCGAAGTTGGACCTGAGAGGGGCGTATAATCTCATTCGTGTAAAGGCTGGCGACGAGTGGAAGACCGCCTTCAATACCCCCGAGGGCCACTTCGAGTGTCTGGTTATGCCCTTTGGGCTGTGCAATGCTCCGGCGATTTTTCAAAATTTCACCAATGATATTTTCCAACATGCTATTGGCCGCTATGTAATTGTCTATCTGGATGATATTTTAGTGTTCTCTCCGGACTGGGACTCACATTTAAAGCATGTAAGGGATGTTCTCCAGGTACTCCGCAATAACCAACTTTTCGCCAAGCAAGAAAAGTGTATTTTCGGGGTCCAAAGTCTATCTTTTTTGGGTCATATTTTGACACCCCAGGCCATCACAATGGAGCCGGAGAAGGTAAAAGCGGTTCTTAATTGGGCTCGTCCTGTATCTTTGAAAGCTCTTCAAAGATTTCTGGGGTTTGCCAATTTTTACCGCAAGTTTATAAAAAACTTCTCCATTGTGGTGAAGCCTCTCACAGATCTTACTGTGAAAGGTTCCGACTTGGTAAACTGGAGTAAGGATGCAGTGGATGCCTTCACGTTTCTTAAGGAGAGCTTTGCCACTGCTCCTGTTCTTACCCAGCCCGATCAGGAGAGACCCTTTATTGTTGAGGTTGACGCCTCGGAGGCAGGGGTAGGGGCAGTACTTTCACAGGGGACTTCGTCTTTGACTCGTTTGAAACCCTGTGCGTTCTTCTCAAAGAAGTTTTCCCCAGCTGAAAAAAATTATGATATTGGGAATAGGGAACTGCTCGCTATAAAATTGGCCTTTGAGGAATGGCGACATTTCCTGGAGGGGGCCAAACATCCTGTTACTGTCCTCACCGACCATAAAAATCTTGAATATCTCAAAACGGCCAAACGGCTTAATCCAAGACAGGCAAGGTGGGCGTTGTTCTTTTCACGTTTTAATTTTGTGATTTCTTTCAGACCCGGCTGCAAAAACGCCAGAGCAGACGCGCTATCTAGAAGCTTCTTGCCTGAACAACCGTCAAACATCCCACCTGTTCCCATTTTACCTGATAAAGTATTTTTGGCTGCTAATTCCTCTGATTTGTTTGCTGAAGTTAAGCAATTTCAACATTTGTCTCCGTCCGGCTCTCCTGATAATAAATGGTTCGTTCCCTGTCATTTGCGTTTGAGACTGCTGAATGAACACCACAACTCTCCTCTTTCAGGTCACCCTGGTATCTCTGGTACGATGGAGTCAATCTCCAGAAATTTTTGGTGGCCGACCTTACGCCGGGATGCCACTGCCTATGTCAAGGCGTGTGACATTTGTGCCCGGTCTAAGGTTAACCGCTCACGGCCTTTGGGTGAACTATGTCCTCTACCTGTTCCCTCCAAGCCATGGACCCATCTTTCCATGGACTTTGTTACTGATTTACCTTCCTCCCTGGGAATGACTACCTTGTGGGTTGTGGTGGATCGCTTTAGTAAGATGGCACACTTTATTCCTTTACCCAAATTGCCATCCGCCAAGCAATTGGTCCCCTTGTTTCTAAATCATGTGGTGCGGCTGCATGGAATTCCTTCTAATATTGTGTCAGATAGGGGTACCCAATTTGTCTCCAAATTCTGGAGAGCTTTCTGTAGTAAAATTGGCGTTACCCTTGCTTTCTCATCGGCCTTTCACCCGGAGACCAATGGGCAGACAGAACGGGCCAATCAAGCCCTTGAACAATTCTTACATTGCTATGTGGCTGATAAGCAAGAGACCTGGGCATCTTTTATTGCCCTGGCAGAGTTTGCCATAAATAATAGGGTAAACTCTTCCACAGGGATATCTCCCTTCTTCTGCAACATGGGATTTCACCCTAAATCCAGCTCTTTCTCTGAGGACACCTCGGACAATCCTGAGGTAGTGATTGTTTCCTCTGATCTGCGGTCAGTTTGGGAGCAAGTCCAAGGCAACATCAAAAAGGCTCAGGAGTCACAATGCCACTTTGCTAATATGAAAAGGAGAAGTCCTTCCTTTGAAGTTGGACAGAAAGTGTGGCTTTCTACTAAAAATCTGAAACTAAGAGTCCCCTCTGGTAAACTGGCTCCCCGGTACATTGGTCCTTTTAAAATATCTCAGATAATCAACTCTGTTTCTGTCAAATTGGATCTCCCCCAGGCGATGAGAGTGCATAAGGTATTCCATGTCGCTCTCCTAAAACCTTATGCACCTCCAGTTTGTCCGGCTGACACACCTCCTGCTCCTGTTGTTGTACTTGGTCACCCCGAGTTTGAGGTAAAAAAGATCTTGGATTCCAGGAAAGTTCGTGGGGTCCTGCAGTACCTGGTGGACTGGAAGGGGTATGGCCCTGAGGAGAGGTCGTGGGTGTCTCATTCTGAGGTTCATGCTTCCAGGTTATGTAAGAGGTTCCATATCAATTTTCCTGAGAAGCCTTCCCTGTGTGAGGGTCCAGGGGCCCCTCATAAGGGAGGGGGTAATGTCAGGATTCGTACCGGGGTCTAGTCTGGTTTCCACAGCAAGTCTTGCTGCCTTACTTGCTGTGCCACACAACCATTCGTATTATACAGTTTCTGATCAACTAGTTCTTTTTCGTTCATTGTTCTTTCTCCGTTCTGGTGATTGGCTGCTTCACTGTTTCCTGTGCTTATGTCCCGCCTTTTTCCTATTTAGCACTCCACAGGGCTCTCACTCCCTGCCGGTGATTCTTCTGTGGTACGGATTCCTGTCTTCCCTACAGCGCTGTCCAGTACAACCTCTGACAGCCTCCCGGTCTCTCTTTCGTTGAGTACCTCTGGGACTCCAGCTTTCCGCTTTGGTCTTTGCTGAAATCTTAGTATTTTTGTGTTAGCTTGGGGTTTTCGTGGTTTTACCCTGCAGGTTCATTCACTCTTTAGTTTCACTCTAGGAGTCCTCCTTGCTGCTGCTTGTCTCCCTTAGGTTGTCCTGCACTCATTCCACCCTCGGTTTACCCACACTGTAGCTCCCTGCACTTACGCCGAGGTAGGGACCGCCGCCCAGTTGTCGCCCACCGGCTAGGGTGGGACCGGCAAGTAGGTAGGGTCAGTGGTGGGTGGAGCTCAGTGGCACCCTCTTCCCCTGCCGTGTGGTGGAATCATAACACTCAGCCGTGCCTCCCAGCCAGTGTCGCCAGCCTGCTTGTGTTCCCGTGTCTCTGCCGTACTTGCCTGCCAGTGTCTCCATCCCGTCCGTGTTCCCGTGACGCAGCCATGCCAGCCTGCCACCTGTCCCCCTTGTCTCTCGCTGAAGCTCCTGTTGTTCTCCCCTGGGTACCAGCTGCCGTGGTTGTAGTCTTCCTCGGGCCTGCCCCTAACGCTCCCTGTATAGGGGGTGGTCCACCTGGTCAGCTCGTCTGAGGGAGGTTCGTTGCCACGGTCCAGCGGCTCCACCCTTGGAAGTCCACTAGTCGTCACAGCTTGATTGGACAGAAAACTCGCCTGACCTTAACCCCATAGATGGGGTATTGTCAAGAGGAAGATGAGAGACACCAGACCCAACAATGCAGATGAGCTGAAGGCTGCTATCAAAGCAACCTGGGCTTCCATAACACCTCAGCAGTGCCAGAGGTTGATCGCCTCCATGCCACGCTGCATTGATGCAGTAATTGATGCAAAAAGAGCCCTGACCAAGTATTGAGTGCATTTACTGAACATACATTTCAGTAAGCCAACATTTCTGATTTTTCACGCTGGTGTTATAAAGTATTCTAATTTACTGAGATAATGACTTTTGGGTTTTCATTGGATGTAAGCCATAATCATCAACATTAACAGAAATAAACACTTGAAATAGATCACTCTGTTTGTAATGACTCTATATAATGTATGAGTTACACTTTTTGTATTGAACTGAAATAAATGAACTTTTTGATGATCTTCTAATTTAGTAAGAAGCACCTGTATCTTCTCTATTCACACTCTGACTTCAATAACCCTAAGTGCCTATTGAAATGCCTGTGTGACTGCTCATACTTCAGCATGTGGATGGCGTCCAAGAAAATGTCACACGTCTTCTAGTGATCCTGATTAGTAATGGTTGCGCAGAGCATCAGTGTATTAGTGGAGGAGGGTAAGCTGCATTACTGCCATATAGAGTAACATTTATAGTAAAACCAAGGTACAAATGGCAAATCTGTGTGTGCCCATCAGCCACGACAAGGCTCCCTTATTTCTGATGGGACCCAAGCCTCCTGGGCATCTTGTTACCGGTGTTTTACAGGCATTTTCTTATTCCAATAAACAATGAAGAAATCACTGACAAAATGCTCCAAAATATGCCAGGGCGTCTTCCAGGCGCCTTTTGGGCCTTCCCATTGACTTCTAGTGTAAAGTTTCCTCCCAGGGTGGCGGCCCCTTTGCTCTGGAGATCAGACCCCGCCACAAGTGAGATCCAGTCCTGCCTATTGCCTGCTCCGGTATACTGAGCCGCCCGCCATCTCCATCACAACAGGAAGATTCTGAATGACTCACAGCCCCGCCCACTACGGGACTTCAATGACTAGTTGGTGGGCGGGGCTATGCAGCCGATCTCCTCTGATAGGTTGAAGAACCGGGTAAGGTCACGCCCTATGAATGACTGTACGCTGTGATTGGCTAGTAGTAAAACTGCTGATACGGTCGGAGCGCGCTGTGCAGCTGCAGCAGCCCGGCAGCATCCGGAGGGTGAAGAGGTCCAGAGGGTGAGTGCGCGGATTCCTGCAGACATCCGTTATACACAGGATGCTGGCAGTGCTGGGGCTTGTGGTTCTACCGCAGCTTGTGATTGTTATTTCCCTTTGGTATATAATAGGGGTGATCTGAGATGATACCTATGAGAATTGTCACTACTGGCCTGTACACAGCAAGTCCATGCGTGAGCAGGGGTTAATCCACGGGACTGCGTGACTGTGTCCCACGCAGAGAATCGGGGCGCTCGTTGTTATCAGAGATCCATCCACAGACCGGACGATCACCGATCGTGATCAGATCTAGGGTATATGTCATCGATAGTCATCGCCGGGTCTGTGGTAGTGGGAGTCGTCCGACTGATCGATCAGCTCAGAGGGCCAGGACATATAGCGCTCATACATCCGGCGGTGATGGAAGAAAATGGCAATAATCCAGTGATGAGTTCCATGTGGCACAGCCCTGATGCCCCATACATTGTATATACCCACCAGGAAGCGGGCATCTAGGTGCTATGTGTGCAGGATGGCATCCAGGAGGGGCAGGGGCAAATCTCAGGCACAGGGGCGACCTGTGAACCCACGCAGGGGCCTTAGGGCCACGTCTACCTCCAGAGCAGACTCCACTGTGTATTATGATGAGATCTTGGAGTACAAAGGGCCCTTCTACTGTTCTTGGACAGGGGCCTGTTCTGTCTGTGCCCATCACTGGCTCATCTACTAATGTAGTATGTCAGAACAAATGGGATAATGCTCCGCCTGTGCGCAGGGGGCCCCTGACGGTAAGGGAACACGAAAACAAAACTACACAATGTACCAACATCAGAGGGTACACGATAAACAAAGCGATATATACAATATTATATAACACCACACAATACAAGATATACAGTACAATATACACGAGACCATTTATCACCATACAATATAGACAGTATAATACAATCTAACAACATCACATACTACAAGATCTAAGATATATACAATATACACAACACAACGTATACAAAACGAACTGACACCACACAATACAAGATGTACAGTGTAAGATATACAAAGAAATATATACACTATGCATCATAGAATATATACGATATCACACCACACAGTACAGTATATACAGTACAATGGAACAACTTCACCTTCTGAGGTCAAAACCATAAACCCCAACAATGCAAAACTTGACGGTGAGAAATCAGTCATCTTATCTGTCACTCGTTTAAAAACCAGACATTGTGCAGAAATCCTGCGCGTAAAGCCCCCGTTACACATAGCGATATCGCTAGCAATATCGCTATAACGTCACTAGTTTTGTGACGCAGCAGTGATATTACTAGCGATATCGCTATGTCTGATACTTACCTCCGACCGGCTCCCCCGCTGATTATCGCTGATCGCGCGAGAACGTCCTGGGCCGTTTCTCGTCGGCCACTTCCTGCTGGGCTTCCTGCTGTGGTGACGCGTGGAGCCGGGCGGGAGGACGTCAGGATCGCCGCGTCTGACAGGTAAGTAGCGACCCCCGACCGCTTCTATGTCGCTGGTGAGATCTGCCTGTGTGGCAGCTCACTAGCGACCACTTAGCGATGTACCTGACCGGGTCATATCGTGGTCGGGATCGCTGGTGCATCGCTAAGTGTAACGGTACCCTTAGAATTTAAAAATACATGACCCAGCCGTTCTGTAAGAGGCACGGAGCGGCGCAGCTTCCAGTCACTACTTATTCTGGCTTTGCTGAATGTTCAAGTAATCATGTGCACAATTTGTTTTATTTGTAAATTTTTATCAGAATGAAACCAGTTTATTTCTTGCTGACGGGCTCCAGTCTGAGGACACTATTTATTTGCTCTGGAGATGCTCAATGTAGGGATGGAATTATTTGAAGGGGTTGTTCATTTTCACACGAACTTAGCCTTCATGCTGGTACGGCTGTGAAATAAGGAAACCCAAACACAAGAGACTAATATCAGCTGAACCCACCCATATCGACAGTCTAATGTGCATGGGGGCGCCTCCCGATAGTCGGGAGAGATGTCCATTACACTTGTCTTATTTCAGGCTACAGATTGCATAGATTTCCCTCAGATATTCCTCAGGCCAGCTTGTCAGTGTGCTGCTTTCTCAAAGAGAACAGAGGAGCGCTTGGCTGTTTATGAGAAATCAGGCGGAGATGGCTGTCGGCTGAGCGAGCACCCCTGTGTATGAGAATTCAGGCTGAGCTGGCTGTCGGCTGAGCGAGCGACGCTGTGTATGAGAAATTAGGCTGAGATGACTGTCGGCTGAGCGAGTGCCCCTTTGTATGAGAAATCAGGCTGAGATGGCTGTCGGCTGAGCGAGCGACCCTGTGTATGAGCGAGCAGGCTGAGATGGCTGTCGGCTGAGCGAGCACCCCCGTGTATGAGAAATCAGGCTGAGATGGCTGTCGGCTGATCGAGCGCCCCTGTGTATGAGAGAGCAGGCTGAGATGGCTGTCGGCTAAGCAAGCGCCCCTGTGTATGAGAAATCAAGCTGAGATGGCTGTCGGCTGAGCGAGCATCCCTGTGTATGAGAAATCAGGCTGAGATGGCTGCTGGCTGAGTGAGCGCCTCTGTGTATGAGAAATCAGGCTGAGATGGCTGTCGGCTGAGTGAGCGACTCTGTGTATGAGAAATCAGGTGGAGATGACTGTCGGCAGAGCGAGCACCCCTGTATTGAGAAATCAGGCTGAGATGGCTGTCGGCTGAGCGAGCGACCCTGTGTATGAGAAATCAGACGGAGATGGCTGTCGGCTAAGCGATCAACCGTGTGTATGAGGAATCAGGTTGAGATTGCTGTCGGCTGAGCGAGTGCTCTTGTGTATGAGAAATCAGGCTGAGATGACTGTCGGCTGAGCGAGCATCCCTGTGTATGAGAAATCAGGCTGAGATGGCTGTCGGCTGAGTGAGCGCCTCTGTGTATGAGAAATCAGGCTGAGATGGCTGTCGGCTGAGCGAGCGACTCTGTGTATGAGAAATCAGGTGGAGATGGCTGTCGGCTGAGCGAGCGCCCCTGTGTATGAAAGATCAGGTGGAGATGACTATCGGCTGAGCGAGTGCCCCTGTGTTTAAGAAATCAGGCTGAGATGGCTGTCGGCTGAGCGATCAACCCTGTGCATGAGGAATCAGGTTGAGATGGCTGTCGGCTGAGCGAGTGCTCTTGTGTAAGAGAAATCAGGCTGAGATGACTGTCGGCTGAATGAGCATCCCTGTGTATGAGAAATCAGGCTGAGATGGCTGTCGGCTGAGTGAGCGCCTCTTTGTATGAGAAATCAGGCTGAGATGACTGTCGGCTGAGCGAGCGACTCTGTGTATGAGAAATCAGGTGGAGATGGCTGTCGGCTGAGCGAGCACCCCTGTATATGAGAAATCAGGCTGAGATGGCTGTCGGCTGAGCGAGCGACCCTGTGTATGAGAAATCAGGCAGAGATGACTTGTCGGCTGAGCGAGCACCCCGGTTTATGAGAAATCAAGTTGAGATGGCTGTCGGCTGAGCGAGCACCCCTGTGTAAGAGAAATCAGGCGGAGATGGCTGTCGGCTGAGTGAGCGCCTCTTTGTATGAGAAATCAGGCTGAGATGGCTGTCGGCTGAGTGAGCGCCTCTGTGTATGAGAAATCAGGCTGAGATGGCTGTCGGCTGAGCGAGCGACTCTGTGTATGAGAAATCAGGTGGAGATGGCTGTCGGCTGAGCGAGCGCCCCTGTGTATGAAAGATCAGGTGGAGATGACTATCGGCTGAGCGAGTGCCCCTGTGTTTAAGAAATCAGGCTGAGATGGCTGTCGGCTGAGCGAGCAGCCCTGTGTATGAGAAATCAGGCGGAGATGGCTGTCGGCTGAGCGATCAACCCTGTGCATGAGGAATCAGGTTGAGATGGCTGTCGGCTGAGCGAGTGCTCTTGTGTAAGAGAAATCAGGCTGAGATGACTGTCGGCTGAACGAGCATCCCTGTGTATGAGAAATCAGGCTGAGATGGCTGTCGGCTGAGTGAGCGCCTCTTTGTATGAGAAATCAGGCTGAGATGACTGTCGGCTGAGCGAGCGACTCTGTGTATGAGAAATCAGGTGGAGATGGCTGTCGGCTGAGCGAGCACCCCTGTATATGAGAAATCAGGCTGAGATGGCTGTCGGCTGAGCGAGCGACCCTGTGTATGAGAAATCAGGCAGAGATGACTTGTCGGCTGAGCGAGCACCCCGGTTTATGAGAAATCAAGTTGAGATGGCTGTCGGCTGAGCGAGCACCCCTGTGTAAGAGAAATCAGGCGGAGATGGCTGTCGGCTGAGTGAGCGCCTCTTTGTATGAGAAATCAGGCTGAGATGGCTGTCGGCTGAGCGAGTGACTCTGTGTATGAGAAATCAGGTGGAGATGGCTGTCGGCTGAGCGATCAGCCCTGTGTATGAGAAATCAGGCAGAGATGGCTGTCTGCTGAGCGAGCGACCCTGTGTATGAGAAATCAAGCGGAGATGGCTGTCGGCTGAGCGAGTGCTCTTGTGTAAGAGAAATCAGGCTGAGATGGCTGTCGGCTGAGCGATCAGCCCTGTGTATGAGAAATCAGGCAGAGATGGCTGTCTGCTGAGCGAGCGACCCTGTGTATGAGAAATCAAGCGGAGATGGCTGTCGGCTGAGCGAGTGCTCTTGTGTAAGAGAAATCAGGCTGAGATGGCTGTCGGCTGAGCGATCAGCCCTGTGTATGAGAAATCAGGCAGAGATGGCTGTCTGCTGAGCGAGCGACCCTGTGTATGAGAAATCAAGCGGAGATGGCTGTCGGCTGAGCGAGTGCTCTTGTGTAAGAGAAATCAGGCTGAGATGGCTGTCGGCTGAGCGAGCAGCTCTGTGTATGAGAAATCAGGCAGAGATGGCTGTCTGCTGAGCGAGCGACCCTGTGTATGAGAAATCAGGCAGAGATGGCTGTCGGCTGAGCGAGCACCCCGGTTTATGAGAAATCAGGCGGAGATGGCTGTCGGCTGAGCGAGCACCCCTGTGTATGAAATGTGAAGTGCAATTTTTTTCAAATATACAAGGTCCGGTGACTAACTAAAAATTTCAAACAAATGAAACTATCTCTATCATCTCTATTCATCATGCATAGACCTTAGTGTAGAAAAAAGTCTAAGACTGTATGGAGGAAGTTTTTTACAGTGGCCCACTATATGAGAAAGCTCAGACAGCTATGCTTTCCTATATATTAATATCGCCCACTGAACGCAAATGGGTATTCTTTTGGTTTTCATAGATTCCTTTGTTTCCGACCATGACTTAAGCAAACACAGAATTAAAATGCCCCAATATAGATCCATCGGAACTTTGTCTATTGCAGTAAAGGCCCTTTGTGGCTTTGCCGGATGCATGGCTAAAAAACAAAATCAAAGTTACTGAATTTTTTGTACTGTGCAAGGCCTCTTTCACACGTCCATATATTTCCAGTACCGGAGATATCCGTGTCTGTGTGTGTGGCAACCGTTTGCCGCCCGTGTGCCGCATGAGTACCACACGGACGGCTGCCGGGGAAGAAGCGCTACTGTAAGCGCTGTTCCTCGGCGGCAGGTGCTGAATGCGGCTCTCATGGCCGCATAAGACCCATTCATACAAAGAATACATTACACCAAGAGTTGGCAGAAATGGCCGTGATGTTTATTTTGGTTACATAAGATAAAATAATAAATAATTTCAATAAATAAATACCATCTCACTTAAACCATATTTCCAAGACCATAACCAATCCACCCTAAACAAAGGGCGATTTCCCCAAAAGCCAAGGCTCGAAGAGTCAAGGCCCCCCAAAAAACACAGCCATTTCTCAACCATAGACTGTAAGTCCATATTGAATATATCCAAGCCTATGTCAGACAGGTGGACTGAGTCGCTCCGATAAAGTCCTGGCACGAAACCTTCGAGCTCCGTATGCCTAAAGGAGAAACCACCTAGCATAGGAAAAAATTTGCTCATTCCTCTATTAACTCTCTTACGTATTTTTTCCAAAAAGAGAAACTTGTTATTAGCCCAGGCCAATCTGGGAATGATTTCGGAAAAAATGAAACTGATTTGAGGGAATGATTGCTTTAAGTTTATAACCTCTGATCTCAAAAAGGCTAATAAATCCAGAGTTTTCATTTTTCCAACATCATTGCCAGCCAGATGTATAATCACTAAATTCGGATAAGGTAGCTGTTGACAACATTTCTTGAATTCTGAAATAAAATTCGCCCATCTCATCCCGCTAACGCTGTGCCAAAAAATTTGAACATTAGTAGGGTTAAAAGATAAGTTCTCAGTATAAGATCTCTGGCTGGCCCTCTTCTGGGCCCAGGGAATAAATGAGTGCCCGATGATCCATACAATCATGGGACCTAGAAACAAATAAGGATTAATAATCATATAAATCATGTCTGACATATAACTTATATCTCTCGGACTCCCATCTTCCCATTTTCATAATCTCAGAATTGCACAAGCCGGATCTCGCTGCTTCTGTAGCTGCTCCAATTCTGAAAGAATGTGATGTTATGTTCAAATTATCCCGATTCAGCAAATGAAGACATTTTTTAAGGATGCTATTAAACTGAAAAATAGTGGCCGGAGATTTATCCTTATGAATGAAAAGGGGGCCCAGAACGTTCGGTCTCATATCAAGCCATTATTTAATATTGGTTGCAGGGCAGATGATGGGGTCCTGAACTGAATCTAATTGCAATCTGGCACCTCTGCCCCACTGATCGGTCTTGGACTTTCTGATGAAGAGAAAAAGGACCGAATCGTGAACGTTAACGTCTGAAAACAAGAGACCTGAAGGCTCCATTTTTTTAGATGAGACTAGTTCCCCTATGCGGAGGGCACCGAAAAAGGCAATAGAAAACGCAGCACAAAAAAGCGCAGTTTCAAAGGGGTTAAACATACCCCTTGGAGGGACAAACATAGATCTTTTAATAATGTGAGAGATATAGGCCTACGCGAATCGGGATTGAAATTACCCTTTTTGAATCCCTTCAAAAATTGTTTTATGGGAAAAATTCCTGTTAAAGGAGGGTTACCTGACAATTTTAAGAAAAAGGAAACCCCCGCCAAGTATTTTGAAACCGCCGAAAAAGAAAGGCCTTTATGTACTAGTAATTCTGCGAATCGCAAACCTGCATTAGGACTAGAAGACATATGATCAAAATTATGCAAATTACAAAATTCCACCCATTGCTGCCAGGCGGCTGAATAATCAGCCCATGTTCTCTTCGATAGGGAATGTTCGATGAATTGCGGGATTATACTGAGATTATATCCCAAATTGACTGAGGGCAGGGTGTTGCTTCTGTATCCGCATTGGGAACCTGTTGGTAAAAATTTAACCACTCACCAAGACATAGAGACTTAGTAAGCAAAGCCTTTTCACTGCAACCCAATTTTGCCTTAATCCAAGTATTATGCTTTAAACAAAGGACGACCAACTGTCTCAAAATCGTGGCCACCCAAGCATTCTTAGAAGATAGAGTATTGACGGCAAAAACTAATCCTTGATTAGGTGATAGGACAACTAACCTGTGATTTTGTAATAAGGACCCCCCATAGCTGTATTGCCAATAAAATTGAAAAAAGCTCAAGTACCACAATATTCATGGATATTTTCGACTCAATCCAAGTTTTAGGCCACGTTTGAACTGACCAATGAGTTAGAAAAATAACTGAGCATCCTGCAAAAATGTCTGTAGCAAACAGAAGAGGCAAAGAATCGGCCAACACAAAATTAGATTGTAAACAAGATCTACCATTGAACTCTGAGAGGAATCTTAGCCAAACTTTTATGTCTGCTTTCATTTCGGAATTGACTCCAATGTGAGAAAATGGAGAGGAAAGGCCCAAAGTCGCATCGTACAGGCGTCTGGAAAAAACACGGCCCATAGGCATAATGCGGAGGGCAAAGGTTAATAAACCCAGAACTGATTGTAGCTCTTTCAAAGTAATTTTTTCTCTGGACAACATACCAGCGAGGGATATCTGGAATTTTAATACCTTTTCCATAGGAAGGCTGCATTCCATCCTCTCAGTGTTCAAAGTGATACCTAAAAATTCGATCGAAGTGGAAGGAAGAACAGTTTTTTCTTTAGCAATTGGTACCCTGAAAAATTCACACATGGATAAGAATTTATTAAGATTCAGTAGGCATGTCTGGGAATCCGGGGGACCAACAAAAAGGAAATCGTCTAGATAGTGTAATATACCGGAATCGCAGCAGACTGATTCGATTACCCAATGCAAGAAAGTTGAAAAGCTCTCAAAGTAAGAACATGACAGAGAAAAACCCATAGGTAGGCATTTATCGAAAAAATACTCGTTGTCAAAAGAGAATCCTAAAGAATTAAAACCATCCGGGTGAACCAGTAGAATTCTGAATGCAGACTTTATGTCTGATTTTGACAACAGGGCATCCTTTCCAAACTTCCTAATCAAGTCAAGGGCTACATCGAAAGAAGTGTAACATACAGTACATGCAGACTTGTCTATTTCATCATTCAGCGAAAAACCCTTAGGATATGACAGATGATGAATTAGACGATAAGAACCAGGTTCTTTTTGTGGAACGACGCCTAGAGGGGAAATACGAAAATTAGTGAAAGGAGGAGAAGGAAATGGGCCTGCTACTCTGCCTAGTGAAACTTCGTGGAAAATTTTTTCTTTAGCTACTTCCGGATATAAAGATAAAGAAATTAAATTCTTATGAAAAGTACAACCCGGACCCTTGAAAGGGGGAATATGAAAGCCGAAAGAGAATCCTTTGAATAAGAGCTCGCTAGTCTCCTTGTTTGGGTAGCTGCTTAGCCAATAAAGCATTCTTTCCACTCTCACTGGTGTCTGAGCCCTTGAAAACAAATTCTCTGGAAGCTTGTTGTTGAGAGGTTTGTTTTTTAAAACATTTGGACACTGGGTGAGCGTTACCGCAGAAGGAACACTCATGGCGAAATCTACAACTATTGCTCCATTTACAGGAGGAGTCGTTAAACGCAAAGCAAAAACCTCTCTTAACGGATGGGTAGGACATTTGGTTGTTTGCGTACTGACGCTGTGGGAGCATAAGGTTGATCCATAAACCAACGTCCTTCACGCCCCATTTAAGTTCTGGGTGTACTGCTAATTTCTGTCTAAAAGCTTCATCATAGCTGAGCCATGCGAAGCCACCAAAATTCCTGTAAGCTTCCAATATAATATCTATATGCTGAAACAAACTGCTACACAGGTGTGGAAATTTTTTACCGAGAACAGCCGAGTAAATCGAGAAGGCTTGAATCCAGTTGTTGAATGACTTCAAAGAACCTTGTTTGGCATCGTCAGATTCTGATTTATCCTTCTCGAACCTACCCGGCTGTTTCCTGCGAGGCAGTAACGAAAACAAATCAACGTATTTATTCTCCCAAATAAGCTCCTTTACGGAAGCGTTGATGTGAAAACCTTATGGAGATAACTCGCAAGTGAGCGCCTCTTTAAATGGATTCTGAGGGGGTGTGTTATCTTTTGCAATATGGCTATCGACCGCCTTGGCAGTGCTAGCTAATGGACTGGAAGCACTGACAGCCTCACCCAAAGCCTCAGTAAATAAATTTTTGATAATAGTTTTAAAATTGTTAAGCTGAGGGACAGACAGGGGGACATTTAAGTTCTCACCCCTTCCGGATGTGTTCTCCGCTCTATCTTGATCCGAAGAACAGCCAGCCCTCGGACCCTGGGACACAGGGGAGAGCAGCTGGCACCAGCCGGCAGCAGGGCCGTCCTCTTGATCCGATGTTGTTGTCACCTGGTGGACTGAAGACGGGCGTCTGGAATTAGGAGCTGTTGTGCAAGGCGGCCTCGCCGCCGCAGCGCTTGTACGGCTGCGGCAGGTACCAGCACCCTTGGCGGCCGATAATGCCGTCACCCACGAGTCCCGATGATCGCGCTGAAAGTCTCTTGGGCTCCGAGACTTCCTTGTTGCAGGGTGGGCAGAGGACGCGCGCTCTTCCTGTGCGCGCCTGGAAGATCTCGTCGGCGTCACCGGTGTTGAGAACGACCTCCGGGGCTTATAGCCAGGCAGCTCCTCAGCCAATCCTCCTCGTCCCTTTCTCCGGCCCTCGCGACTAGCTGCTGTAGTAGGTTCTCTATTGAAGGAAGTACGTGGTCGATCTTCTTTCTTCATCCAGCGACGTAATGGAGCTCAACTTGCCAAACAGGGCGATTTATAACCTGACAAAGCCCGCCAATTCCTATCACAACCAATCAGAAAACCATTAAAAAAAGGCGCCAAGAACTGGTTAGAACCAGTCTCTGCTTGTGTAGGTGCCAGGCTTGAAACGGTCACTTGACCTCAAATTAACCCCGGCCTAGCGATTTCTTGATAATACAAATGTACTGAAAAGAACATTCGGGGCCTAAGCACCCATGAGTCCCCCCCTATATTAAATTTTGTCTTACGGGGGGGGGGCTAACATTCTCCTCTGCTCTGCTGGTGGGTATGTCTGAATGGCTTTTGTGTTACCATGAGGTAAAATACTCACCAAATCCTAAACGTGTGAACGTGGCCTAAAGAAGACACCATACCACGGCACATGGAGAGCCCACAGTAACTCTCCGCCTGACTCCATACACACCACATACTCGCTGCTGCTCTATCTACATGAGGACAGAGCACATGATTGCAGACGTTCTCATTTCTCCTGTGTATAGGCATCTCTACATATGCTTGGCCTAGGGTCAGAGTTATTATAAAGTAACAACCACTGATAGTATAATACATTACACATCGTATCATTTCCTAAAAAAAGACCTTGATACATAATTATACCTTACAATATGATTTCATTAATCGCCCCCACATTTATTGATTCTGGATATAGTGACCTTACAGTTTTGTTTATGACTTCTTCTATTTTCCTTGGCTTTAGTTTAGAAAAACATGGAGGATCAGATTGATGTAACATCCATGTCAACAAAGCTTCAGAACACATTGATCCAGTACCACAACATTCCTGAAGACGTGTGGAGTGTGGCTAAGAAATCCGTAAGTGTCTTTCAAGCATTTGTCCTTGTTATATGATATTTGCCTTAACCACTTAACGACCAGGGGTATTTTTGGTTTTGCATTTTCATTTTTCCCTCCCCTTCTTTCCAGAGCCATAACTTTTATTTTTCCGTCAATATGGCTATGTGAAGGCTTGTTTTTTGCAGGACGAGTTGTACTTTTGAATGACACCATTGGTTTTACCATCTCGTGTACTAGAATATGGGAAAAAGTTCCAAGTATGGTGACATTGCAAAAAAATGCAATCCCACACTTGTTTTTTTGCTTGACTTTTTTGCTAGGTTCACTAAATGCTAAAAGTTACCTGCCATTATGATTCTCCAGGTCATTACGAGTTCATAGAATCGTGGTGAAAAAAAATGGCAAAGTTTGTTTAAAAAAAAAATGCACCATTTTCCGAGACCCGTAGCGTCTCCATTTTTCGTGATCTCGGGTTGGGTGCGGGCTTATTTTTTGTGTGCTGACGTTTTTAATTATATCACTTTTGTGCAGATACTTTCTTTTGATTGCCCGTTATTGCATTTTAATGCAATGTCACAGCGACCCAAAAAAACGTAAATTTTGGTATTTTGATTTTTTTTTTCGCTACACCGTTTAGCGATCGGGTTAATCCTTTTCTTATTGATAGATCGCGCGATTCTGAACGCGGCGATACCTAATATGTGTGATTTTTTTTATTGTTTTATTTGAATGGGGTGAAAGGGGGGTAATTTAAACTTTTATATTTTTTTATTTTTTTTAATATTTTTTAAACTTTTTTTTAATTTTGGCATGCTTCAATAGCCTCCATGGGAGGCTAGAAGCATCACATACTTGATTGACTCTGCTACATATAGGCGATGAGTGCTCATAGCAATGTGGTGCTCATAGCAATGTGGCATCAACAACCATAGAGGTCTCGAGGATACCTCTGGTTGTTATTCCAACGCATCGCTGACCCCCAATCACGTGACGAGGGTCAGCGATGCGTGTATTTCCGGCCGTGCGTCTGGAAGCGCCGGTTAAATGCCGCTGTCAGCGTTTGACAGCGGCGTTTAACTAGTTAATAGGCGCAGGTGGATCGTGATTCCACCTGCGCCTATTGCGTGCACATGTCAGCTGTTCAAACCCGCTGACATGTCCCGGCTTTGATGCGGGCTCACGGCCGGAGCCCTCATAGAACATGTACCCATTATAGTCCATGGGACTGTTCAAATGTCTGTGTTTTCTCTAGACCATGTGTTTGCAAAAAAGTCACAGAGACATGTCTTTTTTTATACGCATCATGGATCAGAATTATCCATAGAAGTCTATTGGTCTGTGAAATCACTGATGGCACACGCGTGACCCCAGTGTACAGTCCTTGTCCTGTTCTGATCTTGTGATGAATAGGAGAAGCTTTGTCATTTAGTTATTTCTTTTTCAGTGAAAATCACTGATGAAAAACAGTAAAATCGACACCCAGACCAAACCTTGATGAAAGTTGAACGAAAAATACTGATGAAACTCAGACCGGTTTTGCATATGGGAAAAATCACATACATCTGATTGAGGCCTAAGAGCTTGTGCACACAACCGATTTTCTGGAGTGCGATCTGTGGTTTTTACAGATAGAATATCATGGACACAAGTGCTATGGGGCTGTGCAAATATCCGATTTTCGTCCTCCGTTCGAGCAGTCTGAGGAAAATATCTGTGACATGCCTGATTATTATCTGACTGTCAGGTCAAAATGACTTCTGAGTGCGCTCCAATTTTCATGGACTGACAGAATGGAGAAGGTGGAGAAACTTTTTTTCTCTCCATGTTCGAGAAATACTGATGCCACTCTGATCAGAGTCTGATCGGAATAATCGGAGTGTTTTTCTCGGATGAAGAGAAAACTGTTGTGTGCGCCCACCCTTAGGGTGGCCATACAAGGTTCACCTGACCTCGCAGCCTAAATTCTGCCATCCTGTAGCAGCCGTTATGAACCAAAATTGTGCACCCGATGCCAACCACTGATGGGCTTAGTTTCAGCGTCAAGATAAACCCTACTGTGTGATCTCACCCTCATTTTTATGAGGATCTTTTCAAGTTGTAGCCTTTCCCTCTCTTAGACTTTATTCACACATCAGTATTTTCGATCAGTATTTCATCAGTAGTTTTTGCCAAAACCAGTAGTGTCTCCAAAACACAGAACAGGTGTTAACTTTTCAATGATAGGTTTTCTCTGTAAGTTCCACTCCTGATTTTGGAATATAAACAATATAAACACTGAGGTAAAATACTAGCGTGTGAATGAGGCCTTACAGACACTTGTACGATATGAGGATCTTAGCAATTCTATCATTTGCTTATTTGTGACAGGTCTAATACTTCATATGTGAAACTTGTATAGTAAACCTTACAGCCATGTCAAACTTTGCTCCTACAATATTGTAATCAGCAATTGAGAAAAGATTTAATCTTCAGCACAACCAAGACCTGTTTCCCAGTAGTCATAAATACAGCGATAAATGTAATGCTGTAAATGCGCTCGGTCAGGACACAAGTCAGATTATTTTCACGGACGACCGGTTTATCAGTTCTGTGCAGATCACATATTTGGACCCAATAAATGAGCGCTAGCGATATCCACATCTCCTGTTTGGGGAATCTCACTGGATACATATTTTTGCCTTGAAGAAATATATCCCATGAATTATTTAATTTTGGCGCCTGGCTTCAGTTGTGTCCATCTTCTTAGGCTGGCGTCATACTGCCGTAGAATACGGCCGAGTGCTAAGTGAGGAAACATCGCATAGCACTTGGCCCAGTGTTAAGCTATGGGGCAACTCACATCACCGTTTATTTTTGGGCGTATTCAGCATGCTGTGATTAGCACTGAGACTCGGCTGAGACTCACCAAAGCAAGCCTATTGGTGTGATAAAAAAAAAATCGCACAGCACTTGGACCATGTGAGTGCTGTCCGATTTTTACGCACCTGTGTCCTTTGAAAAGCCGGCAATTCATGTGCCGCATACAGTAAAATCACACTGACAGGTTACAATAGAATAGATAGAAAATATATATATACCCATAGGATACGTAGATTTATATATGTCTGTAACCCACACATATATGTATATATATTACATAGATAGAAGAAAAGCCGGAAATTCATGTGCCGTGTACTGTTAAATCACTGCAGGAGCCGACAGGATAGATGAGATGGATTTCATACAGTAAATACAAATAGAATAGGTAGGCACATAGATGTCTGTGACAAATACAATTAGTACATTGTGTGTGCAGCTTACTGTACATGTGTTTAATTAATAAAAGTTTATTTTTCAGAAAAAAATGGTGTGGGCGGCCGCACAATTTTCGTAACCAGCAGAGGGAAAGCAGACTACTGAGGGCCGATGTTTATAGCCTGGGAAGGGGGTATTACCCATGGAGCTTCCCAGGCTATTAATATTAGCTCACAGCTGTATAATTAGCCTTTACTGGCTATTAAAATTGTGGACCATAAAAAAATGATGTATAATTAATAACCAGTAAAGGCTATGCAGATAGCTGCAGGCTGATATTAATACCCTAAGAAGGGGCCATGGATACTGCCTCCTAGGCTAAAAACATCAGCTCTCAGCTGCCCCAGAAAAGTAGCATCTTTAACATTCGCCAATTTTGGCACTTAGCCTCGCTCTTCCCACTTGCCCTGTAGCAGTGGCAAGGGAGGTGATAGTCGGTGGATGTTGATATGACCTTCATATTGTCAGAAGACCTCAAGCCCCGAGGTTAGTAATAGAGAGGCGTCAATAAGACACCCCCATTACTAACCTCATAGTCACGTTGTAAGAAAACACCGACACCCAGAAAAAGTCATTTAATTGAAAGAAAGACACAGACTCCTTTAGTAATCTTAATATTAATCTTAATAGACTCCTTTAATAATCTTAATTAAACCATACTTACGACCTCGCCTATTCCCTCGATGCCCTCGTCAGCTGCAAAAGAGGTAAAAAAAACAAATAACAATTTTCTAATTTGATGACAGGCTGCATGGTTGCATGATGCGTCCATACAGCCTTTCATCCAGCAAACACTGAGCACCGTGTGCTCAGTGTCTGCCTGTGAACTCCTATTCCCTGTCTGAGGGCACTGTGAGCGTGAGAAAGTTCTCCTGCTTGCGGTGCTGTCTGACAGGTCCTGCGAGTTCACGGCCAATTAACTCACTTGACCTTTCTGACGTCAGCGCGAGCCCCGTGGGAAAATTTCATAGTTCATAGGTGAAGTAAGTTCATTGGCCGTGAACTCGCGGGACCTGTCTGACGGCACTGCGAGCGTACTGCCAGGATCCTGATTCATCCAGAGGCGCCCACCTCCTAATGAATCAGGGGCTTCTGATGAGTGGCATGCACCTTCATGTGTGCCCTGCCAGACACCTTACACAAAAAAATTGTATCACCCTTTTTTCTCCCCCAAGCCACTGACATATAAAAACTACACAAGTTTTCTATCGTCGTAATTGCACTGACCTAAAGAATCCCACTGCCAAGTTATTTTTATTACACCACAAACCCTCCCTGTAATAACGAGACTCCCAAAAATGCATTTTTTCATCATTTTAGCTCAATTGAACTTTTATTTCCCATTGTCCAGTACATTACATGGAAAAGAGAAATACGTAATTCAAAATGAAACAAAAAAAAAACAAACAATAGCAATGTTGTAGGAAAAAGAAAAAAGTCATGACTTTTGGATAAAAGAAACAAAACAGGGCGCATCCACTGTGTGAAACCTTTAAAACACAATTGTAATGGTGAGGCAAGGAGAGACTCACCTGATAGGGTTGAGAATCTTCGGTCACAACACCTACAAACGCATGAAACAGCTGCTGCAGTCTGCACAGGGTCCAAGGACTTGTAAGATAAGATGGCTTTAAGGTGCAATGATACACTGCGCTGCCTTAGGTAAAATTCAAGGAGCTTTATTGGTGCCTTTTGGATGACAGAATGAAAACGCAAAAATGGAAATTGGCCATGATGGGAAAGGGTTAATGACCTCTACATGATAAAGTAGTAGGTTATAGTGAACTTGTTCATGTGAGAGATACTGGTTAACCATCTACTTGGAGTCCTAAGTATCATACAATTCCCGAGCTGTAATCTGAATTAGCTTGTAGAGGTTACTGGTGAAGATGTGAACTCCATTATACATCACTTGATCCTGTTTGGTGTTTTTTAATCTTCATTATTAGATCATTCGGCATCTTATATATACAATACGGGGTATCTAATATACACATTACACCAACAGGTGCTTTTATGACATCCCATTCAAAATCCATACACATTCAATGGTCACTGTCGTTTCATCAAACTTTGAATAAATCAATTGTACAGATGAATGTAATAAACATTATAATATCTCTTGACAGAGAAATCTGCTTTCTTCTCCACTTATGAGCCACTTTTTTTGCCCCATCCAATCTCCAGAACAGGTCGTCCAGTCTGAAACTAGAGCTCGGCTCCATCTTGCTGAAGACTAGACACACTGCCAGCTCACTGTCTAATCACATAACACCTCCTATACTCCATGGATGGGGCACAGAGAGGGGCGAGTAGCAGAGTGATACAGGCAGGAAAGCACACTGATTGAGCAGCCGCTTTCTAGCAAATGATTTAGTTGTTTAGTCCTACTGTATAATGTCTTCCATGCTGCGTGTGCCTCGGTCTGTGTGCTACGTAGAACAGGAATCCTTCACATCTGTGATTACTGTGTATATGAGACATCATAGCAGCAAGTCTCCACCCACTAGTTCAGAGAGAACTGAAAATTGGCATTAGAGCCTACAAAAGGAAAAACTAGACAAGATGCAGGATACAAGTCATATGAAGGCCAGAAATAGTGTTATTATATTATTTATTATGCTTACTTATATAGTGCTGTCATATTCCACAATGCTTTACAGACATTGTCCCCATTGGGACTCACAATCTAAATTCCCTATCAGTATGTCTTTGGATTTGTCTGAGGAAGCCCCCATAAACATAGGGAGAGCATAAAAGCTCCTTGCAAATGTCATCCCTGGTGGGATTTGAACCTGCAAGGTTTTCTGCAAGATTTCGGAGTTTGTCTGTGAACATTTTTGACCATTCATCCACAAGAGCATTTGTGAGATCAGACATTGTGTGTTGAACAAGACGGCCTGGCTCAAAATCTCTTTTCTAGTTCATCTCAAAGGTTTTCAATGGGATTGAGGCCAGAATGCTGTGCAGCCGATCATGTTCTTTCACACAATCTCTCCCAACCACGTGTTTATGGACCTTACTTCATTGGGGCACAGTCATGGGAAGCAACTACTGTACATATAGTGTGTGTATGTGTTTTAATTTGAGGGTATTCACATCCTAAATGATCTCAAAAGCTTTTTAATGGATTATTCCCTTATTAATCCATCATCAATAAGCAGATAATGGGTCTGGAGCTAATTCTAGGTGTGGCCTTGAAATTTGGAAACGGTTGCTGTGAACCCACAACATGTGCTCATAGAAGGTCTCACTGGAAACAGACCATCATTAGGCTGAAAAAAGGGCAAAATCCAGCAGAGAGATAGCAGAAATGTTAGGAGTGGCCAAATAAATAGTTTGGTACATTTTGCCAAAAAAAAAAACAACCTGTTCCAGAATGATGGGAAGAAGAAAATATGGAGAAGGCTTGGAATGGCTCATGATCCAAAGCACACCACATTCTCTTTAACCCCTTAACGATAAAAGGTGTTTTTGCCATAACTTTTTTATTTTTTGGTCAATATGGCCATGTGAGGGCTTGTTTTTTGCGGGACGAGTTGTAGTTTTGAACTACATGATTGGTTTCAACATATTGTGTACTGGAAAACAGGAAAAAATGTAAAGGGGGGTTAAATTGTAAAAAAAAAAATTGCAATTCCACAGTTGTTTTCTTTTTTTTTATCATGTTCACTAAATGATAAAACTGACATGCCATTATGATTCTCCAGGTCAGTGCAAGTTCATAGACACCAATCATGTCTAGGCTATTTTTTATAGCATTTTTTGGTGCAGATACGATCTTTTGATTGACCATTATTGCATTTTAATGCAATGTTGCGGCGACTAGTGATGAGCGAGTATGCTTGTTGCTCGGGTGATCTCCCGAGTATTTGGATGTGCTTGGAGCCTTAAGGCCCCGTCTCACATAATGAGATCGATAGCGAGATCGCTGAAACATCACAGGTTTTGTGACGCAACAGCGATCTCGCTACGTGTGACACATAGCGGCCACCGGCCCCCCCGCTGGATATCGCTGATCGTGCTCGAATGTCCTAGGCCAGCTTTTCATCGTCGGCGTCCCGCTGGCCAGCACGCATCTCTGTTTGACGCCGACGAGCGATCTCGTTGGCGACGCAGAACTCAGGGACGCAGTTGTGAGTCGTCAGAATAGCTGCTGTGTGACAAGGTCCCAACGACCGCCGAGGTCGTTATACTGATCGTCGTATCGTTGCTGCATCATTGAGTAGATCTGCCTGTTTGACAGCTTACTAGCGACCATGTAGCGACGTACCAGCGATCCTTACCAGGTCGTATCGTTGTTGGGATCGCTGGAGCGTCGCTAAGTGTAACGGTACCCTAAGTTTCCTTCGCCTCAGCTGCATGATTTGCGGCTGCTAGCCAGCCTGAATACATGTGTGGAATTCCTAACAAACAGGCAACCATCACATGTATTCAGGCTGTCAAGTAGCCGCAGCACTTCCAAATACCCGGAGATGACCCGAGTATGCTCGGGGAAACCCAAGCAACGAGCATACTCACTCATCACAACGGCGACCAAAAAAATGTAATTCTGGCGTTTTGACTTTTTTCTTGTTATGCTGTTTAATGATTGGGTTAATTCTTTTTTTATATTTATAGATCAGGCGATTCTGAATGCGGCGATACCAAATATGTATGTTTGATTTTTTTTTATTGTTTTATTTTGAATGGGGCGAAAGGGGGATGATTTGAACTTTTATATTTTCATTTTTTTAAATATTTTTAAAAACTTTTTTTTTTTACTTTTTGCATGCTTCATTAGTCTCTATGGGTGAGTACAAGCTGCAGTACTTTGATCGGCTCTACTACACACGGGCAATGATCAAATCGTCTGTATGCAGCAGAAATGCTCAATTGCTATGAGTGGCGACCACCGCGTGGCGCTCATAGAAATCTGGCTATGACAACCATAGAGTTCTACTGGAAACCTCTGGTTGTCATGCCAACCCATTAGTGAGCCGTGATCACATGACGGGGTCACCGGTGGGCAGGATTTAAGTCTCGCTTGCCGGAAGCGCGAGTTAAATGCCGCTATCAGAGATTGACAGCGGCATTTAATGGGTTAACAGCCACGAGTGGATCGCGATTCCACCCGTGGCTGTTGAGGGCACCTGTCATCTGTATAAATCAGCTGTCATGTGCCCGGAAAGGTTTGGGCTCAGCGCCGGAGCCTGCACCAAACAGGGGGAGTCTGACATGACGGACTATTACTCCCGATGTCGGAAAGGGGTTAAAACATGGTGGAGGCAGCGTGAAGGCATGGACAAGCATGGCTTTCAATGGCACTGGGTCATCACTAGTGTTTCTTGATGATGTGACTGAAGACAGAAGCAGATGGATGAATTCTGAAGTGTACAGGGCGATACTTTCTGCTCAGATTCAACCAAATGCAGCAAGGTTGACTAGACGCCTCTTCACACTACAGATGGACAATGACCCAAACATACTGTGAAAGCAACCCAGGAATTTTTTTAAGGCAAAGAAGTGGAATATTCTGCAATGGGCGAGTCAATTACCAGATCTTAACCCCATTGAGCAGAATTCCACATGCTTAAGGCAAGACTTAAGGCAGAAAGACCCACAAACAAGCAAAAACTGAAGTCAGCTGCAGTAACAGCCTGGCCAAGCATCACAAAGGAGAAAATCCAGCGTTTGGCAATGTCCAGGGCTTCCAGACTTCAGGCAGTCATTGCCTGCAATAGATTCTCTACAATTAAAAATTAACATTTTATTTATGGTAAAGTTAATTTGTCCAAATACTTTTGAGCCCCTGAAATGAGGAGGCTCTTGTAGAAAAATGATTGCAATTGCTAAACATTTTACAGGAAATTTTTGTTTAGCTCCTTTAATCAAACCTGAAATTCTGCACTTCAATTGCATCTCAGTTCTTTCATTCTAAATAAAATATAGTGGTAGTGCTGAAATCGCAAAGATTCGGTCACTGTCCAAATTTTTCGGGACCTAACTGTATATCCTGCTGAAAGGAGATGCTACGGCAGAACATGTACATGTGCAGTATATTTCTATTACTTTATTCCTTTGTGTACTTTCTCTATGATAACAGCTCAGTCTATTTCATTGTATTGTGTTATCTACATTTTGCGTTATTTGACCTCACACAATTGACCTTGACTTCTGTGTTTTCCAGAGTGATGTGACCGTCTGGCGCAAACCTTCTGAGGAATTTGGTGGTTGCCTGTGAGTGTCTATGAAAAATGTGAAGTATTTGTCATTTTTGATATGTAGGATATTTCATCAGTCTTGAGTGTAAATGTTGAGCTTTCATTCCTGTCTGAATTGTATTTCTTACAGCTACAAAGTGGAGGGAGTTGTGAAAGACGTCACAAACAAGATTGTAGACTATATCCGACCAGGACCTTACAGGCTACAATGGGACAGTTTGATGACCACAATGGATATCCTCAAGGATCTTGATCAGGTACCTCATCTGCTGTTGATAATATACGTATGTCCCCAGAATTGCAGTAAATCGGCCACTACTTATATTAATGAGTGATGACCTATTCTTGTGATGAGTCATCAATATCAGATCAGTGGAGGTCCAACTCCCACCACCAGCTTACTGACTAGGAGCAGAGGTTCAGTTCTTGGCAATGGATATTAAACAGTGTATGGAGCTGTGCTGTTCTACTCCATGTACTGTTTACATCTGTCCACCACCGGAGATGATCGGTGGGGGTGTTGGGACTTGGACCCCAACAGATCTGATATTGATAACCTAACCTAGATATAGGTCAACAGTATCAATGCAGTGGATAATCATAAAGACATTAGAGGCTGCTATTCTTGGTCTTTCTTTTCTGTATTCTTTTTAGAGAACTATAATCTTTAGCTCAGTGGACTTCCACTTAGAATATGCAGTTTGTGTGTACAAAGGTATTAATGTTTGACCTATCACCAGGATAGGGGATTAGTTATTGATTTTTGGACGACTGACCTCTGGGAACAAGGTTCTTCAGAGCACTTAACTATTTTTGGCTAGTTTTAGAGAATGTAGGTGCAGAACACTCAACTTTGCTCAACTTCTGCTCTTCTGCTTCAGTTAGACTGGGCTCTGCCGAGTCCTATTCATTGAATTAATTGAATCAATGAGGGTCTCAGTTGTCGGACCAGCAGCGATTAGTAAGTTATCCTTTATCATATGGCACAAACCAATTCAGTACAGTTGCAGAGTTTGGGCCTGATGCTGATATCTGCGGATTAGGGCACCTTTGATAATACAAATCCATTAGTATCTTGTATACTTTTTATTATTCTGAACACATCTAACAAGTATTATATGTGACTATTTTCCCACACTAGGGTTGCTGCGTGATGCGCTATACAACCGCTGGACAACTTTTGAACATTATCTCCCCACGAGAATTCATAGACTTCTCCTACACCACAAAATATGAAGACGGCCTTTTAACTTGCGGTATGATTCCAATGTTTTCAATTCTCAACGCTTTTTTTAAATCTGTAATATATTTTATTATGGACTATATTTTGTCTCTGTGTATTAGTTGACATTTATTGCAGGATTCTTAAGCTTTAGCCGTATTGTTTAAGGGCTCTTGTAGGAGAGGATTCCCCAACTCCAGTCCTCAAGGCCCACCAACAGATGATGTTTTCAGGATTTCCTTAGTATTGCTCAGGTGATAATTGCTTCAGCTGTGCAATACAAGGAAATCCTGAAATCATGATCTGTTGGTGGGCCTTGAGGACTGGAGTTGGGGAACCCTGTTGTAGGATATATATTGAAAACTTTCCATTATAGATTTTTTTTTAATTTCATGGCAAAATCCATATGTAGTAAAACATCCCAAGAACTATAGGGTATGCTGCTGATTTTTTCACATCGAGCAGTAGTTGGGCTTTTGTAACATAATACTATACTATAATCTACTGATGTGACCTTGGAGTTTTCCTCATTTCCAGAACATTCAGTACCAGTGAGACTATAGATAAAATTAAGGCTGGTCTTAAATGACTCCTGTATGTCTACATTTTAGCGTCTGTATTACAGTGTCTCGATCCAAGCTCCACGCAGCTTTCTTGAACCATCTTAGGCTATATGCACACGGTGCGGATTCTGCTGCGGATCTGCAGCGTTTCAGGCTCTGCGGGTCCGCAGCAGATTTAGCTGCGTTGTACAGTACCATTGTTTTCAATGGTAAACTGAAAAACGCTGTGCACATGCTGCGGATTTTTCAGCGGGTTCAAATCCGCAGCATATCAATTCTTTGTGCGGATTCCGCTGCGGTTTCACACCTTCTCCATTGTAGAGGTGTGAAACCGCAGGCTAATCTGCAGGTCTTTTGACCTGAGTTTTTACCTTCGGATTTTTCCAGATCGGCTCGTAAAAATCCGCAGGACCTAAATCTACGTGTGCACATAGCCTTAGATCACCTGATCACCATAGGACTCCATGTTGATCTAAATTCTGTCCCTGACATTTGGTGGCGGGTTCTTGGCTTATGCCTATAAAAATGTGGTTGCATTATGGCCTTGTGAATCTAACCCCAGACATGAAAATTCAAATGTGGTCCTTATACAGTCAGTGTCCATAAGTCTCAAGAAGCCCATGATAACTGTGAGTTGACAACATCTGCAAGGAGTTTGTATGTTCTCCCCTTGTTTGCGTGGGTTTCCTCCGGGTACTCCGGTTTCCTCCCACATTCCAAAGACATACTGATAGGGAATTTAGATTGTGAGCCCCATCGGGGACAGTGATGATAATGTGTGCAAACTGTAAAGCGCTGCGGAATATGTTAGCGCTATATAAAAATAAAGATTATTATTATTATCTATCTCATCCGACGCCCCCATACATATGAATGCACGGATCAGCCGAGAGTTCATATTTTCTCTATGGGAAGAGTCATTACCAGACTCATCAGAAAACAATTGCATCATCTGTTTTGATTCAAACTGATCATTATTTTCCTAACATCATCTAGGAGGAGACAGGAGACTCACACATTAGGTGATTGGTCAAACCTGATTGTCAGGTTCAGCTGACTTCAATCCAGTTTGTTTGGATGTCTTTTTATATGGTCATAAAGCAGTTCAACATTTTCAGTAAAGTTGTGTCCACAGATGCAGTTGGTTGTAAAAAAAAAAAAAAAAAGCAAAAAAACCGAGCTTTCTTTACTTGCCCTCCCCTGGTCCAACACTGCTCTCAGTGTCTTGTGTTGTTTACTGCATTAACATTACATCGTCAGTGTTGCAAAAAACTGCAAACAACAGGAGCAGCATATCAGAAACTCAGTGATGGACCTAGGGAGGGTGAGTAAAGCGCTGCTTTGTTTTTTCTTACAACAAACTGCGCCTGTTGAAACAACTTTACTGAAAACCCCTTCAGGGTGTGTGCACACTACGTCTTTTTCAAGCGGATAAAAAAAGGAAACGTCAAAAAGAATGAACATGTGGACTGCAATGTCACACGGACTGCAATTTTGTCTTTTTGAGCTTATTTTAACTACTTCAGGCCTGAGTCATGAAGCGGCTGAGAGAACTGACCTGACCGTTCATCTAGAGGCGTCTGTTTAGATCCAGCTCAGTAGTTTACATAGACAACTAGATGTGTATTTCCTGAAGGAAGTACAGATAGTGGTTTGAAATGGTGCCCGGGCTGCCCCTTTAAGAGAGACTTGCCTGCTGCCCCTGCAAGACTTTCAACTCAGGATCCGTTTTAACTGTGAGTGCCTCTCAGGTGCCACTTTGGCCTCAGGGTCTGATTTGGTGGGTGGGGCCCCTCATGATCTGATTCCTTGGCCTGGGCTCCTCAGGGTTTGAATTGTTGGCAGGGATCCCTCAAGCTCCGATTTTGTGGGTGTGGCCCCTCAGGGTCCGATTTTGTGGGTGGGGCCCTCAGGGTCCGATTTTGTGGCCGGGGCCCCTCAGGGTCTGATTTTGTGGCCAGATCCCCTCAGGGTCTGATTTTGTGGGTGTGGCCCCTCATGGTCCGATTTTGTGGGTGGGGCCCCTTAGGGTCTGATTTTGTGGGTGGAGCCCCCTGGGTCCATTTTGGTGGGCAGGTCCACTCTGGGTCCGATTTTGTGGTTGGGGCCCCTCAGGGTCCGATTTTGTGGTTGGGGCCCCTCAGGGTTCGATTTTGTGGGTGGGGCCCCTCAGGGTCCGATTTTGTGGGTGGGGCCCCTCAGGGTCCGATTTTGTGGGTGGGGCCCCTCAGGGTCTGATTTTGTGGGTGGGGCCCCTCAGGGTCCGATTTTGTGGGTGGGGCCGTCAGGGTCCGATTTTGTGGGTGGGGCCCCTCAGGGTCCAATTTGGTGGGCGGGGCCACTCTGGGTCTGATTTGGTGGGCGAGGCCACTCTGGGTCCGATTTCGTGGGCGGGGCCACTCTGGGTCCGATTTGGATGCCAGGGTTGCTCAGCCTCCTTTTTGTAGGCCAGGGTCTATCAGCCTCCGATTTGGAGCCTTGGGTCACTCAGCTTTCGATTTGGTGCGCCGGCCCTTTAAGACTCATTTTGGTGCGCCGGGTCTTTAAGAATCACTTTGGCGCGTCGGCCCTTTAAGAGCCAGGGTGGCTCACTGGGCTTCTAAATCCACTTTGGCGCACACATTCTCTCTCAGGGGCATGTGTCATGTGATGAAGCTAGATTTGCATTTGTGCTGTGGGTTTAGCTTTAAGAGCTGATATTATGTGGCAGAGGCTCTGTGCTGGAGATGTCATGTGACGTTCGTAGGCGTTGGCATAGTAACTGAGTCTGCCTGCGCATATCAATGAGCTCAACTGCCATTTCAATCGCCTCAGGGCACGTTTTAAGCTTCCCATTGAAAAGCATTGACACAGTGCATTCCAATGACGGGAAAAAAAATTTTCAAACGCAAATTGCGCAAAAACTACAAATCCGATCGACACGAAAAATACTTAGCACACCTCTCATGGACGCTGGCTTCGAAACGACACCTCAACGGAGTCTGTGCGTGTAGCGGTTCGGGCCGCATTAATTGCGGAAGTCAACTTAATAATAATAATAAGAAGAAGAACTAGATGTGTATTTCCTGAAGGAAGTACAGATAGTGGTTTGAAATGGTGCCCAGGCTGCCCCTTTAAGAGAGATTTGCCTGCTGCACCTGCAAGACTTTCAACTCAGGATCCGTTTTAACTGTGGGTGCCTCTCAGGGGCCACTTTGGCCTCAGGGTCCGATTTTGTGGGTGGGGCCCTCAGGGCCCGATTTTGTGGGTGGGGCACCTCAGGGTCCGATTTGGTGGGCGGGGCCCCTCAGGGTCGGATTTGGTGGGCGGGACCCCTCAGAATCCGATTTGGTGGGCGGGGGCACTCTGGGTCCGATTTGGTGGGTGGGGCCACTCTGGGTCCGATTTTGAGGCCTGGGTGGCTCAGCCTCCGATTTGTAGGCCAGGGTCGATCAGATTTGCATTTGTGCTTGGGTTTCCCTTTGAGAGCTGATATTATTTGGCAAAAACGCTGTCCTGCTGGGGTCATGCAAAGTTCGTAGGCGTTGGCATAGTAACTGGGTGTGCCTGTGCATATCAATGAGCTTAACTGCCACCTCACCACTGCCCCATGTTTTCCCTATGGCAAAATTGTCCCATTGAAATGCATTGACACAGTGCATTCCAATGACAGGAAAATGTTTTTTCAAATGCAAATTGCGCAAAAACTACAAATCTGATCGACACAAAAAATACTTAGCACACCACTCGTGGACGCTGGCTTCGAAACGACGCCTCAATGGAGTCTGTGCGTGTAGCGGTGCGGACCACATTAATTGCGGAAATCAACTGAATAATAATAATAATACTAGATGTGTATTTCCTGAAGGAAGTACAGATAGTGGTTTGAAATGGTGCCCGGGCTGCCCCTTTAAGAGAGACTTGCCTGCTGCCCCTGCAAGACTTTCAACTCAGGATCCGTTTTAACTGTGGGTGCCTCTCAGGGGCCACTTTGGCCTCAGGGTCCGATTTTGTGGGTGGGACCCCTCAGGGTCCGATTTTGTGGCCGGGGCACCTCAGGGTCCGATTTTGTGGGTGGGGCCCCTTAGGGTCCGATTTGGTGGACGGGGCCACTCAGGGTCCGATTTGGTGGGTGGGGCCCCTCAGGGTCCGATTTTGTGGTTGGGGCCTTTCAGAATCCGATTTAGTGGGCGGGGCCCCTCCGGGTCTGAATTGGTGGGCGGGGCCCCTCAGGGTCCGATTTGGTGGGCGGGGCCCCTCAGGGTCCAATTTGGTGGGTTGGGCCCCTCAGGGTCCGATTTTGTGGGTTGGACCCCTCAGGGTCCGATTTTGTGTCCGGGGCCCCTCAGGGTCCGATTTTGTGGCCGGTGCCTCTCAGGGTCCGATTTTGTGGTTGGGGCCCCTCAGGGTCCGATTTTGTGTCCGGAGCCTCTCAGGGTCCGATTTTGTGGGTGGGGCCCCTCAGGGTCCGATTTTGTGGCCGGGGCACCTCAGGGTCCGATTTTGTGGGTGGGGCCCCTTAGGGTCCGATTTGGTGGACGGGGCCACTCAGGGTCCGATTTGGTGGGTGGGGCCCCTCAGAGTTCAATTTGGTCAGCGGGGCCCCTCAGGGTCCGATTTTGTGGGTGGGGCCCCTCAGGGTCCGATTTTGTGGTTGGGGCCTTTCAGAATCCGATTTAGTGGGCGGGGCCCCTCCGGGTCTGAATTGGTGGGCGGGGCCCCTCAGGGTCCGATTTGGTGGGCGGAGCCCCTCAGGGTCCGATTTGGTGGGTTGGGCCCCTCAGGGTCCGATTTTGTGGGTTGGACCCCTCAGGGTCCGATTTTGTGTCCGGGGCCCCTCAGGGTCCGATTTTGTGGCCGGTGCCTCTCAGGGTCCGATTTTGTGGTTGGGGCCCCTCAGGGTCCGATTTTGTGTCCGGAGCCTCTCAGGGTCCGATTTTGTGGTTGGGGCCCCTCAGGATCTGATTTTGTGGCCGGGGTCCCTCAGGGTCCGATTTTGTGGCCGGGGCCCCTCAGGGTCCAATTTTGTGGGTGGGGCCCCTCAGGGTCCATTTTTTGGCCGGGGCCCCTCAGGGTCCAATTTTGTGCGTGGGGCCCCTCAGGGTCCAATTTTGTGGGTGGGGCCCCTTAGGGTCCGATTTTGTGGCCGGGGCCCCTCAGGGTCCGATTTTGTGGTTGGGGCCCCTCAGGGTCCGATTTTGTGAGTGGGGCCCCTCAGGGTCCGATTTTGTGACCGGATCCCCTCAGGGTCCGATTTTGTGGGTGGGGCCCCTCAGGGTCCAATTTTGTGGGTGGGGCCCCTCAGGGTCCGATTTTGTGGTTGGGGCCCCTCAGGGTCCGATTTTGTGGTTGGGCCCCTCAGGATCCATATTTGTGGGTGGGGCCCCTCAGGGTCCGATATTGTGGGTGGGGCCCCTCAGGATCCGATTTTGTGGGTGGGGCCCCTCAGGATCTGATTTTGTGGTTGGGGCCCCTCAGGGTTCAATTTTGTAGGTGGGGCCCCTCAGGGTCCGATTTTGTGGCCGGGGCCCCTCAGGGTCCGATTTTGTGGCCGGGGCCCGTGAGGGTCCGATTTTGTGGCCGGGGCCCCTCAGGGTCCGATTTTGTGGTTGGGGCCCCTCAGGGTCCGATTTTGTGGTTGGGGCCCCTCAGGGTCCGATTTTGTGGTTGGGGCCCCTCAGGGTCCGATTTTGTGAGTGGGGCCCCTCAGGGTCCGATGCTGTGGCCGGGGCCCCTCAGGGTCTGATTTTGTGGCCGGATCCCCTCAGGGTCCGATTTTGTGGTTGGGGCCCCTCAGGGTCCGATTTTGTGGCCGGGGCCCCTCAGGATCTGATTTTGTGGTTGGGGCCCCTCAGGGTTCAATTTTGTAGGCGGGGCCCCTCAGGGTCCGATTTTGTGGCCGGGGCCCTTCAGGGTCCGATTTTGTGGCCGGGGTCCATGAGGGTCCGATTTTGTGGCCGGGGCCCCTCAGGGTCCGATTTTGTGGTTGGGGCCCCTCAGGGTCCGATTTTGTGGTTGGGGCCCCTCAGGGTCCGATTTTGTGAGTGGGGCCCCTCAGGGTCCGATGTTGTGGCCGGGGCCCCTCAGGGTCTGATTTTGTGGCCGGATCCCCTCAGGGTCCGATTTTGTGGGTGGGGCCCCTCAGGGTCCGATTTTGTGGCCGGGGCCCCTCAGGGTCCGATTTTGTGGGTGGGGCCCCTTAGGGTCCGATTTTGTGGGTGGGGCCCCTCAGGGTCCAATTTGGTGGGCGGGGCCACTCTGGGTCTGATTTGGTGGGCGGGGCCACTCTGGGTCCAATTTGGTGGGCGGGGCCACTCTGGGTCCAATTTGGATGCCAGGGTGGCTCAGCCTCCTTTTTGTAGGCCAGGGTCTATCAGCCTCCGATTTGGAGCCCTGGGTCACTCAGCTTTCGATTTGGCGCGCCGGCCCTTTAAGACTCATTTTGGTGCGCCGGCTCTTTAAGAATCACTTTGGCGCGTCGGCCCTTTAAGAGCCAGGGTGGCTCACTGGGCTTCTAAATCCACTTTGGCGCACATTCTCTCTCAGGGGCATGCGTCATGTGATGAAGCTAGATTTGCATTTGTGCTGTGGGTTTCACTTTAAGAGCTGATATTATGTGGCAGAAGCTCTGTCCTTGGGATGTCATGTGACCTTCGTAGGCGTTGGCATAGTAACTGGGTCTGCCTGCGCATATCAATGAGCTCAACTGCCATTTCAATCGCCTCAGGGCACGTTTTGCCATTTCCCATTCAAATGCATTGAGACAGTGCATTCCAATGACGGGAAAAAAAATTTTCAAACGCAAATTGCGCAAAAACTACAAATCCGATCGACACGAAAAATACTTAGCACACCTCTCATGGACGCTGGCTTCGAAACGACACCTCAACGGAGTCTGTGCGTGAAGCGGTTCGGGCCGCATTAATTGCGGAAATCAACTTAATAATAATAATAATAATAAGAAGAAGAAGTTAGCAGCGTTCGGATTACAATATAGTGGTTTTTTCAAACCACTATAATTAAAATATCACTGGTAGCAAAGTCACCGAGAAAATGACCAGAAGGACACCAAAGACGACACTTCAGGAAAAACACCACTGTCGTTCGTCTGAAGTGTCTTCTGCTTCAAAAACTGGAGTCTGAAAGACGTAGTGTGTGCATAATGTTAAGGGGGTTGTCTAGTCCAAAATGATAAGTCTGCAGTCCCTCTGTGTGACTGCAGACTTATGAATCCCTCCAGAACTCGCACTGTGCGCTGCGGGGATTTGTTGCTTTCTGAGCCAAGATTGGCAGTTACTTACTTAGACCAGGATCACACATGCGAGAAACACGGCCGAGTCTTGCATGTCCATACCCGGCACTGCCGCCGGCACTTAGGAGCGGAGCGTGCGGCCGCATAGTAATACATGGAGCTGCATGCTCCGCTCTCGAGTGCCGGCGGCAGTACCGGGTATTAACATGCGAGACTCGGCCGTGTTTCTTGCATGTGTGATCCTGGTCTTATACATACTCTCGGACAGAACCTGACTAGTGGGCGTGGCCTTGCACCCAGGCTATTCACTGGGCCGTCCAGTGGGCGTGGATGACTATGGGGTGCGGTCTCACTCAATACGAGTGTATGGAGCAAGGCCATGCCCACTAGTTAGGCAAGAAGCGGTTCACAGGGCCACAGACTACTGATAGGGTCCTTTTAACTCAGTCTGCACAATCTAACATTTACGTATATTTTTGCTTACACAGGTGTTAGTATTGATCATGAAATTGTGAAACCACATTGCGTTCGCGGCTTTAATCACCCCTGCGGCTGGTTCTGTGTGCCCCTCCAGAACAACCCTGAGTGCAGCTTCCTGACCGGCTACATCCAGACCGACCTGAGAGGAATGCTTCCTCACGGCACCGTGGACTTGGCTATGGCGGGCTCCCTGGTGAACTTCTACAGCGACCTAAGGAAAGCCTTAAAGATATCCTAAACTTGAAGCAGAACTTCTAGGGGCTGCGTTACTGCAGGAGAGCCCACACCGAGATCTATAGACTAGAGGCTTGAAAATTATTATTAATTGCATAGTAACACTCCAAAAGGGAAGAAAATTTTTAAATGATTTATATTTTATGAGATGTAACTGACAGAAATGTATTTTTTTAGAATTTTGCTGTCAGCTTTGCACATGCTGCTATGCATATACATAGCTAAATGGTATGATATATTGGAGCTGATCTTTAGTGTACGTTGTACATGATGACGTGAAGGACCGCACACCGGTGACGTACTGTAGCTATTCTGTGACATCTGGAAGAGTCACAGCATCAGAGCAATTTTCAGGGGTGCTACTAATCCTAAAGTCCCCTTACCTTTATAGTCACCTCATAAGCATTTCACATTCAGTTGTGCTTGATATTTACTGATGTCTTTTAAATATTTTTAATTATTTATAATCTGTGAGAAATATTTAACTTTGTGTTTCATATTATAAGGATTAGAGCAATGTTAATATATTTTATTGGTAATATTCTACAACATATGTAGATGACGTCTCTGCCTGCGATCAGCACGGGCCGTATTGTCATGAAATGTAACATCGAGCTTTAATTCCCACTATAGAGTTTTCAGCTCTCAGTAATGTTTGAAAAGTCTCCTCTTGAAAACTGGAAACCATCAGCAAGCATGATTATTACTGCTGAAAACCCTGGATGCCTCAGTATGAAGATAGAGGCATATGGCACGGGAGTTCAGCACCAAACAGAGCTGATATTCAGACTTGTTTTTGAGGCCTCCGTTATCTAACCTCAGAGTTTTGCACTTTTGTCAAATTGCATTTGGCTCCTGAATTGAGATCTCCTTGGACTTTGCTTATTGTTTTTGTATTAGTACTGATACCTCGGGATATTCTGATGACTGATGTAAGTGCGTTTTCTGTAAAGCATTGAAGAATATGTTAACCCTCAGCCCCCAAATTAAATATTTAAATAAGTATAGTTTATGGGGGTCACAAAATGCTCTCTGACATATGCATTAAGATACCTCTGGACTGGATTCACACACATTGCTTTGCAGTCATTTTTTGTTTGTTTTTTTTTTTTTACTTTGCCAGTATTGCTTATTAAAGTCAAAAGCGCGGAAAACTCACAGAAAATATTAAAACTGAATTAAAAAAAATCGAATTTGAAACCGACCTCAAATTAGCGTGATTCTTCATAACCCAAGACCTTACATGAAGGCACGTTAAGGCTTTGTCTACACATAACTCATACTCAGGCTGGTCTCATACGTCCAGATAATTCTGGTACCTGAAAAATCGGTACCGGAGCTATCCGTGTCCGTGTGGACACGTGGTACCTCCGTGTGGCACACGTGTGGCAACCGTGTACTGCACGTGTGCCGCATCAGGACCACACGGATGGCGCCGGGAAGAAGCGCTACAGTAAGCACTGTTCCCAGCGTCCGGTGCTGGCCGTGGCTGTGATTCTTCTCTCCTGCTCTGCCGGCAACAACAAGCTGGAGATAAAGAATGAATGAAAACCCGACGTGGGGCCCCCCTCATTTTCTGAACCAACCAGATGAAACTTACAGCTTGGGGCTGCAGCCCTCAGCTGTCAGCTTCATCAAGGTTGGTTGTGAAGAATAGAGGGGTCCCCACGCTGTTTTTTTAATGATTTAAATAAATCATTAAAAAAAACGGCGTGGGGTCCCCCCTATTTTTGACAACCAACCTGACTAAAGCTGACAGATGAGGGCTGATATTCTCAGGCTGGTAAGGAGCCATTGATCTTGCCCCCCCCAGCCTAAAAATAGCAGCCCCCAGCTGCCCAGAAAAGGCGCATCTATGAGGGGGACCCCACGTCGGGTTTTCAATCATTCTTCACTCCTGCTGGCAGAGCAGGAGAGAAGTAAGACAGCCGCGATCAGCACCAGCCGCCGGGAACAGCGCTTACAGTAGCAGCTTCTTCCCGGCGGCCGTCCGTGAGCATGGAGGACAGTGTGAACTGTTGTCCGTGTGCAGCATGTGTTGCGGGCCGTGTGTCCGTGTTAAAACGGACACGTCTCCGTGTTTTGCACACGGACACACGGTCTGTGAAAACACGCTGACATCTGCATAGTACACATTTGAATGGGTCTACGTGTGCTAGTGTCTCCGGTACGTGAGAAAACTCACAACACGTACCGGAGCCACTGACATGTGAAAGAGGCCTTAGAAATATTTTATTTACAGCCTAAAATGTGTTTTGTCATATAGTAAATGCTACACATGCACGATTAGTTGTGTATGTGCACTTTGTCACTTGCCATGAAGATAAGTAATAAATAAGATTGTGGGGCAACTTTATCAATACTATCACAGAAACATGTCCTCCCTCTATGGAAAATCTTTGTAAAAAGTCTTAGAGATATCAGAGACATATTTATTACAATTTTACTAATCTTAAATGTCTCTTCTCAGCTTTGTTTGCAGATATTAATGCATTTTGGCTTCACATTTGGCCATCATTTTCATACATAGCTTTGTAGTGATCCGTAAGTTGGCATTTTATTACTGTACACAGAGGCCCCTTCCACTAAAGATATATTTCAGAATGAATAAAGATGGATTTAGAGGTGAATAATTATCAAAACTTTCAAACACTGTCTATTTGTGAGGCTATGTGCACACGCTGCGGGTTCACCTGCGTGTTTTTCCGCGGATCTGCAGGTAAAGTGACCTGCAGTTTTCCTGCGGATTAGCCTGCGGTTTTGCCCTGCGGTTTCACACCTCTACTATGTTAAGGCTATGTGCACACGCTGCGGATTCTGTTGCGTTTCCGCAGTGTTTTTGGCCCTGCGGAAACACAGCTGTTCCGCAGACATGGTACAGTACCATGTTAGCCTATGGCATTTCAAATCCGCTGTGCTAACACTGCGTTTTTTTCCGCGCGGTTTTGCTGCGGTTTACAAACCGCAGCATGTCAATTCTTTGTGCGGATTCCGCAGCGGTTTCATACCTTTAGCATAATAGAGGTGTGAAACCGCAGGCTAATCCGCAGGAAAACCGCCAGTCACTTTACCTGCGGTTTTACCTGCGGATCCGCGCCCTATTTTCACCGGGTGTAGCAAGTCCTTAACCACCCCGACCTCATGCGACTCAACCCCACAGTTAGTTTTTATAGTCACTCTGGCAACAGGATAGTCCTTGGCATCCCCGTGGATACAACGGATGCCCACATTTTTTCCTGAGACCAACTGGTGGGGGAGTGTGGCTCTTATCAGGGTCACCAAGCTCCCTGAGTCTAACAATCCTGACACCAGCACTCTGTTTATGGTCACACGACATGACTGCGGCCTCTCTCCGGGCTGATAGTCTACACTGCAGGTGGGATATGTGTAGTAGGTCAGCGTCTCCCTAGGCTGCAGTCCACCTCTTTGGGGGAGAAAGGACAATTGGCGGCTATATGTCCTGGACTGCGAAATCTCCAGCAGAGCAAGTCACTCCCCGTGGCCTTTGACAACCCCTCAGCGACCCCTTGGGATCTAGGACTCCCCCTAGTCGTAGCTCTACTACCCGTGTTTTGGGGCTCAGGGTCCCGCTGAGTACCCCGGTATAGGGATGCACCACCACTGGGTTCCTTAGGGACCTCTCGACCACCTGGAACTGTTCCACTAGGCCCACCAGTTTGTCCGCATTTCGGGGATCGCCCTGGGCAACCCAGGTCTGCACCAGCCTAAGAAGGGAATGCACAAATCTGTCCATGACAACCTGCTTGACCATCTGCACTGGAGTGGAGGACTTTGGCAGAAGTCATTGTTGCACCAGATGCAGTAGGTCAAACATTTGGGACCGAGGTAGTTTATACTCATAATTTGCCCAGTGGTGAACCCTTTGCGCTCTCACTGACTTAGTCACTCCTTTGCGTGCCAAAATTTCAGTTTTTATCTTGGTATATTCTCGAGCATCCTATAATGCCAGATCATAATAAGCCTTCTGGGGCTCACCAGTCAATTAGGGGGCCTGCACTTCTGCCCATTGCTCTGGTAGTAGCTTCTAACGCTCTACCACCCACTCGAATACAGTCAAAAATGCCTCCACATTATCACTTATCATTTTTTTGCATAGCTCGTCTTACCACCTTCTAGACGTACGTGTCGTCACCTGGACTTGGGGGAGGAGCTGACGGTCTTACATGAACCGCCTCTTTAAGCAAGTCAATCTGCTGCTGCATCTGCTGTATAAGAAGCTTGTCTCTTGTTACGCCATCTGTTGCTGCTGTAATTACTGCTGGTGCTCTAGTTGCTGTTGCTGCTGTGCTTGTAGCAGATGTTTCAGCAGGTCCTCCATCTTGCCTGACGTTGTATGCAGGCTTGTGGCCATCCCACGTGTTCACTGGGAACACTGCCCGCACCTATGGTAGATCGGCTCACTCGGCTGCACCCAGAGGTAGACACGAGTACACTGTGGCTTTAAGAACTTCCTTTAGGTTATTGTAGGCAGCATAAACCACGGTGTAGTAAAGAAAATACAGCCCTCTGTGCAAAACAGGAAAACAGAACAAAATGGCAGAACAAACAGTCCTTCTGTGAGCGCGGTTCCTCACGCTCACGTCTGACAGAACACATACTGTTCGGGTTCACAAGTCCAAGCTGTTGGCATATGCAACAGAAATGGACTTACTGTTTATGTAAAGGAGGACTTTACACTAGCCTGACAGCAGATGGCGACAGTGTGAAGTTATATGTTTGCTGTATTGTGGGGAGGGAAGCTCTGTTGTTGATGTTAGTTTTACTTTCGCTTTTGACTCTATTATACCAGCAGCAAGGCTGTGTGCTTCTGAATTCTTATCTCATGTTTACCCATAAGAAGTAAATGCTGTTTACTCAAGATAACTTGCTCAGTGAAGTTCTCCTGTGTACCAGTGGATTCTCAAAAGATACACTATGCTACACAAGCAACACTTTCCTGCAGTCCTGCCTCTTCAGGCACATACTGAACACTGAAAGCTCTGGCCTTCAGCCATTTAAGCCCAGACCTTGTGACTCCACCATCATGTGCTGATCACATGATCCTGACATCACACAGGTCCTGTCAGGACTCTGCATGTGGAGATACGGTGGACCCCCTCCCACCCACTCTATGGAGGTCCACTAAAACCAGCCCATAACATAACTCTCACTTCAACTTCTCAACACGTAGTGTGCTAAAGGAAACTACTCTGGTTTTACATCACTGACGCCATCATGCACAGTGACACGTATCTCCCCTCTATCACTTCACCAGTGAGTCTGTCACACCACGTATGCAATAGAAGGGTAAAGGGGAGACCATACCATGTATACAATAGAAGGGTAAAGGGGACACCATACCATGTATACAATAGAAGGTTAAAGGGGACACAATACTATGTATGCAATAGAAGGGTAAAGGGAACACCATACCACGTATACAATAGAAGGGTAAAGGGGACACCATACCACGTATACAATAGAATGGTAAAGGGGACACCATACCTCATACAATAGAAGGGTAAAGGGGACACCATACCATGTATACAATAGAAGGTTAAAGGGGACACAATACTATGTATACAATAGAAGGGTAAAGGGAACACCATACCACGTATACAATAGAAGGGTAAAGGGGACACCATACCTCATATACAATAGAAGGGTAAAGGGAACACCATACCACGTATACAATAGAAGGGTAAAGGGGACACCATACCTCATATACAATAGAAGGTTAAAGGGGACACCATACCACGTATACAATAGAAGGGTAAAGGGGACACCATACCACGTATACAATAGAAGGGTAAAGGGGACACCATACCACGTATACAATAGAATGGTAAAGGGTACACCATACCTCATATACAATAGAAGGGTAAATGGGATACCATACCATGTGTACAATAGAAGAGTAAAAGAGGACACAATGCCTCGTATACGATCCAAGGTGGATCTGACAAGTAAATGGACATAGTGAACTTTTTTTTCTTTGGCTTGGTGCCAAAGTGGGTTGATTGCCCCCGGTGGCCATTAGAATTATTACACGTGGTGTCGTTCGTTCTAAGTTGCCCCGGTGGTGGTGAGCGGTAGTGCACTTTAGTTTCTTTGGTTTAATGTGCACTTAATTACAAATGACGTGTGAGGTTCTATAAAAGGTCAGGTGTGTTTGATCACAGTTGGTGATATTGTGAGTTTGTCATTTGGGAAGCAAGCCTGGGTGATGAAGGAGCTGAATGAGAGTCCTGGGCAGCCCAGCCAGAGGGGTTGAGTCAGCTATGGAGTCTGCATTGAGTGCTGGCATGGATTGGTGGAGTTCTACGATGTGGTCTGCAAGAAGGGCTGGCATGGCATGGTGGAGTCGCAGTTTATGGTGTCAGCAGGAAGTGCTTGCATGGCTTGGTGGAGTGGCAACTTTGGTGAGAGTTGCACTCAGCATGCTGGACTTGGTTGCTGAAAACTGGACTCAAGCATGCTGGACTTATTGGCAGAAGCTGGACTCATCTTTGGGACTCTGTTTACTGGGCCGCTGCAACTGGTGGTGGACTCTGCTCCAAGGCTGCACTATGGTGATGGATCCAGTTATGGTGATGGATCCGGGTGGAGGAGAAGATGCACACAGGTGGTGGGCTCTGTTGCTAGGAGCGTATGCAACAGAGCAAAGCTAAGTGGTGTTCCCCCTGTATTGTCATTTTCCCTTGTGTGTGTTTAGTGCAGTGGTGGGATTAGTTTCCGCACCGACCAATTCCCTAGTGAGGGTTTAGGGTCAGGGCGAGTCAGGGTTTTAAGGTTCCTGTGCGTCGCCCAGTGCAGAACCGGCATAGGGAACGTTAAGAGTGCAGGGACACTGGCTCAAGGGAGTACAGGAGGTCTCCACATCCCTATTCCCTATTGCAGGGCCCACCATTGTTAATGTTACCCAGGTTCCCCTTTATTATTTAAATTCGCCTTACTGGAGACGGGGTTTCCAGACTATTGTATAAATACGTGTAATACCTAAATTCGCCAGTTGGAGGCGGTGTATCCAGCTGCACGTCTTATTTAAATTCGCCCAACTGGAGGCGGTGTATCCAGGGTCACGTGTGTCATATGGGTTCGCCTTGCGGTACTCGCTGCGTCCAAACACACGTGACCGTGACAGTATACAATAGAAGGGTAAATGGGATACCATACCATGAGTACAATAGAAGAGTAAAAGAGGACACAATATCTCGTATACGATAGAAGGGTAAAGGGACACCATACCACGTATACAATAGAAGGGTAAAGGGGACACTATACCATGTATACAATAGAAGGGTAAAGGGGACACAATACCACGTATACAATAGAAGGGTAAAGGGACACCATACCACGTATACAATAGAAGGGTAAAGGGACACCATACCACGTATACAATAGAAGGGTAAAGGGACACCATACCACGTATACAATAGAAGGGTAAAGGGGACACTATACCATGTATACAATAGAAGGGTAAAGGGGACACCATACCACGTATACAATAGAAGGGTAATGGAGACACCATACCACGTATACAGTAGAAGGGTAATGGAGACACCATACCACGTATACAGTAGAAGGGTAATGGAGACACCATATCATGTATCTGCAAGGAGTTTGTATGTTCTCCCCGTGTTTGCGTGGGTTTCCTCCGGGTACTGCGGTTTCCTCCCACACTCCAAAGACATACTGATAGGGAATTTAAATTTAGATTGTGAGCCCCTCAGGGACAGTGCTGAAAATATGTGCAAAACTGTAAAGCGCTACGGAATATGTTAGCGCTATATAAAAATAAAGATTATTATTATTACCATAGAAGGGTAAAAGAGGACATGATACCACATATACCACAGAAGGTTAAAAGGGGCCACCATACTACGTTTACAATAGAGAGGTGAAGTGGTTACCATACCACAAATACACTAGAAGGGTAAAAGAGGACACGATACCACGTATTATCGTATCATTGGGGCACTTTGTCTTATTCTACTCAAAAATGGGTCATATTTCTTATGATTTAAATATATTTGTTGAAAAAAAAGTATGATTATTACATTGCAAGCGTGGCTCATTACCAAAATTGAATTGAATTTTCATTACCGAAAATTTAAAATAATATTTTTTTCTCAAAAAAAACTAACAGATTCCTTTCCACTTGCTGTCTATTTATAGATACAGATATGTAGGACAAGATACAGAAAGCATGTACTTGCAAGCCTGATGTTCCCTTTTCTCACACAGAGTGTTATCGGACCTCTTCCTGCTCAGAAATAGCACACAGCAGGAAAGCTGCTGGACTTTTAGATCGGGGTCACACTGGCGAGGAATACGGATGAGTGAGAGGCGTTAAAAGCACGCATTACACACGGACCAATGATTCTCTATGGGTTTGCTCCCAACAGCCGTATATTTCTCCAGCGTATTCTACAGTCCGTGCCAATCGCAGCATGCTGCGATTGTCAGTGTACTATGCCCGTAGTACGCCAATGAAAGTCTATGGGTGCGCTAAAAATACGCATTACACACGGACCACACGTGTGACTTGCGAGAAATATGCACCCGGTGTCTTTTAGAAAAGCCGGCAATTCAGTGCGCTATACAGTAATATCACACTGACAGGTTTAACAAAGAAACGAAAGAATAGATATATACACAAAGAATACATACGGTATATATATATACATACATGTCATTGTGACAAACATATATATATATTTATATTTCACAGAGTTCTTCATAGCAGAATAGCCGCTAATTAAATTGCCGGCTTCTATCAAATCCTTCCCCAACCCGACATGAAATGACACATGGTTTACATTTAGTAAAGCATTTCATTTCATGTTTTTTAATATGTCCCTGACTAATAATTAGATGAGGGTTTGTGTACAAAATTTGGGAGTTGTAGTTGTTATTTTAAGGGGTTAATTCATTGTTACAAAATGCGTGGGATTCCCATTGCCCTATAGTGGTGGCGAGTGGGTTAATCTAACAAAGGGTTAATGTCACCATTCGATTGTAAGGTGACATTAACCCTTTGTTAGATTAACCCATTGAAGAACTATGGGTGAAATATATATATATATATATATAGATGTTTGTCTCAATGACTTGTGTGTGTGTGTGTATATATATATATATATATATATATATATATATATATATATATGCATTCTATGTGTCTATATCTATTATTTCGTTTCTGTTAGAAACCCTGTCATAGGGCTCCATTATGTGTCCATTTTGCAAGGCGGCGAGAAAATCTCGCCATACGGATGCCATACGGATTACATACGGATGCTGACATGCGCAAAATACGCGACCACACCTTGCTTACGGATGACATACGGAGCACTATTTAGGGGTCATTCATCCGTATTACGCCTGTAAACTACGGACCTTATTTTGCGTCAGTTAGTGTGACCCCGGCCTTACTCTGCTTCGACTGTCTGTGACAGATTTCATCAGTCAGTAAAGAGTATCTGTCAGCATGTTTTTGCTGTGTTATCTGAGGACCACATGATGTAGGGGCTGAGATACAGACTTCAAGGATGTGTCGCTAATTAGACTGTGTGCTATTGTGTCCATACAATGAATGTTTTATCACCAGGAGATTACCACTGCCCAGACTAGCTCTCTCATGCCAAGTAGTCTGACCACGCCCCCTTCTCTGATAAGCAGCTCACTGTCAATAGACAATGTATACAGAAAGCTGTGGCACTGGCAGCCTTTGAGTCCTGCTACATCTAACTGCTGCACCCAGTAAACTAAGTGATACATCCCTGGACTCATGGTCTCTTACCCTACATTACTGCTACATGCTGCTCTCAGATGAGGTAGCAAAAACCTAGTGACAGATTCCCTTTAACTTGTTCTGTTCAATTGTCTGCTTAGTTTTTTATGCCATATTTGCTGTGCACTTGTAACTTTCCGTCCAAGGTTTGTTTCCAATTTATCCGATTTCCCTCCTTGTATTCTCCCCTTCTCTTCTCACTTTTGTGTTTTCTACACTGGTAAAGCTGTTCTTACTCTAAAACAGCCATTGTAACCCAGCTTTCCCACAGCTTTAACATCTAGTTATCATGTAAATAAATATATGCAAAAGTACACGATGAAATTAATATTTAGGCACAGGACAACCCTTTTAGGCTGTGTGCCCACGATGCGATTTTTAAGCGTTTTTGCCGCGATTTTCGGCGCAAAAACGTTTAAAAATCTTGTACACAACGCCCCCCATGCATTCCTATGGCATTCCGCACATGCTGTGCTAATGCTGCGCTTTTTTCCGCAGCGGAATCACATCGCGGAAAAAATCGCAGCATGGTCATTCTTTTGTGCGGAATCGCAAAGAATTGCCGCGATTCCGCACCCATAGGAATGCATGAGAATCGCTTACTTCCCGCATGTGGCTATGCCCACCATGCGGGAAGTTAAGCGTCTCATGTGCGGTTGGTACCCACGGTGTGGAGGAGAGGAGACTGTCCTCCAGGCCCTGGGTACCATACCCCTGTAAAAAAAAGAATAAAAAATAAAAAATCGGGGTATATTTACCTTCCGACGTCCCGCGCTGCATTCCCGGCCTAAGCGTTCCCAGTAATGCCTTGCGGCACGGTCCTGTGATGACGTAGTCTCGCGTGACTCTAGCGGTCTCGTGAGATCGCTATAGCAACGCGAGACCAATGTCATCACAGGTCTCGCAAGGCATCGCTGGGAAGGGGAGCGTCGCTGAGGCTGCGCGGGACGCCGGAAGGTAAATATACCCCGATTTTTTATTTTTTTATCAATTTTAACATTTTATCTTTTACTATTGAGGCCGCATAGGCGGCCTCAATAGTAAAAAGCTGCTCACACTTGTCAAACACTATGTTTGACGAGTGTGACCAACCTGTCAATCACTTTCCAAGCGATGCTTCAAATCGCTTGGAAAGTGCTTGAGAAAATCGCGGCAAAATCGCGAACATAATCGCGGTAAAATCGCGAGGGGAAAAAACGCGCGATTTCTGGGAAGGAGTCCGGTATTCATTGTGCGTTTTAAAACACTACGTGGGCACATATCCTAAAAGTGGAAACACCAGATTCCTCTAGTAGAATTGTGTTGCCTATAAACAACTGTTTCAGCTTTTCCTATTCGGAGCCCTGTGTGATGTTCAGCACTACCTGCTCACAGCGAGCACCTAACATACTGTATGCAACCTGCTTTGATTTTACGATTTACTGAAGCAGAGGTTTTTATGACTGGTGCTATGGTTGTTATTATATCACTAGCATTGATCGGCTGTAAAGATGGCCCAAATACTGTATATCTGTTTCATGGCTGAAACTGACCGCACAAGGTCCTGTGCTTGATTATATGCTTGATGTCGGGTAATAAAACTTGGGTACAATATAATAGTACCAGCCACTGTGTATATCACAAGTATTTCCCCCTTCCGGACATTTTCAAGCTTTGTTTTTAAGTAATAATTAGTGATGAGTGAACGTGCTGGGATAAGGTGTTATCTGAGCATGCTCATGTGCTAACCGAGTGTCTCCGGCGTGCAAGAGTAATATGTTCGAGACCCCGCGGCTGCACATCTCGCGGCTGTCTGACCTTGGTCATGTCATTTCTTAAAGAACTATGTCATAAGAAAATCACAAGTCACATAATGTTTAAGGTTTCTATGTTAAATGTATTTTTAAAAAATATTTTAATTTTTTTTACATTTTCTTTATCACTATTTATGTGAAAAAAATCAGTAAGCAATTTATACAAAGGACATGAAGCCTAAGGCCGGGGTCACACTGGCGAGGAATACGGCCGAGTGAGAGGCGCTAAAAGCACGCATTAGACACGGACCAATGATTCTCTATGGGGTCCCTCGCACCAGGCGTATATTTCTCATCCGTATCCTACGCTCCGTGCCACTCGCAGCATGCTGCGATTGTCAGCGTGCTACGGCCGTAGTACGCCAATGCAAGTCTATGGGTGCGCAAAAAATACGCATTACACACGGACCACACATGTGACTTGCGAGAAATACGCACCCGGTGTCTTTTACCAAAGCCGGCAATTCAGTGCGCGATACAGTAAACTCACACTGACAGGTTTAATAAAGAAACGAATGAATAGATAGAATATATATATATATATATATGCATTCTATGTGTCTATATCTATTCTTTGGTTTGTGTTAGAAACCCTGTCATAGGGCTCCATTATATGTCCATTTTGCAAGCCTGCGAGAAAATCTCGCCATACGGATGCTGACATGCGCAAAATACGCGACCACACCTTGCTTACGGATGACATACGGAGCACTGTTTAGGGGCCATCATCCGTATTACGCATGTAAAATACTGACCGTATTTTGCGTCGGTTAGTGTGACCCCGGCCTAATACTCACCAAATGACTCTGATCTAGGCAAAGGAAATTGTGCAGAGAAGGGGAAGAGGTGAGCTGTGATCATCACCTGTTGTGAATGGTGAATCCTGTTTCATCTTCCATCTCTAGAAGTGTTTCCTTTAATTTTAATCTTGAGTGTGAAGGATAATGAGACTGCAGCAAAGGCATCACTACAGGACAGGAAGTATGGGTCTACCAAAAGGCTTAGTGGTCAGTTGTGCAATTCACAAGATTTCTGTTGTTTTATTTTATCAATTTTTTAAATAAATGTGGAAAACTGATGAACGGGTGTGTTGGGACAGAATCAGGAGCATCTGATGAGTGGTGTGCGCCTCCGTGCTCTACGTCAGAAATTTTACTCCAGTTCCTGACTGGAGGAAGATTTCTGTCATAGGGAACACCACAGCTCATTGTGAATTAGGGGTTGTGTCGCGCCCTGCAGCGTCCCGCCCTGCCCCAGCACTGACCATTTTGGTGGAGCTATGCCTGAAAACACCAATGTTTGCTGATTATTTCTGCAACTCACAGAGTGACAAGATTTTCTGACTTTTCAAAGCAAGTAATGGAAGAATTCTAACAAAATTGCTTTGATTAACTTGGGTCATAGTTTCAATATTGATAAATTAAGGCCGCCACACACATTAGATGACAGTCGAACAAATCTCATTTTGGTAGGACCGGTTGACCATTTAATGTTCATGGGTCCTCCTGACTCTCCCCCAACAGGTCATATTTCGGACATGCTGAATTACATTGCCCGATCCTTTGATTTTCCAGGGAGATAAACTGCAGTCACTCTTCCGGTTGAAAACAGAAGCATGCTCACCTACCAGAAGCCATTACACTAGTGTGAACAGTCTTACTGTAGTAAGGAGCATGCTCACCTAACAGAAGCCATTACACTAGTGTGAACAGAGTCTTACGGTAGTCAGGAGCATGCTCACCTAACAGAAGCCATTACACTAGTGTGAACAGAGTCTTACATTAGTCAAGAGCATGCTCACCTAACAGAAGCCATTACACTAGTGTGAACAGAGTCTTACGGTAGTCAGGACCATGCTCACCTAACAGAAACCATTACACTAGTGTGAACAGAGTCTTACGGTGTCAGGAGCATGCTCACCTAACAGAAGCCATTACACTAGTGTGAACAGAGTCTTACGGTAGTCAGGAGTAGAGTTGAGCGACTTTTGGTTTTTTAGGGTCGCGTTTCGTTTCGTGAAACCCGACTTTTCCAAAAGTCGGGTCGAGCAAGATCGTCCGATTATAGGGAAAAGTCGGGGTCGTCCCGAAACACAAAACCCAATGTAAGTCAATGGGGAATAAAAGTCGGCAGTGAGAGGAGGACAGGAAACACACCAACAGTGCCCATTTGAATGCCAAAAGCATCAATTCTTCTTACTTAAGCTTGTCAACCTTAATTAACTTCATAATACAAGTTACGCACTGAAAAATGGGGGTTATTTGGCTAAAGTTGTGGGGGGGGGGAGGGCTGGCTCCAGGTTTTCATGTGCCCTGGGCGAAAGAGCGCCCCTTTAACACATACCACAACTCATCATGCTCCGATACGGCAGAGAAATAGCGGTATAGTACAATGAAAAATACTTCACTTTTTACATCTCATGACAAGGCCAATCTATTTCTCCATACAGAATCATTGGTCCCATATAATGTTTGAAACAGTATATGATGAGCTCCACATAATGCTACAGTATATGTTGGTCCCCATGGATGAAGCTCCACTGTCTTATGGGCCCAAATAATGCTCCAAACATAATGGGACCCATTTCTAATGCTCTAGTGTATAATGGGCCCTGTAAATGCTGCTCCAGTGTCTGATGTCCACCTTTGGAATGTTCCAGTGTATGGTGGGCCCCATCTATCATTCTCCAGAGTATAGTGCTCCCCAAAAATTGCTGTCCCAACATTGAAAACAATCAAATAAGTCTCCTCGCTAGGGAATCCCTGTACTAGTCTGGATTCCTCGCCATTCCCATCTTCCATCTCACTGCACAGTATTTCAACCTTGCAAGTGCTGTGATCCTGAGCAAGCAGGGGGGGCCCACTCGTTGGCGACGGCACTGGCACAGGGCCCCTGATAGTACGGTGGTGTGTCTGATGGCGGGTGGGCCGAACCTGCACTTTCACCTGCAGCTTCCTCTTTGTCACCGTGTAAGATGGAACTGTATATGGGAAGGGTAACCTGAGTTTCATCAGGGTCAGATTCAGGCCGTGTAGCGTGCGAGGAGAATGTAGTGGTCTGGGTCAATGTACCAGCAGATTCATAGAGCAGTGGCTGGGCATCAGTGCACTTGTGTCGCCCCCAGGAGTACGGTCGCCACAGTGGCATTACCTTCCTCCTAGGGAGTGTGATGTCATGCTTGGGAGCAACGAAGGATCTCTCTAGCAGGTTAACTGATTGGGCGGCGTTATTCCCATGAGTCATGACCCTCCAAACAGCGTTCATGAAGGCAAAGTGTTTGTTTTACGTGGGCAGTATGGTTGCAAAGCTGAACCTTAAAGGAATGTCCAGAAGGGCACCACCAGGAGTGGAGCCTACGGTTTAATTCGACTCCACCTGGGAAACCTCAACCATGCAAGCTACAGAACAGATGCACACATTGCAAGCTTAATTCCGTTAACGAACGAGACTCCGTCATGCCCCGCGGTCCGAGTCTGGCTTACTAGAGGGACACGTGAGGCTCTGGCACATGAGATTGGCCAATAACTGGTGTGTCATGCCCTTACATGTCCGTGGCTGCATGTGCGCTACACTGAAAAGGCCAGCGTTTGTCGCTTACAGGTGCAGATAACCCGCTGAACAACGTTAGTGATGGGGATCTGTGATTACAATTATTACCCTCGAACGATGATTTCCCAGTAAGTGCAGGTCAACAGCAGTTCCGGAATTAGGCCTAACCGTCATTCCTGAAAAAATGAAAAACTTACGTGTGCAAACCACAGGTGCTGTAGCTTGCTTAACAGCTCGCCATCTGTTCTCAGGCCCAGTATGGATTACACGTGATTGCACAAAGGTGAGAAAGGGTACCGTATACCCGGATAACATGTATGGATAGCATAGTGTACACATTCAAAATATATGTCTATACATCAGGAGGCAGGCTCAGACGGTGTCAGGCCCAGTATGGATTGCACGTGATTGCACAAAGGTGAGAAAGGGTTCCGTATCCCCAGATAACATGTATGGATAGCGTACACATTCAAAATATATGTCTATACATCAAGAGGCAGCCTCAGACGGTGTCAGGCCCAGTATGGATTGCACGTGATTGCACAAAGGTGAGAAAGGGTTCCGTATCCCCAGATAACATGTATGGATAGCGTACACATTCAAAATATATGTCTATACATCAGGAGGCAGGCTCAGATGGTGTCAGGCCCAGTATGGATTGCACGTGATTGCACAAAGGTGAGAAAGGGTTCCGTATCCCCAGATAACATGTATGGATAGCGTACACATTCAAAATATATGTCTATACATCAGGAGGCAGGCTCAGACGGTGTTAGGCCCAGTATGGATTGCACGTGATTGCACAAAGGTGAGAAAGGGTTCCGTATCCCCAGATAACATGTATGGATAGCGTACACATTCAAAATATATGTCTATACACCAGGAGGCAGGCTCAAACGGTGTCAGGCCCAGTATGGATTTGACGGCCCAGACTACACAGCGGAGGAGCAGGGAGAGGTAAAGATTGCAAATGCTGGGGCCCTGCCCAAGCAAGGGGGGCCCACTCGTGGGCGTCGGTACTGGCACTGGGCCCCTCATAGTACGGCGGTGTGTCTGACGGCGGGTGTGCACCACCACCGTCAGAGACACTTGATTGCACTATGAGGGACCCTGTGCCAGTGCCCACGCCCAAGAGTCGGCCTACCCACCTGTCCAGGGCAACGGCACTCGCACGGTGTCGTGCGCTTGGTGGTGACCCCGGCCATGGGGGGGAGGCAGCACAGTTAGGGAGTTTTAGAAAGTGGCATATGTTGATGTTGGACATTCAGCTGATGCAAAAGGTGAAATAGGTCAAGTCCCAGGAAGAGGTGGACCAAAGCAAGCCATTTTTCTGTCACCCTATGTGTCACCAGGGGAAGGTGGGACAAAATCCTTGGAAACCCATGCGTGGTTCATTTTAATGAAGGTTAGATCATCCACATTTTGGGTTGACAGACGGGTCCTTTTTTCTGTCAGGATTGATCCAGCTGCACTGAAGACTCTTTCCGATAGCACACTTGCAGCTGGGCAAGCGAGCTCCTGTAAGGCATATTGTGCCAATTCAGGCCAGGTGTCCAGTTTAGCGGCCCAATAGTCAAAGGGGAATGACCTGTGTGGGAGAACATCGATATGGGAAGAAAAGTAGTTTGTAACCATAGTTGACAACTGCTGTCTCCTGTCACTTTCCATCGATGCAGTATTACCAGTTGTGTGAGCGGTACTTGAAAAATCAGTCCACAACATTGTCATGAAACCCCTGTCTCCAACGCCACTTCTGCTGTGTGCACCACGAACACCTCTGCCAAGCTGACCCCGGCCCGTACGGCTCGTGTGAGGACCATCACCGCTGCTGTGTGCTGGGAATGCCTCAAGCAACCGATTTACCAGAGTTGCTTGTTTATTAGCCAATATTAGGTCAAGGTTCTCCTGTGGCATGATGTTTTGTAATTTACCTTTATAGCGTGGATCCAGGATGCTGGCCAACCAGTAGTCGTCATCGTTCATCATTTTGGCAATGCGGGGGTCCCTTTTTAGGATCTGCAAGGCATAATCTGACATGTGGGCCAATGTTCCCGGTGTCAATGATGCACTGCGAGTGCTGGGCGGAGGAGCACTTTCTGGCAAATCCACATCCCTCCAGTCACGCACAAACCCTGTACCAGACCTTGCCACGCCAACATTTTCACTTGCCCCACGAGATGCATCCTCCTCCCCTAAGTAATCATCCCCATCATCCTCCTCCTCCTCCTCCTCTTCTTCCTCCACCTCGTCCAGGAGAGGTCCCTGAGCAGACAATGGCTGAATGTCATCAAGGATTCCCTCCTCCTCTTCCTCCTCATCAACATTGGCTGCAGAAGCCTGCTCCTTAAGGTGCGTCAAAGTTTGCATGAGCAGACGCATAAGTGAGATGCTCATGCTTAGGATGGCGTCGTCTGCACTTACCAGCCATGTGCATTCCTCAAAACACTGAAGGACTTTACAGAGGTCTTTCAGCTTCGACCACTGCACACCGGTCAACTCCATGTCTGCTCTCAAAGTGCCTGGCCGTGTATCCTCCCACAAATGCATTATGGCCTGCCTCTGCTCGCACAGCCGCTCCACCATGTGCAGGGTGGAGTTCCACCTTGTTGCAATGTCGATAATGAGGCGGTGGTTGGGAAGGTGGAGCAATCGCTGCAGCTTCTGCATACGAACGGAGTGTACAGGCGACCGGCGGATGTGCGCGCACAGTCTTCGCACCTTCTGGAGCAGGGCTGTTAACTCCGGATAATTTTTGAGGAAGCACTGCACCACCAGGTTCAAGGTATGAGCCAAGCAAGGTATGTGTCTGAGTTTTGAAAGGGCTATGGCTGCCACAAAATTACGGCCGTTATCACTAACTACCTTGCCTGCCTCAAGATGTACACTGCCCAGCCATGACTCAGTTTGTCGCTGAAAGTACTCGGCCAGCACCTCGGCGGTGTGTCTGTCGCCCAAACACATCATCTGCAACACAGCCTGCTGACACTTTCCACTAGCTGCTCGATAGGGGGACACCTCGTGTGCAACAGTGGCAGCTGCAGATGGAGTGCTCGTACGACTGCGCTCTGTGGACGAGCTTTCGCTTCTGGAGGAGGAGGAGGAGGAGGAGGGTCGAACGCCTACAGCCAACTGTTTACTATACCGTGGGCTAGGCAGCACTGTCCCACCACCGCTATCCCCTGTGGACCCTGCATCCACCACATTATCCCAGTGCGCAGTGATGGACACGTAACGGCCCTGGCCATGGCGACTGGACCATGCATCAGTTGTGAGGTGCACCTTTCCGCTCTCTGACTGCTTGAGTGCATGGACAATGCGGTCTTTCACATGATGGTGGAGGGCTGGGATGGCTTTGCGAGAGAAGAAGTGGCGACTGGGTAGGTCATAGCGTGGTACTGCATAGGCCATGAGTTCGCGGAAAGCTGCGCTTTCCACCAACCGAAAGGGCATCATCTCAAACGAGATTAGTTTGGCAATGTGGGCGTTCAAACCCAGTGTACACGGATGAGAGACTGAGTACTTTCTTGACCTACTCATAGTGTCTGGGAGGGTGAGCTGGACTTGAGAGCTGCATATGGTGGAAGTAGCGGTGGACAGGGCGGACTGAGAGAGGGTTGATGATGGTGATGGAGTTGGTGTTCTTTCTGATGGCCTAGAATCAGTCTTTCGTTGATATAACAGTGGGATTCCCTGACTGCTGTGGCCTTGCAACGACACCTCAACATTTGCTGCTGTGCTAACCGGTGGGCTTACAGTGGGGGAAACAATGTAGCGTTGCTGACTACCTTCGTTGTGATCAGTTGCACATGTGGCACTTGAGGTTTGGTGTTGTGTCCACGCTTGCAAGTGCATGCTGGTTAAATGTCTAAGCATGCAACTGGTATTCAAATTTTTCAGATTTTTCCCTCGGCTAAAGGTCTTTGCGCACTTTTTACAGATAACCTTGGCCTGATCATGAGGATTTTGTTCAAAAAAGTGCCACACTGCACTCTTCCTACTTTGGCAGACATTTTGCGGCCTAGCACGCTGTGATGTTTTGACCCTCTGGACAAGCTGTCCAGCAACTCTTTTGATTTTTGGAACCTGTCTTTGGAGTGCTCCGGGCCTGCCGGATAACAGCTGTTGCGATGTCGATGTCTGCTGTGGATGCTCCTCATCTGAGCTATTGGAAGCAGCACCCTCTTCCCCCAATGGATGCCAATCTGGGTCAACAACTGGGTCATCCATCACCTCCTCTTCAATGTCATGTGCACCTTCCTCTGTGTCACTGTGTATGGTGGTATAGTGTGCGGGAAGGGGCACCTGAGTCTCATCAGGGTCAGAATCTGGCTCTGTACACTGCGAGGACAATGTAGTGCTCTGAGTGAATGTACCAGCAGAATCATCCATCAGCGGCTGTGCATCAGTGCACTCCATGTCAGATTCATCTTGGCCTGGGTAATTCACCATTTCACTTCATAATCCAGGCATGGTATGTGAAAACAGCTCCATGGAGTAATCAGTAGTATGGCCTGCGTCATCCTTCAATCTTGGTTGGGGTGAAGGACACAAGGAAAGGTGTGGTTCATGAACATGAGCCTCCAATGACGACTCAGTGCTTTTACTTTTTACAACTGAAGAAGAGGAGGCGATAGAGCTGGAGGCTGAGTCAGCAATGTAAGACAAAACTTTTTCCTGATGCTCTGGCTTTAAAAGCGGTTTGCCAACTCCTAGAAAACTAAGCCTTCGAAGCCTTATGGAGCCAGACGATGACGCAGGCTCAACACCTCCTGCATTCGGTCCTATTTTGTTCTTGCCACTACCATCAGATCCACCACCAACACCATCATTACCAGCTGGCAACCCCCGCCCAATTCCACGGCCTCTTCCACCAGCCTTCCTCATTTTTGGTAAAAATGTAGACAAAATCCAACAAACTATATAGTAATGTAAAACAAGGTACAAGCTGTCTATAGGACAGGGGAGATTTTGAATTTCTTCTCACACTAGTGGACACTGGACACTTTTGGATTGTGTGAGGCCCAATGAATATCTGAGCGCTATGTGACAGGCTCAATGGCACTGCTGTGACCAAAGTGACTAGAGGATAAGTGAGATTTTGAATTTCTTCTCACACTAGTGGACACTGGACACTTTTGGGTTGTGTGAGGCCCAATGAATATCTGAGCGCTATGTGACAGGCTCGATGGCACTGCTGTGAGCAAAGTGACTAGAGGATAAGTGAGATTTTGAATTTCTTCTCACACTAGTGGACACTGGACACTTTTGGATTGTGTGAGGCTCAATGAATATCTGAGCGCTATGTGACAGGCTCGATGGCACAGCTGTGACCAAAGTGACTAGAGGATAAGTGAGATTTTGAATTTCAGCAGACACTTGTGGACACTGGACACTTTTGGATTGTGTGAGGCCCAATGAATATCTGAGCGCTATGTGACAGGCTCGATGGCACTGCTGTGAGCAAAGTGACTAGAGGATAAGTGAGATTTTGAATTTCTTCTCACACTAGTGGGCACTGGACACTTTTGGATTGTGTGAGGCCCAATGAATATCTGAGCGCTATGTGACAGGCTCGATGGCACTGCTGTGACCAAAGTGACTAGAGGATAAGTGAGATTTTGAATTTCTTCTCACACTTGTGGACACTGGACACTTTTGGATTGTGTGAGGCCCAATGAATATCTGAGCGCTATGTGACAGGCTCGATGGCACTGCTGTGACCAAAGTGACTAGAGGATAAGTGAGATTTTGAATTTCTTCTCACACTAGTGGACACTGGACACTTTTGGATTGTGTGAGGCCCAATGAATATCTGAGCGCTATGTGACAGGCTCGATGGCACTGCTGTGAACAAAGTGACTAGAGGATAAGTGAGATTTTGAATTTCTTCTCACACTTGTGGACACTGGACACTTTTGGATTGTGTGAGGCCCAATGAATATCTGAGCGCTATGTGACAGGCTCGATGGCACTGCTGTGACCAAAGTGACTAGAGGATAAGTGAGATTTTGAATTTCTTCTCACACTAGTGGACACTGGACACTTTTGGATTGTGTGAGGCCCAATGAATATCTGAGCGCTATGTGACAGGCTCGATGGCACTGCTGTGAGCAAAGTGACTAGAGGATAAGTGAGATTTTGAATTTCTTCTCACACTAGTGGACACTGGACACTTTTGGATTGTGTGAGGCCCAATGAATATCTGAGCGCTATGTGACAGGCTCGATGGCACAGCTGTGACCAAAGTGACTAGAGGATAAGTGAGATTTTGAATTTCAGCAGACACTTGTGGACACTGGACACTTTTGGATTGTGTGAGGCCCAATGAATATCTGAGCGCTATGTGACAGGCTCGATGGCACTGCTGTGACCAAAGTGACTAGAGGATAAGTGAGATTTTGAATTTCTTCTCACTAGTGGACACTGGACACTTTTGGATTGTGTGAGGCCCAATGAATATCTGAGCGCTATGTGACAGGCTCGATGGCACAGCTGTGACCAAAGTGACTAGAGGATAAGTGAGATTTTGAATTTCTTCTCACACTTGTGGACACTGGACACTTTTGGATTGTGTGAGGCCCAATGAATATCTGAGCACTATGTGACAGGCTCGATGGCACTGCTGTGACCAAAGTGACTAGAGGATAAGTGAGATTTTGAATTTCTTCTCACACTAGTGGACACTGGACACTTTTGGATTGTGTGAGGCCCAATGAATATCTGAGCGCTATGTGACAGGCTCGATGGCACTGCTGTGAGCAAAGTGACTAGAGGATAAGTGAGATTTTGAATTTCTTCTCACACTAGTGGACACTGGACACTTTTGGATTGTGTGAGGCCCAATGTATATCTGAGCGCTATGTGACAGGCTCGATGGCACTGCTGTGACCAAAGTGACTAGAGGATAAGTGAGATTTTGAATTTCTTCTCACACTAGTGGACACTGGACACTTTTGGATTGTGTGAGGCCCAATGAATATCTGAGCGCTATGTGACAGGCTCGATGGCACTGCTGTGAGCAAAGTGACTAGAGGATAAGTGAGATTTTGAATTTCTTCTCACACTAGTGGACACTGGACACTTTTGGATTGTGTGAGGCCCAATGAATATCTGAGCGCTATGTGACAGGCTCGATGGCACAGCTGTGACCAAAGTGACTAGAGGATAAGGGAGATTTTGAATTTCTGCAGACACTTGTGGACACTGGACACTTTTGGATTGTGTGAGGCCCACTGATATCTGAGCGCTATGTCACAGGCTCGATGGCACAGCTGTGACAAAAGTGACTAGAGGATAAGGGAGATTGGATTGCTTTTAAAAAAGCAGTTTGCAGAGCAGTGGGTAAACAGCAATGCCAGCCTGTCAGGAAGCCTTAAAAGGCAGCCCAACAACCAACACCACTGATACACCACAATATAGCCTCCCCTTGCACTGCACACACAGTGACTGGTGTGTTGTGCAGGCCAAATCGCTAGCAGCAGAAGCAGTTTTTTTGTCTTCTTCCCTGCCGAACGCTCTCCCTACAGAATCAGCAGCAACCTCTCCCTATACTGAGATCGGCAGAAGTAAGATGGCGGTCGGCGTGCACGCCCTTTTATACCCCCTGTGACGCCCACCAAAGCAAGCCAATCACTTGCATGCCCTTCTGAAAGATGGTGGTGACCCGTGCCTATGTCATCACGTTGCCCACAGTGTCCGTGGATCCTGATTGGCTGAAAAAGAGCGCAAAACAAACTTTTGAAACGAGACTTTGGCGCGTAAGTCGCCGACCTCGTGGCCGACCTCATCCTAGGGTCGGGTTTCATTTCATGAAACCCGACTTTGCCAAAAGTCGGCGACTTTTGAAATTTTTCGACCCGTTTCGCTCAACTCTAGTCAGGAGCATGCTCACCTAACAGAAACCATTACACTAGTGTGAACAGAGTCTTACGGTAGTCAGGAGCATGCTCACCTAACAGAAACCATTACACTAGTGTGAACAGAGTCTTACGGTAGTCAGGAGCATGCTCACCTAACAGAAGCCATTACACTAGTGTGAACAGAGTCTTACGGTAGTCAGGAGAATGCTCACCTAACAGAAGCCACTACACTAGTGTGAACAGAGTCTTACGGTAGTCAGGAACATGCTCACCTAACAGAAGCCATTACACTAGTGTGAACAGAGTCTTACGGTAGTCAGGAGCATGCTCACCTAACAGAAACCATTACACTAGTGTGAACAGAGTCTTACGGTAGTCAGGAGCATGCTCACCTAACAGAAACCATTACACTAGTGTGAACAGAGTCTTACAGTGTCAGGAGTATGCTCACCTAACAGAAGCCATTACACTAGTGTGAACAGAGTCTTACGGTAGTCAGGAGCATGCTCACCTAACAGAAGCCATTACACTAGTGTGAACAGAGTCTTACGGTAGTCAGGAACATGCTCACCTAACAGAAGCCATTACAGTAGTGTGAACAGAGTCTTACGGTGTCAGGAGCATGCTCACCTAACAGAAGCCACTACACTAGTGTGAACAGAGTCTTACGGTAGTCAGGAGCATACTCACCTAACAGAAACCATTACACTAGTGTGAACAGAGTCTTACGGTAGTCAGGAGCATGCTCACCTAACAGAAACCATTACACTAGTGTGAACAGAGTCTTACGGTAGTCAGGAGCATGCTCACCTAGCAGAAACCATTACACTAGTGTGAACAGAGTCTTACGGTAGTCAGGAGCATGCTCACCTAACAGAAACCATTACACTAGTGTGAACAGAGTCTTACGGTAGTCAGGAGCATGCTCACCTAACAGAAGCCATTACACTAGTGTGAACAGAGTCTTACGGTAGTCAGGAACATGCTCACCTAACAGAAGCCATTACAGTAGTGTGAACAGAGTCTTACGGTAGTCAGGAGAATGCTCACCTAACAGAAACCATTACACTAGTGTGAACAGAGTCTTACGGTGTCAGGAGCATGCTCACCTAACAGAAGCCATTACACTAGTGTGAACAGAGTCTTACGGTAGTCAGGAGCATGCTCACCTAACAGAAGCCATTACACTAGTGTGAACAGAGTCTTACGGTAGTCAGGAACATGCTCACCTAACAGAAGCCATTACACTAGTGTGAACAGAGTCTTACGGTAGTCAGGAACATGCTCACCTAACAGAAGCCATTACACTAGTGTGAACAGAGTCTTACGGTAGTCAGGAACATGCTCACCTAACAGAAGCCATTACACTAGTGTGAACAGAGTCTTACGGTAGTCAGAAGCATGCTATAATTGTAGATTATTAACAATATCTTGCCACCAGGAATCCTAAGAATAAAGAATGACAAACACAATTGCTTTATATTTTTATTAAAAAAAGGAAAAATTTTATTAGTAGAGATGAGCATTCCAACGATAAATGTCAGCTTTAATCTTAATTAGGTTACTATAGTCTCCTAAATAAACCCTGATATATTAAAAAGAAATGTACAAGAAGTAAGATTTCTCCCTATATGATTTCCTTCATCCATTATTCAGCCTCCTTAAAAATCCAATAAAGTTTCTTGATAAACTCGGACACTAGCTACTGCACGTGAATTATTATTGTTGCTGCTTCTTATTTCCTTATTAAGCATTCCGTTTCTAGACAATACAATGACAGGTATCTATGAAAGTGCTTTTTGGTTAATAAAATACTGTATATAAAGTGTAATTATAAGGCATTCTCACTGCACGCTATGCTCCCACGCCGTGTCCCAGCCCCGTGGCCTACGCCCTCAAGTCCTATCACTGGAATGTTTCTCTGTCGTCCGTCATTAATGCATATCCCTGTAAACAGAAGTGATATGATACAAGGTGATAAACATGTTTTTTTGTTGTAGATTATTATTAATTCCGGAAACTTGGTACTATGGTGAAACGAGACGCTATGCTAGTAGAGACCCCTCTATAAAGTCCATTACTTATATAAAATTGTAAAATGATACACTACACACTTTATACTTTATCTACAGTGTAGATACTATGCATATCGAGGTTATATTTGAAACAATATTTGCCCAAGTCATAGTTCCCGTGTAGGCAGAGCGCTACACCTTCCATGTCTCAGGTCGGCCATTTTACTATTTTGATAAGCAATCACATGCATTGAACGAAGTACCACCAACTCGTGCATTTGATAGCTCCCCATGATAAGACCTATATCACAGGGCCATGCTAGGGAATCTTTCCTGCGAAGATAAAGATTGATGTAGCTGGTGCGTGAAATGGCAGAGACCCGGACCCAAAAAACGAACGTTGCCGACTCAAGATGCTCCTTCCTCTGCCTCTTTAGGTTCCTGAGCGGACGCCTCCTCTCGTCCACCCTCTTGAACTGGAGATGGGTTTCTGCTTGTTTTATTGCTGTCATGGCTACTGTGGCTCCCGGCGCTTCCTAAACGAGTGGAGGCGACCACAGCTTTAACAGCCGCCTGTGGGGGAGATGAAGTAAAGCTCGTGATATTTCTGTACAGACCGGAGATCAAAGAGACTCAATCTACTGAGACACCACTAATGAGGTGGAAATGACACCCAGCTCCAGTTATTCAGAAGCGACCGGTCCGCTCTTCAGAACCTCGCACCTCATGAATAACGCAATGACTGTCCACCAACCTTTAAGAACGTTGTTAATCAAGGGCTCCTCTGAACGTTCACCTCCTGTCACTAGGGACTCACCCGTGTACATATATTAGTCTGTTAGTCAATCCTTAGGAGACATGACACATTTTCATACATGTGCATGATGTTACGCGCCACAAATCTGACGTCCTGTGTTCACTTTTCCTTGTTGGTCAACAGTGGAGAGCGACAGCGGTCGTGATGGTGAGTGCCACGTCTGTACATGAGCATCACTATAACGGGGGGCAGAAGTAGCCCTGAAGTCTGAGGGATCCCAAAGCCCATCTTTCTTAAAAGGCGACACTAGTTTTATATATGGTAGCTGGTAGAAACAGATTTTCTGCTCGAGACTAATAGATTCAAGCTATGTTTCTGCAATTAAAGAGAAGCTGTCGCACAGCACATGCAGTCCGGTCTGTGGACCGCACGGTAGAGAGGGGGAGAAGCTGAGCAGAATGATATATAGGTTTGTAGGAAAAAAAATTGTGTAACTTGTATTTTATTCATTGAAATCCCTGGTGTTTGTAAGCATAGTAGTCCGGTGGGCAGTCCTTGTATAAGACCGCCCACTGGACTCATATACATACAAGCACAAGAGATTTCAATGAATAAAATGCTAATTTTCCTGTAAGTTTGCCCACAAAATTGTAAATAAATATCAATCAGCTCCTCCTGCTGTGTGACACCATTTTGAACGTCACAGGTTCCCTTTAAACAATATATAAAAAGGTCATCCCAAAAAAGGGAACTTATACCAGGAGTTGGTATATCCGCTTTACTCAAAATTTTCAATCTTTGGAAGGTGTACCCCAGAGGGTATATATGCCAGGGTTCTCGAGAACACTGAGGTTCTTTGAGACTTAATTAGGGTTCCCCTTAACATATCAAGACTAAAACCTGCTCTCAGCATAGTCAGTCATGCCTTGTAAAGCAGTAAATATATATGAGCCAAATTACAGAATGCTTTACCTGCCCCTACACTAAGCTTTTATGGGGAAGAATAATAGTGGGGTTTCCACAGGAATGGAAAGAAATTTTAGGACCTCCCCTGGGTCACAATGTTGGGAACCACTGAACTAGGGGGCACAAGCCGTGTCCTAGGCTGTGCTGTTAATTGGTGCAACACAGAGTTTCATCGCTTTACTGTGAGCTGTAGCGTTAGTGGCAGTATGGTGGAGTTTATTTGAGTAGGGGGTGCTCAGCTTAGGAACATGTGTGTGTCCATACATCCTGTATCATTAAAAATGTACGCAGGTTAAACTCGTCCTTAAGGTCTAACAAGTCTCTGTTTTTTCCCAGGGGTCCCTACAATAATTATAACTGCATGTTGTGGCTTGGAGGACAGGGGCTGTAATTGGCAGCTGTAATGTTGGAAGGATTTGACTGCTTTTTACCCTTTCTACAAGGCATAAGCAAGGCCATAGCTATACTGTATGATAATCTCTAACATAATCTCAGTAGTTTACATGCGTACAATTATTTTTGTCTACAAAAGAAAATACGGATGGAAAAAATAGATGTAGCCGTTTAAATGGTTATGCACATTTTTCATTACTCATTTGGTTTTTAAATTAAAAAAATGTAATAATCCGCTTTAAAAATGTTCTACTATTTTGATTTTGCAGCGTGCACCTAAGTCGCTCATCTAGCTAACTGTTCTGCAAAATCTGACATATACAGTTGTGGCCAAAAGTATTAGTATTGACACCCCTGCAATTCTGTCAGATAATACTCAGTTTCTTCCTGAAAATGATTGCAAACACAAATTCTTTGTTATTATTATCTTCATTTAATTTGTCTTAAATGAAAAAACACAAAAAGAATTGTCCTAAAGCCAAATTGGATATAATTCCACACCAAACATAAAAAGAGGGTGGACAAAAGTATTGGCACTGATCGAAAAATCATGTGATGCTTCTCTAATTTGTGTAATTAACAGCACCTGTAACTTACCTGTGGCACCTAACAGGTGTTGGCAATAACTAAATCACACTTGCAGCCAGTTGACATGGATTAAAGTTGACTCAACCTCTGTCCTGTGTCCTTGTGTGTACCACATTGAGCATGGAGAAAAGAAAGAAGACCAAAGAACTGTCTGAGGACTTGAGAAACCAACTTGTGAGGAAGCGTGAGCAATCTCAAGGCTACAAGTCCATCTCCAAAGACCTCAATGTTCCTGTGTCTACCGTGCGCAGTGTCATCAAGAAGTTTAAAGCCCATGGCACTGTGGCTAACCTCCCTAGATGTGGACCGAAAAGAAAAATTGACAAGAGATTTCAACGCAAGATTGTGCGGATGTTGGATAAAGAACCTCGACTAACATCCAAACAAGTTCAAGCTGCCCTGCAGTCCGAGGGTACAACAGTGTCAACCCGTACTATCCGTCGGCATCTGAATGAAAAGGGACTGTATGAGAGGAGACCCAGGAAGACCCCACTTCTTACCCCGAGACATAAAAAAGCCAGGCTGCAGTTTGCCAAAACTTACCTGAAAAAGCCTAAAACGTTTTGGAAGAATGTTCTCTGGTCAGATGAGACAAAAGTAGAGCTTTTTGGGCAAAGGCATCAACATAGAGTTTACAGGAGAAAAAAAGAGGCATTCAAAGAAAAGAACACGGTCCCTACAGTCAAACATGGTGGAGGTTCCCTGATGTTTTGGGGTTGCTTTGCTGCCTCTGGCACTGGACTGCTTGACCGTGTGCATGGCATTATGAAGTCTGAAGACTACCAACAAATTTTGCAGCATAATGTAAAGCCCAGTGTGAGAAAGCTGGGTCTCCCTCAGAGGTCATGGGTCTTCCAGCAGGACAATGACCCAAAACACACTTCAAAAAGCACTAGAAAATGGTTTGAGAGAAAGCACTGGAGACTTCTAAGGTGGCCAGCAATGAGTCCAGACCTGAATCCCATAGAACACCTGTGGAGAGATCTAAAAATGGCAGTTTGGAGAAGGCACCCTTCAAATATCAGGGACCTGGAGCAGTTTGCCAAAGAAGAATGGTCTGAAATTCCAGCAGAGCATTGTAAGAAACTCATGATGGTTACCGGAAGTGGTTGGTCGCAGTTATTTTGACTAAAGGTTGTACAACCAAGTATTAGGCTGAGGGTGCCAATACTTTTGTCTGGCCCATTTTTGGAGTTTTGTGTGAAATGATCAATGTTTTGCTTTTTTGCTTCATTCTCTTTTGTGTTTTTTCATTTAAGACAAATTAAATGAAGATAATAATACCAAAGAATTTGTGTTTGCAATCATTTTCAGGAAGAAACTGAGTATTATCTGACAGAATTGCAGGGGTGTCAATACTTTTGGCCACAACTGTATCAATCAGGTCTCTGCTTATGGTTCCGATGGGTCTCAGGATTCTCAGCTCTTCACCTGCCTCCTCTCAGTTGGGGAGGGTGGATTATACATAGTAAATTAGAAAGACAGAGGAAAGTATTCAAGTTGTTATGGAGGGCAGCGAATACAGCTGTAGATAGGTAGGAAAGCTAATAGAGCAAAGAGAAAGCAGATCACCCATGACATATGTGGGGAATAAAGGGAAAAAAATCATACACTATCCAGCATCAATATCTGGCAGCAGATCTGTCTCCTTTATTGGCTGTAAAAGAGAAAATCTCCCCAGTAATGAAGCTGTGCTAAAATAAATGAGTTATTGGAGGCAACAGAATCCTGGACACACAGATCTCACATCCAGCATGTATTACAGGGAGGAACACACAAGAGAAAAGTCGGAAACTTGAAGAAGGATGCCAACTACATATAAGATGAATATGGATAAAGTAATGAAGATGATATACAGAAACTTTGTACAACTATTTTAAACTAAAGGTAACCACTAACATTACATTTTCCATTTTAAGGTGTCCAAGTCACCCTGGACATGCACCAATAAACACAAGAGATAAGAAATATAAGTCCTCCTGCAAGGTATATGCCATATACGCTACCTTGAGCTTGCGTCTTGCATTAAACTCTTGCAATTTCTTTTGAGCGTTGTCCATATGAGCAAAGTTTGCAGCTTTGCCTGTGACCCAGGGGTGTTGAAGAGCTTGGTGAGTAGTCAAGCGTTTCTTCGGATCAAACACAATTAACTTTTTCACCTACAATGGATACATATTGGAAATATGAGTAAATATCTTAAAACATTCTACTACATTATAAAGGACATTACAAATGGTAAGTAAAAAAAAAAAATAGTAGCCTGGTAAAAGGGAAGCCAATGAGTGAAATTAATTAAAGTTAGGGAAAATTGTGAACTAAATAATAAAAAGATACTCCACCGCTCTCCAAGGTCCTGAATATCAGGGCTAGCAATCAGAAGCAAAGTGAATTTATGGTACCCTAGACATTAGGCTAGTTTCACACTAGCGTTTATGAGCGCAGCGACAGCCTGCACACGCCCGCCGCTAAGCCCCGCCCCCTGCTGCGCCTCCGCCGGTAGCTCCACCCACAGGCGCATGACGCTGCATGCGCCCTGCGTCCCCGATCTTTATCACAGGGGGTGCAGGCCGTGCGCAGTATGCGTTTGGCGGCACATGCGCCTTTTTGACGGTGCGCCGACGCAACCGAACTGCAGCAGGTTGCGTTTGACGCGGGTCGGCGCACCGTCAAAAGGACGCATGCGCCGCCAAACGCATACTACGCATGGCCTGCGCCCCCTGTGATAAAGATAGGGGACGCAGGGCGCAGCTACCGGCGGAGGCGCGGCAGGGGCGGGGCTTAGCGGCGGCCGTGCGCAGGACGTCGCTGCGCTCATAAACGCTAGTGTGAAACTAGCCTTACTTGCACAAAACTAATATTAACCCCTTTAGTCTATATGGTCTGCTATGTCATGTAGGGGGTGCAGGTGTATGGAGTTCGGCAAGTACGGGCTGTGTTATACAGCTGGCATCTGCCTCTAACAACAATGATCATGCTCGGACAGATGGCTTTACGTGGCACAATCTTGCCTAAACGTCTGTTCAGATGCCCACTAGAGTCTATACGACAAGCAGGATACCAATGGATTGCAATGGCAGTCCAACGACTGGACTTCATAGGGGACTGTAATTTGTCCTATATACTTAAGTATTGCAGAATATATGACGACAAGAGGTGAAAAAACTGGAGGTCCAAGTCACTTATTAAGACTGAATAGATAATAAATGAAAAAAAAAATGATTTTTTTAAAATATGTACAAATAAAAAAAGATAAAAATTTTAATTAGCTCCTTAAATATAAGGAAAAAACAATAAGCATTATCAGGATTGCTGTGTTCATAAAAGTTTGAACTATGGAAATATAAAATTATTTAATCCAATTAATAAAAAACTGTAATGAAATAAAAAATCAAAACTCCAAAGTTGCAACCAAAAAGAAAAAACAATAAAAAGGTGATCGAAATATACTCCAAAATGATACTATTAAAAATACAGCTTCCCACCCAGAATACAAGCCTTCAAATAGAATCATCAATAGAAAAATAAAAAAGTTATGGATGTCCAAGAATTGAAATGGTAACGCATGCCATTTTTTTTTTTTTTTTTACAAAACTCAGACTGTTTTTAAAACACTAAAAATCGTAAATAAACAGAATATACGGTAAGTTTTATATTGTTGTAATCGTACTAATCTTATTATGCTGCCAAGTCATTAGATTATTCCTACCACACAGTGAATGCTGTAAAAACAAAACAAAAAAGATGTCGAAAATGCATATTTTTCGAGATTTCACATCACTTGGAATTTTTTTTCCCCAAATTTCAGTACATTATATGGTAATACAAGTTTTTTTGTTGATCAAAAATAAAAAAAAAGTTATGGATCTTTTAAAGAAAAATAAAAGCGTAAAAAGGAAAAATTAACCACAACAGGAACAGGTTAAAGGGAACACATTTGTCTTCATTGCGCTTTGTCAGTGAATCCCACCAGTGTATAGCAGTGACTTTTTATGTTTTGTGACCATTGTGTTGCAGAAATGAGAAGGTGTGGTGATTTTGGCATAAATTTGAGGCCTCCATTCATAACCGGCATTTTAAAAATGTCACAGCTTATAAATATATCTAAACCCCAATTAATATGCTACTGTAATTAAAAAAAAATAGGAAAAGTGGCACAACATCTGCAAGGAGTTTGTATGTTCTCCCCGTGTTTGCGTGGGTTTCCTCCGAGTTCTCTGGTTTCCTCCCACATTCCAAAGACATACTGATAGGGAATTTAGATAGTGAGCCCCATCGGGGACAGTGATGATAATGTCTGTAAAGTGCTGCAGAATATGTTAGCGCTATATAAAAAATAAAGATTATTATAATTACATGTGTTACTCACCAGGTCCTTGGCATTCAGTGACACATCATCCCACCAGGGGGAGACAAAGTCATAGTCACAGTTGAGGATTCTCTTGAACATGTACTGGTCTCCACGCTCATCGTAAAATGGTTCAAAGCCGCAGAGTCTAGAAGAGGAGAGATCAGTGAGATCATTTATCATTCCTGCGCTATACTGTAGTTTATCTGGTACTTGTGTACACGCCAATATTTTGTTCTATACGCCAACCCTTTCCAGATAACTTGCAACCATTAGTCCCATCTGGTAGCATGGCTGGCTTCCCCATAAACTCCTTCTACTTTAGAGTAGCCTAACTATGTCAGAAGTTAGAAAGATGGCTACAGTGTGTAACAGACTTTCTAACCCGCCTTCAATTCCATGTTCAGTGCTCTACGTGTTCTGTTGATGTCTGTTCTTCATCCATCCCCTTTGATAGATGACATGTTGTATTATTCTTGGACATATATGTGAGGCTATTCTCCTGCTATTAGAGATTTGCCAAAGCTGTTCAGTTACATTCACGTACCAGCGCATTTATACTGTGATTAGTGTCGCCCTTATTATGTGGCATAATATTCTGTGATTATTGAGAAACATGATAAAATATGAAAGAAAAAAAACAATTTTGACATCTACAATGAATAAAAAAATATATATAACCAATGGCGCTTGGCGTAAAACAAAAGAGCACAGAGCAGCAAGTAATAGGACCACCCACCACTCAAATTGTCCCAAGAAATATACAATATGTTAGCCTCATATAAATAACTTGCGCTAATGATTTGTGCCCTGGTTAAAAAAGGAGTGCATCATAAACAAAAAATCGAGAAAAAAAAAACATATAAGGGGATAAATTACCTTGACTAGTGCTTGGATTGGCAAAAAAGGAAAAAAGGAAAATCCTCAGAAAACCGATGAATGCAAAGGTCCTCTCCAAAAATAATGTACAGTACAGCGGTGGATGTAGTGACTGGAGCTGAAGGGGACTATCTCCTAGCATACCGCCGTCCCGGCCGGTGACTGGTGTGCAGCTGGAGATGTAAAGCAGCAGACTGTAGAGGTAACATTCGCCGCGTGCAAAAACAGGCCTGCAAGGTCTAAAACCGCTGAAGGACCTTGCGTGACGTCACAGTCACGTGGTAAGACACGTGACAGGCAAGAAGCGCTCTGATGCGCTGAAGGGGCCAAAATGCTATTGCAAATCCTGCGCGTTACGGAATTCTCGGATTCCTTCTTCAAGGATAGCCCCCGGGAGTCGAAGCAACCCTTATATAGCCTCCAGAGACAAAATATCCTATCATACATTAAAAGCAAACAGCTCAATCTTGCTGTTTAGACCATTTGGAATCAAAGTGTTTAATTCAAATATCCATTTATTTTCTACCCTGGACATTTGATGGATAAAATTTCCTTTCCTAAAACTTCTTTTAACTATTTGGATTCCAGTCACCTTAGTGTCCCTTAAAGAACCCCCATGGTGTATACGGTAATGAGTAGAAAGGGGATGGCCTGTAAATTTCTTACATATATTGCGTAATGGTAGTGGTGAACAATTACAATGGGCACAAATCATTAGCGCAAGTTATTTATATGAGGCTAACATATTGTATATTTCTTGGGACAATTTGAGTGGTGGGTGGTCCTATTACTCGCTGCTCTGTGCTCTTTTGTTTTACACCAAGCGCCATTGGTTATACCGTATATATTTTTTTATTCATTGTAATTGTTCACCACTCACTAAGTGGCAGCTGCGTTTCTATTTAAATTTGTATCCTCTGACCTATATTGCCCTCAAGGACCATATTATGGCTGGTCTATGGTCTGACAGAAAAGAAAGATTATATAATATTCAAAAAATTTTTTGCTCCCCACATGAAGATTCACCAGTCTCCTCTAGTAAGGAAGATATTAACCAAGGTATTAGTTCTTTAAAGTCACTAGAACAACTTCTTATAAAATAAATGCGTGACCTATGGGAGATTGCTACATTGAAAAGATACATCTCCAGGGACATTATTCCTAAAGGACTTGTTGTGTATAAATCACTTTCGGGTGATATTGGGGATGGAGACACTCTAGCTGAATGGAACACTATGTTCCACGACTTTTCCAAAAAAGCAGTATCCTTTATTATTAAGAAAAGGAAGGATGGTTTAATTAAAATTAGGGATGATATCTCTAACTTATTTGAAGTTATAAAACTATATGAAAAATATCCCGAAATAATGGACCTTTCTGCCAATATGCGGAGAAGGATTCATGTAAAAGAAAAGGAAATCATAGAAAGGAAAAAAAAGAAAATTGGGAGAGATTTTTTTCAAGTAATCAACACCATTCAACACGCTCTCATCACCCATTTCTTTGTAGTACTAACTCTCACACTGAGGAAAGCCATTTGTACTCTAGACAATTTAACCCATTGGTGACCCTTGATGAAGTGCATGGACAGGAAAATTCCTCCCTTCTAACTTCCACTGAAAGATTTTCGATTCATTTAACCTCAGGTATGGATGATACAAATGTTAACAATAGACATGAGACAACACATACCCAGGGCGGGGACCCTAATGTAGAGAATGCCCAACCCCGTGAGATGGCGATAACTGCATCAACACCAGTACCCGATATTTCCACACAAAACAGATTTTCTCCGCTTGTCAGTGTAGCTAATTATCCTTCCACTTCTGACAATAATTCAACTCAACAGCCCCTAGTCTCAAATAAAGGCATTTCTCTCACGAAAAAAACTTAACCTAAAACAAATCAAAGCCATCTGCCGTTTTTTCAGGTAGGCCAAAGAAAACACAGCAGAGGGGATGTAGGGGCGGGCAATTTACCAAAAAAAAGAACAAGCAACAATTATCAAAGGACCAAATAAGTCACTCAGAACAAAATTTTTTTAATCTGAGTGACTATAATTTAAATGACAATGAGAAAGGTTTACTAAGTAAAGGCCTCAAATTTGCACCTAGTGTTGGTTTTAACAAATTTCAGGCCTTTGTAGGCATTAAAACCTTTATGAGGAGACTAGCCATCAAGAAATTCTATATGAAAAAAAGAATAACCTCAAGTCATGTTACGAGCCTGCCTGTGGCCATAGACCCTTATCAACATACAGGTTTAAAAAAGAAATCCAATTTCAACCCGATTCAAGAATACTCGAAAGCCTTTGAGGCATTTCAAAATAATGTGATACAAGACATCAGGAATATATCTGACAAAAGGTGCAGAAAATTCAGGTATAATTTATCTGGTAAAGAACGTTCAGCTATAAGACGTCTCCAGGTGAATCTTGAAATCACAATAAGACCAGCTGACAAAGGTGGCAGTATAGTGATTTTGAACACTTCTGATTATGATAGAGTCCCTAAAGATACTGTCTGATTTACGCACTTATAAATTATTGGACAGTGATCCATCAGAGAGGTACCTTGCAGAAATGCAGATCCTCATCAAACGAGGTCTTGATAAAGGGTATATAAGAAAAGAGGAATTTGACTTCATTAATACTACTCATCCTAGGATACCATATTTTTATTATATCCCAAAGGTTCATAAGAGTTTAACTAATCCACCGGGCCGACCAATAATATCGGCAATTGGCGGCTTGACAGCGAACCTTTACAAATTTGTGGATTATCATTTACAGAAACTAGTCCCTACTCTTCCAGCCTATCTGAAGGACACTACCCATGTTCTACAGGTTCTAAAAACTATAGAATGGAAAGATCATTTCATTCTGGGGACTTTAAACATAACTTCCCTTTATACGGTCATTGAACATGGAAGGGACTGCAAATCAGCTGAATTTTTTATGTCAGGAGCCAAAATTTTACCTAGTGATCAAATCACTTTTATTGTTGATTGTATTGATTTTATACTCACGCACAACTATTTTCGCTATGGAGCGAACTACTACTCCCAGGAGTGGGCGACTGCAATGGGTACCAGGTTCGCGCCCAGTTATGCAAATCTATATGTTGGTATGTGGGAACACGAAACCATCTTCCCGGAGGGCAGGCTGCTCGCGAACCTGGTGCTCTGGCATCGCTTCATAGACGATATTGTTTTTATTTGGTCTGGTGGGCCCACTCTTTTAATTGATTTTATTAAGGTATTGAATAAAAATTGTTATTTTTTAAAATTCACTGCAACCACTAGTTTTGCGGGGATCAACTTTTTGGATTTGAGAATTTTTATCGAGGATAACACTATCCAGACACAATTATTTCATAAACCCACCGACTCGAACAACTACATTTCATTAGAAAGTTGTCATCTTCCTAGCTGGCTTTTGAACATTCCAAAGAGCCAATTTATACGGGCTCATAGGAATTGTTCTAGGGCACAGGACTACATCACTGAAGCCGATACCCTTATTAAGAAATTTTGCCAAAAAGGCTATGATACTCAATCCTTGCGAGCCACCAGGGAATGTATTGGGAACATACCAAGGGAGCAACTTCTCAGACACAAAATAAAAAACAAGGAAAATTCTATTATGGATGAGATTCCTATCATAACCCAGTATAATTCCAATAGTCAAATTCTCAAAAAAATTGTGAATAGGCACTGGAGAATTTTGAAAAATGATAAGGTTATAGGGGAAGTTCTGCCAGTTCGCCTGAGGTTTGTCTTTAGAAGGGCGAATAATTTGGGGAACTTAGTAGCCCCTTCAATATCGAGACCTATATCAGGATATAATTCCCATCCACAACAGCGATTAAATGGTTTTTTTCCTTGCAAAAAATGTGCACCTTGTAGAAAACTAGGCAGTAAGAAACAACTTTCAATTGTGAATAAGTCTACGGAGATTCAAATCCGTGATTTTATTACTTGTGACACGAAGGGGGTGATATATTGTATCACGTGTCCATGCGATAAATTATATATAGGACGGACGATACGTCCGCTAAATGTCAGGATTGGGGAACATTTACGCAATATATGTAAGAAATTTACAGGCCATCCCCTTTCTAATCATTACCGTATACACCATGGGGGTTCTTTAAGGGGCACTAAGGTGACTGGAATCCAAATAGTTAAAAGAAGTTTTAGGAAAGGAAAGTTTATCCATCAAATGTCCAGGGTAGAAAGTAAATGGATAGTTGAATTAAACACTTTGATTCCAAATTGTCTAAACAGCTAAATTGAGCTGTTTGCTTTTAATGTATGATAGGATGTTTTGTATCTGGAGGCTATATAAGGGTTACTTCCACTCCCGGGGCTATCCCTGAAGAAGGAATCCGAGAATTCCGTAACGCGTAGGATTTGCAATAGCATTTTGGCCCCTTCAGCGCATCAGAGCGCTTCTTGCCTGTCACGTGTCTTACCACGTGACTGTGACGTCACGCAAGGTCCTTCAGCGTTTTTAGACCTTGCAGGCCTGTTTTTGCACGCGGCGACTGTTACCTCTACAGTCTGCCGCTTTACATCTCCAGCTGCACGCCAGTCACCGGCCGGGACGACGGTATGCTAGGAGATAGTCCCCTTCAGCTCCAGTGACTACATCCACCGCTGTACTGTACATTATTTTTGGAAAGGACCTTTGCATTCATCGGTTTTCTGAAGATTTTCCTTTTTTCCTTTTTTGCCAATCCAAGCACTAGTCAAGGTAATTTATCCCCTTATATGTTTTTTTTTTTTCTCGATTTTTTGTTTATGATGCACTCCTTTTTTAACCAGGGCACAAATCATTAGCGCAAGTTATTTATATGAGGCTAACAATTTTGACATCTAACATCAATATTAAATATTATTTATGGATCTTGTAAAATCAGCAGTCTGCTTAAAGGGGTGTTCTCAAGTTATTACATTGCTTTAATTGGGTAGCATGAAAATATGCAAATTTGCAAGTGACTTGCTTTTGCTATCTGCTGTCATTTTCCTGAAACGAGAGATTTTATCTTATCTAGTGTACAGCTGGTCTCCAAGGAGACAGTGCACAGTAGTTACATTCCAGGAGAGGAGTTAACTCCTAACATACCAGCCACCTCTCTCAAGCTCATTGGTTTCTATACAGCAGTTAGCTAATCAATTCCTCTGTCTCATCTCTTGACAGGGTATTATACAATACTCTTATCAGTATTTTCCTCCCCTCCCAGCATCAAACCTCTCACTATCCCAAGGGAGCCCTGGTCTTGCTCAAATCCCCTGTTATCCCTATAATTCACCAGAACCAGGAAAGGAAAAGGACTTCAGAGTTTTAAGCTGCTGAAGAGACATCTTAAGAATAACCTTTTAACTCCCATCACTTTTTTATACCATTGAGCTGTATTGAATTTCATATATTAAACTAATAAAATATACTGTTGAGCCTAATTCTTCACATTAAAGGGAATCTGTAACCCCCGAACGTATTTGACGTATTAATATGGACACGAGTCCTACCTGTATGCTTCATATTAACGATTTTGTTGTTGAGAAATGTTTTATTCTTTCATTATGATAATGATTTCTTTCAGGCTTCGGGGCGTGCAGTGCTGGAAGAAATCCCTGCCTCCTGTCCTCATTGTAATACTTACCACCTCCCATCAGTGTCAGTTATGGCCCAGAATCCAACACCTGCGCCCTGCAATCTCCCACAAATACATACCTCATACTCCCTTCTATGGGCTCTGCATTCAGGGATTCAGGCATACAGGTAGGACTGGTGTAACATTTCTATTACCTGTATGCCCATATTAATAGGTCATATACGTCCCAGGTGGGGGGGATGACAGATTCCCTTTAATCAGTGCTCAATAAAGATGAGCAATTCAATTTGTGCTGCCTTTGTCCAGCATTCAGTCTGGTCCTCAGTTCTGTGTCTGGCATCCTCAGCCTGGCATCTTTAATATCAAAAGGACAAGCAAGCACAAGAGGTGCCCAGGATGCAAGCCCAGGCATGCCTAGTGGGCACCATAGCTGATAGCGCAGGGGCCAAGGACTGCAAAGAGTTAATGGGGAGAAATGTATCAATAAATGACCTGCACAACATGTGAGCCTGCAGAGGTTGTGACTGGGTCAAGCAGACGAAGGAGGATCATAAAGGGGTTATAAAGAATAGTGGGGTACGGTTCTTTCCTCCCTCTTACCCTTTGAATGTGGATCATCAGCAATCCTCCCCCTGTTATGGTATTGTATGGCTGTTCAAAGGGTTTTGGCCCTGAGAGACTCACATGTTCACTGCCCTATATAGTGACGAGGAATGGGGAATGGAGAGGTTGTTGGTACAAAACAGGGTCCTGAAGGTGGTATGAAACGTTTGGTAATATTTACTAAGAAAGCTATTATTATTAAATAATAATTTGCTAACCCAACATCAGTGTGCGGTGTGTTTATTATAAGATTTCACAGATCATTTTTTGATTATGGGAAGTAACGATGGAAGCAGTCTGGTGAAGAAGTAGATGCGCTGGAGAAGATCAGGCCAACATGAATCAGTTTGATCGCCTCTAGATACCAAACATTGATAAAGTCTGGATCGATCAGTTTCAGTAAATATTTGTCTTCCCATCACTGTACAATTCTGTCAAAAAAAAATTTTTTAGAACTCATTTTTTTTTATGCCATCCCTCTGGGTATTACTATACCTGTTGGCAACGAGGAAGGTCCTTACATTGTCTGGCAGTATCAGCAGTGATTGAACGATGTCAGACCCCAACTGACAATGTCATCATAGTCATCATTTTTTTTTTGTAAATGTCTAGTAGGAATAATAGAGGGATGACACAATGCACAGTCATAAGAAAAGATACTTCAGAATTATTATTTATAGGGGACACAAACATTTACTAGAACAGATAGGTCAGGGCTCAGGAGAACTGACGGGTCCTCTTTAAAAAACTGATACCCAGTGCATGAGATGAGGTGTGTGGTGCATTACCAATAACAGCCATGCATTGCCGCATTCAGACCCCACACTTGGCATAACACAGGGGATCTTTTTTATTGGTAAGTTCCTTTAAATAATTAGTGAGAACATTATCAAGTATCTAGCTAATGTGTGTTTGATATCTGTTCTAAAATCACATTTATTCAGGCTTACTCTTCCTATTTAACCAATTATAAGGATTGCAGGGAAGGCTATCACTATCACTAACACTGCTGAGTTATGGATATCTGAATTTTTAGAATGAACTTGCCTTAATCTCTGTTTATATCAACATCTTACAGGTTTCCATAAAATGTGGGTGTTCCCAGGGATTTGTTCAGGGTTTCTCTGACGGACAGACAGAACTGTGCAAATATTCAGAGATTTTTAGCAAGGGCATGTACAAAACATTTGAAGAGTATCAGCCAGAGCCATGGGTCCTTGAAGTGAGCTGAGATCAGTGCTGCGTACCTTGTAGTGATTTGTTCCCCAGTGTTCAGCCTCACACTTGTTCACATATAATTGAAGGGATGCATGCATGAAATGCAATAGGGAATTCGGATTAAGTTATTTTACTCACTCATATAGTCATTAATTCCACAGAATCATCATCACTGTCCCCATTGGGGATCACAATCTAAATTCCCCATCACTATGTGGTGGCTCAGTGGTTAGCCCCGTTGTTTTGGTGGGTTTATGGATTCAAATCCCACTAAGGACAATATCTACAAAGAGTTTTTATGATCTCCCAGTGTTTGCATGGGTTTCCTTCGGGTCCTCTGGTTTTCTTCCAAATTCCAAAGAAATACTGATAGGGAGTCTAGATTGTGACCCCCAATGGGGACAGCGATGCTGATGTCTGTAAAGTGCTGTGAAATTAATGGCGCTATATAAGCAAAGCATAATATATACAGGGAGAACATAGAAATTTCTTGAAGATGTTGTCTTTGGTGGGATTTAAACCCAGAATCCCATTGCTGCAAAGCAACAGTGCTAACCACTGAGCCACCATGCTAACCACTGAGCCACCGTGCTATCTACTTAGCCACCGTGCTAACCACTGAGCCACCGTGCTAACCACTGAGCCACCGTGCCATCCATTTCTATGCTAAATGGTGATTTTGCTAAGGAGGAACATGAGAGGACAATCTGTTAATATGGCCTTCTAATGCTAATGAACACATGTTCTGTAAATGTATATGGGTACGGGCTGAACTGACAAGTGGTAGAAAGTCGAGCATTATTCTGCTTTTTATGCACAGCCTTAACAGTCTCACTGTCAGAGAGACACACGTGTGCAGTGTGTGAAGAGCGAGCATCAGAGGTGATATGTGACACATGCAAAGTCTTAAGGAATCTGTGAAAAGTGCTCCTCCGGAAATAAAGAGATGATAATTTGGTCTCTGTCTGTTCTCTTCCAGCCTGGCAGAATTATCATAGGAGAGCAGCTTCCTTTATAACCTGACTGCTTCTATTTAAAAAGAGATCACGAGTGAAGCATGAAGCCGGGTCATGTAAATTATCGCTTATCTTCACTTGTCATTTCTAATACACTTCAATCTTCCCTTCTCGTCTCCCCGATACAGTGCCAGTCTGATATTAACACTCTATTATGGACACTCCACATTACAGCTCAGGGATGAATCATGGCTGTCAGTGTTGGGCTATGGTTTAAAATATAAATGCCACCTTCACCCCATCCACTGAAGTCTAAAAGTCAGCAGAGTAATGCCTCACAGAAGCAACTCCATTCTAGACATGACAGAGCTAGATGTGGCCTGTGCCTGCCGTCCACTGATACTCTGAAGGCGGTGGCCCTGATTGTAGCTTGCAGCAGCTGGGACATCACAGCCGGTGAGTTTTGCAGGGTGGCTTTCGAGGTGACTGTGTCTCCGCCTGTGTGCGCTAACAACATGGGCCATGTGGACTGGGCTTTGCGTGTGGAGTGTGGCTATGCAAAGTGGGCGGGGCGATGTGGAGTTGGCGTGGATTGATACAAACACACACACATACATACACTCGGCTTTATATATATAGATAATAAAGTTATATGAGAGAGATTGGCAACAACCAATATTGCAGCTAAAAAGGTTGTAGTGCTCGCTCCCTGACTGGATGGGGCAAGCGCAGATTGTGGCCCCACTGTGCCACAAACCAGACTACTCTGGAGGGGCGTGACTAAAAAGCTACCTTGGTATTCACTGGAGCCTCTAATGGTGAGGTCAGGCATGTGTGGCAGGTAGCTGCCAGGTACCTCTCCAGGGCGGTGTCTGGCTGTAGCAGCTGATCCCATTGGGGACATAACACTAGTGACAGGTGCAGGCAAGTACAGACGGGCAAGACAGGTGCAGCTGGCACTCTGGCAGGCAGGCGGGCACGGCTGTCACTCTGGCAGGCAGGTGGGCATGGCTGTCACTCTGGCAGGCAGGTGGGCACGGCTGGCACTCTGGCAGGCAGGCGGGCACGGCTGGCACTCAGGCAGGAGGGCACGGCTCAGACTGGAGGAATCGGAACCATAACGGGTAGGGCAGGAACACTGGCAGGTACGAATAGAATAAGAGAACAGGTAGGAACCAGTTCAGACTGGAAGGACAAAGACCCACAGGACGTGGAACGAAAGCAGAGCAGAAGCTCAAGGTGCGGAACGGAAGCAGAGCTGAATTGCAGGTTGCGGAACGGATAGCAGAATGAAGCTGCAGGTTGTGGAGCAGAGAGCAGAATAGAGCTGCAGGTTGCAGAGCGGGGAGCAGAGCCGCAGGTTGTGGAGCAGAGAGCAGAGCAAAGCCGCAGGTTGCGGAACGGGGAGCAGAGCAGAAGGAGTAGACACAAGGCTACACACAGCTGAGTAGGGAAGGAAACAGACAAGGACATGAACAGGTACAAGAAACAGACTTAGGACAGACAAGGATGGACAGGGGAACGAGTTCAGGACAAAGGATTCAGGCCTGAGTATGCAGCCCTCAGGGAGGCAGAAAACAAGACACAACGAGCACAGAAAGGGGTCTGGGTATGCAGCCCCCAGAGAGGCTGAAAGCAGGACAGAACCTGGCAACTCAGCAACAAAGTACAGACTGACAGAGTTTGTTGCTCAGGCATCTCCCTATGGGTGGAGAAGCCTTAAGTACCCAATATCTCTTAGCAATAGGCTGGGGACATATTAGGAGTGTGCACACTGTCTCTACAAGACTCAGGAAGTGCCGGTGCCACCGTCCTAAGTATACAGCCAGGAAGGTTATAGCAAGCAAGGACATGAGGTTCACAGCTAGGAGCCGACAGAGGACAGAACCCGGAGTGGTGAGTAAGATGGGGGATGGGAAGCCATGCAGTGATACCGGCAGGGATGCTACAAAGGCGTTCGCTACCCAGCTTTCCTAGCATCCTAAATGGAAAATTCTAGTCATGCAGCACGCTCTAAGTTCACATGGCACTAAAATATCGAAAAAGCATTAATACATTGCATTTATTATATCTCTACATGGGCCAGAGACATCAGCCTATGTTGTCATATTCACACTGTGAAGGAATAGTTGACATTGGCATTTGAAAGGTGCCAGCTTGGAATACTGGTGTTACTGGGACTTGCAGTGCCACAAAGACAAGAAGAATGGGTGTGTGTGCTGCAGCTCAGCAAGCTTAATCAACCGTGACCTGTACGGCAGTACCACACCCGATTTATGCTCCCAGCAGTTTATAGAGAATTGCCAGTTATTGTATCTGGTTTCCTATACTGTTGGTGTGCTTTTGGTATTCTATGACTAATCCTGACCTGGTTTGTGACCTCTACTTTATCTTGCTTTCTAATCCTTCCTGATTTTGATCCAGTCTTGTCTGACTTGTTTTTTGAGTGACCTCTTGGTTTCTGATCCAAACTTTGCTTCTGAATCTGTCACCTGATTCTGCCATTGGTTGTGTCCTTCTAGGTACTAAGGCTACTTTCACACTTCAGGTTTTCGGCGTCAGGCGCGATCCGGCGTCGTGCCGGAACGCCGGATCCGGCAAATGTTTAGTAAAACCGGATGTGACGGATCCGGTTTTCTGCTGGATCCGTCTTTTTCTTGACAGACAAAACCGGATCCGTCTCATCCGGTTCATCCGTTTTTCTATCCGTTTTTCGACGGATTACGCCGGATCCGGTTTTTAAAATTGACCCTTGTGGCCTTCCGAACGGGATTGGCTACTGGAAAACTATATATAGCATGTTCCTACAGCCCTTCTTTGACAGGTTGTAGAGGAGAAAGTGCAGGTTGGAGAGAAGAGCAAGTTATTGGCGAAGATGGATGTTGTCATTGGAAATATTTTGAAGAATTTGGCGGATTTTATAGCGGAGGCGAATCGTTTGAGGGTGATTGTTCTGGAGAAGGAGAGAGCGAGACAGCAGCGCATCAGGCATCGTAGACGACGTTTGTGGATCCACCCCATCACAGCCAAGAGAATGACGCGTGGGGTCTATTCTACACTCTGCATGGACCTTCGACGAAACCCGGATAAATTTTTTGGATATGTTAGGATGAAAATGGAGAATTTTGATTACTTGGTGGAGCGCATGGCACACCTCATAAGAAAAGCAGACACCTATTGCCGCTTCTCTGTTTCACCCACAGAGCGTCTGATGGTGACTTTAAGGTAAGCCACATTTATTGGATGTGATCGCATCAGAGCACACTTTCACTGCAATCTTGTTGGTGGTAGTTTGTATCTCCAAGTGTTATAGGTCAGTTTTGGTATGTAATGCTGTGATTTAAAACTAATTTATTGTTTTTTAATTCCCCACAGATTTCTTGCAACTGGAGAATCCCTTTCGTCACTGCATTTCCAGTACAGACTCGGGATTTCCACCATATCTGGAATAGTGAAGTACACATGCCGTGCACTGTGGGACTCCTTAGCTGAAGAGTTTTTACCAGAGCCCACAACAGAGAGGTGGATTGAAATTGCTGACAAGTTTCAACAGATATGTCAGTTTCCCAACTGCTTGGGCGCTGTGGACGGGAAACATATCCGCATTGTAAAGCCAGCTGGATCGGGATCGGAATATTTCAATTACAAGAAATATTTTTCAATTGTCCTCATGGCCATCGCTGACGCGGAATACAAATTTATTGCGGTTGATATTGGGGCCTATGGCCGCTCCAATGACTCTCAAGTTTTCAAACTGTCTGCCATGGGGCGTAAACTGTATGGACACACCTTCCAGTTCCCACCACCTAGACCGCTGCCGCAAACATCTGGTCCACCTATGACACCCAAATGGCGGGTCCTATTGACTGCGATCAACCTCAAGACAGAAACTGTGGACGAGGTGATCAAAGCGTGCGTGGTACTCCACAATTTTGTTATCTGCAAGGAACCCATTTCCATTGAGGACACCTCTGAAGAAACCACCTTGCAAGATTACCATGACATTACCACTAGAAGTTCTGTGACGGTTTCAGTAATGAGGGACAATTTTGCACTATACTTTATGTCACCTCAAGGCAGAGTACACTGGCAGGATGACAGAGTGTGAAAGATTTGTGCCCTAACCAAACTTGTGTACCTTCTGTACCAACAGTATATACCTTTGCCAACCAAAGTTGGCTATCTTGTCATGGTCTCTATTTTTAGCTTTAGGCCACAGGTTTGTACCTGGTTGTGTTTTATGCAAAGTATTTCACCTTTTAACAAAAGTTGTGTACATTGTTAGGAAATCACCAACAATAAACACAACTTTTTAGGTGAAATACTTTGCTTCAAACACAACCAGGAACACAACTGTGGCAAAAAGCTAAAATTTACCCACAGTTATATACCTAGTTTTGAATACCATTTCACCTTTTAAATACCCTGTATTTAACCTTTTTCGCCGCAGAAAGAAATGACAGACAACCAGTGTAAAATAATTTAACTTTTATTGAAAAATGTTTTTTTTAGTAAACTTTTTTAAAATTGTAATAAACTTGTTTAATAAAGCTTTGAAACTATAAAACTGAAACCATAAAACTGGTCATTTTTATTTAAATACACACATTATAAATCTGTGTAGTGTGTGGTGGAAATACTGCTGTAGGGGCTGCGGGACACTTCGACACTGGGAGTGTGGAGAGAGGACTGGGATCGTGGTGGGGAAGGAACAGTTAGAGGTGAAGGTGTGGAAAAAACTACAGAATGGGTGGACATGTGGGAAGCAGAAGAGGTGGTGGGTGGTGGAGTGGAGGGTTGGGCAGGGACTATAGGAGCAGATGATGTTGATGGCAAGTTGTATGGGGAAGGAGTTTGGTACGGGGCAGGTTGCTGGAAGTGGGGAGATGTCTGGTACGGGGCAGGTTGCTGGAAGTGGGGAGATGTCTGGTACGGGGCAGGTTGCTGGAAGTGGGGAGATGTCTGGTACGGGGCAGGTTGCTGGAAGTGGGGAGATGTCTGGTACTGGGGAGGATGCTGGTACTGGGGAGTTTGCAGGTACTGGGGAGGTTGCTGGTACTGGGGAGGTTGCTGGTACTGGGGAGGTTGCTGCTACTGGGGAGGTTGCTGGTACTGGGGAGGTTGCTGGTACTGGGGAGGTTGCTGGTGCTGTGGAGGTTGATGGTGCTGGGGAGGTGGATGGTGCTGGGGAGGTGGATGGTGCTGGGGAGGTGGATGGTATGTAATAGGAGGGGGAGGATGGAAAGTGGCTGGAGGGGGTGTAGATGTAATAGGAGGGGGAGGATGGAAAGTGGCTGGAGGGGGTGTAGATGTAATAGGAGGGGGAGGATGGAAAGTGTACTAGAGGTGGCAGGGGCAGAAGGGTGGGGTAAAGGGAAAGCGATCTCCTCACCAGCAGCTTCATGTAATGTAGGCGGCCACGATGCTCCTGTGCTGGTGGATGGGACAGATGGGTCGAATGTGTGGGAAGGCTGGGAAGGTGCAGATGTACCGGGGCGGTCGAAGTCTCCCTCGGTGACGGTCTCCTCAGGGATCGCCTCAGAAGGGTCCAATCGTGCAAGCTCCCGAGTGCTGCTCACCGTGCTGTGGAATAAAGAGAAAAAAAAAACAATTAAAATAGTGACATGGTATGGCCCTGGCTGAAAAAAAAAAGTTACATCTAAACATTTTTTTGTCACATGTGGTGTGTAATATTTACCTTCTGGTGAGCATTGTCTCCCGGAGGAACGACAGGGCTCGTGCGTACTTGTACTTGCTCCTGCGTCCTCCAGATCCACTCAGGGCCCGCATCTCTTTATTGAACTCCTTCTTGAAACGATCCCTCACAGACCGCCACCGCTTCACAATTCTCTCCCCTGAAACGAGAAAGGACAAAGTGGTTAGTATACAACATCAGTGTTTCCCAAACTCCAGTCCTCATGGTCCCCAGGGGTCATGTTTTCAGGATTTCCAAAGTAAATAGAAATCCTGAACACATGATCCGTGGGGACCACGAGGACTGGAGTTCGGGAAACACTGGTTTAAATCAAGCAACCGGTACTGTATATACTTACGCTCTTTAATCTGGGCCCGAGCTTCGAGGTCCTCCCAGCGGTCCACAAGGAGCTAACAGATTTCCTCCCAGAGTCGTCGGGTAACGATCAGGTCAGCGTGGCGTCGGTCAGCCATATTCCAGAGCGGCTCCCTTTCTCTGACGAGATCGATGAGGCGGTCGACATCAATCCCTCCATCCTCACCGTCAGAGTCGGGAGCACGCTGTGAAGGCTGTTAAAGAAAAAGACAAAAATAACATAATTAGCCTCCACAAAAGAAATGAAATAAAAAGTGCAAAAAAAAACAAAGCAAAAATATTTATACTTACACGCTGGTGACCGCCGCGTTGCTGTCGCCGACGACCCTGGGAGGCACTGCGAGGACCTCTTGGCCGAGCACCAGATTGGGAAGACTAGAGAAGAAAACAAAAAATGTTATGTCTTTGGATGTAGGCATTTGTTTGCTGTGTGTGGTCTGCAGAACATTGTTTTCTATGTGTTGTGTGTAGTGTGATGTTGTGTTTCTGCGTTTGATGCAAAAAACTTACCAATTGTGAGCCCACTCCAAGTGTCTGTCATCCCCTTCCTTCTTCTTCTGGGAGCTCCTCTTCATCTTGTGATTCCTGTTTTGAAATAAAAGGCAATGAATACACATATATTACAGAGATGATGGATTTTGGAAATAAAAAATTACCGTCAAACGCTGACGATGCGAGGGAGGGCTCCCAGAAGATGTGCTGTCTTCCTCATGGCCAGACTCCATGGCTGTGGGTGGTGTTTCTGCTGCTGCCATTGCTGCTGCTGCTGCTGCATCTATTGGGCGGCTGTTGAATAAAGAGAAACAAAGGGCCAATGAATATCTTGATATTCCATAGCCCTAGTTTGGAGGAATGGGGGATTTGATAATTACCGTCTCTCATCTGCTGCTGGACTCCCCTCCCGTTGTTCAGCATGCTGCTCCATTTGGGGTGGTGCTGATGGTGCTGCTGCTGCAGATGTCTGCTGCCTTCTCCTGCTCCTGGTTCTTGGCTTGGGTGGCATGTTGGGTGTGGCTGAGGGTCCCATTGTCTTGCTTTTATATATGTCCTGTGGGCAGAGCTACTGAGCATGCTCAGACCAAAAAAACCGGATCCGGCTGTCGCCGGATCCGGCGCATTGCGGCGCTCATAGGCTTTCATTGTATGAAAAAGCCGGACACGCCGGATCCGGCGTGTCCGGCTTTTTCGACGGATACAAAAAACGTTACAGTCACCGTTTTTCCAGACGCCGGATCGCGTCACATTGCCGGATCCGGCGAAAATCGGATGAAACGCATGGCCATCCGGCTCGATCCGGCTCTAATGCAAGTCAATGGGGGGGAAACCGGATCCGGCATTGCATTTCGACGGATCCGGTTTTAGTCAAAAACGCCGGATCGCGCCTGAAGCAGAAAACCTGATGTGTGAAAGAGGCCTAATCTGGCTACTCTGACCACTCTTGCCTCAGACTCACTTCTCTTGCCAGCAGCTACTCTGTGGACGTAACCCAGGAGGCCCTGCTGCTAGTCTAAATCCCTGTATGGAGAAGAGGTCAAAAGTAAAAGGTTCCTTTGGGATCTGCTAGTGCAAAGTCTGTCTAAGGTTGTCTTTTTGAGCAGATGACCTCAGACAAACATTACAATGTTCTTAGCCATGTTTCTCTGGTAGGTACAGTTATTACTAGTGTTCAAATTTCTGCAGTCATGTAGTAGATTCTGACTACAGTCTTTTTGTAGTTGGGCATTATCAGTAGAAGCTGCTTCTTAGGCTCCCCAGCACACAGACTGTTCTCTATTCAATACTACTACTACTACTACCACTACTACTACTACTACTACTACTACTAATAACAACAAAATAAAACATTTTCCAAACAGGATCTAAAAAAGGTGGAAAATTCAATAGGATTTGACAAAAGACGACCACTCTATGGCTTTAAAGAAAACCTGTCAGCAGCATTTTGCTAAGTAAAGTATACATATTAAAGTTCCAATACTGACACTGTAATGCTGATTAAAATGATACCTGTGGTGAAGAAATCTGTTTTGTGGATTTTGTGGAATCAAGGTTTGAAGTTTTCTTATAATCATAGCTTTGTGCATCTGAGTAGGACGATTTGAAGGGTCTTCAACTCTGCCACAGCCACTCCGCTGCTCCTGGTGTCTTTATAGTCCTCTTTTGTTTAAACTTTGCACCGGCGCTGTCCTAGCCAAGGGCGGCACTTGTGCACACTGACTTCCTGGCAGTCTACAAGAAAATGGCGCCAGTGGCGTTTCAAGCACTTACTTAGATTTAGGCTCAAAAACGAGAAAGCCGCCAGTGGTCAATTTGCGCATGTGATGCCACTGGCGCCATTTTCCTGAAGACTGTCAGGAGATCAATGTGCACAAGCGCCGCCCTCAGCTAGGATGGTGCCGGCGTGAAATTAAACCAGGAAGATGATATAGACAGCAGAAGCAGCACAGGGTTCCGTGGCAGAGTCGAAGACACTACCCACAGTCCCACCCCGATGCATGAAGCTATGACTATAAGACAACTTCAAAACCTGATTATACAAAATCCACAAGACGGATTTCTTCACCACAGGTATCATTTTAATCAGTATCTCAGTGCCGATATAGTCATTTGTCTAATTCACTTAGGAAAATCCTGCTGACAGGCTCGGTTTAAGTAACTTTCATATTTCCATTAACTTTCAAACCTTGTCAATGAAAGAAAACATTCTTGTAAACATCCGTAGGCTGAAAATCTGCACTTACCTAATCCTTCTTACACAACAAATGTTTTTGATGGAAATTTTTTAGACACATTAATGCCCTGTGAGCTAAACAGCAGTAGCACATCTTTCACTCCACGCAAACAGCAGTTCAGCCTTCTGTCCCATACACAATCCCACCATAAGCCTCAGATGGAAGGCTACAACATATACTGTACCCATTGTATAGGTGCACACTGGACCTAGGGAACCATGGAAAAAATGTAAATTGTTTTGTGGTTGCCCTTTCTTTACAGTAGAAAAAAAGGTATGTGAACTCATTCCACCCTTTAAAGCCTCCTTTGGTTGAATGCAGCCTTATTAGATAAATACACTTTTTCGTACTGGTACTGGTACTGGTAGGCATTAATTGGGTTATCCATGAAAACTAGTGGGATAAGTAATAACTTATTGATAGGTGGAGGTCCAATAACTGGAGCATGCACCAATCGGCAGAATGGACAACTTTTATTCCCGCTAGAAAGGACTTGCAGTGCAGATGTTCGACCGTTGCTTTATTCATTCTGTCGGGCTGACAGAAAGAGCCAAGTGCAGAATTCAGCAGCCCCATAGAGAAATAACTAAGAGGTAGTCAATAAAATTGCTAAATTCTGCTGATCGGTGCAGGGCACAGTGGTTGGACCCCAACTAATCAATAAGTTGTCACCTATCGCTTGCAAAGCTGAAAACTTGTTTTTACCGGAGAACCCTTTTATGGGATCATTTTAGTTATAAGTACTTACAGTATATAGGTGATGATACCCACTGACCACATGTCCACTTCAGGTCCATAGGCACAACCCCTGAGAATTTCTGGAGCTGCAGAAAAAAAAGTGAAAAACTATAATTATTTGAAATATTTTTATCTGATTAGTGTAATAAGAAATCCTATTCCATTGTGTTGCCATAAAGGAAGCTTCTACTTTAAAACACTTTACTGTTTAAATACGTAAGGAATTAATAATAAGTAATAGTAAGTAATATTACTTTGTGAAAAATTCTGCTTCCTCTCAATACGAAAAAAACTCATTGAAAATATGAACATAAAAAAAAAAAATCCATGAAGGTTTAATGAAAAATTTGTGAAAAGTCACATGTAGAATGCAGCAGTAGAAATGGGGTCATTGTAGAACTCATTTAAGATATACGGTATGTATATATATAAAAAAAAAAAAAAATCACTGCATTTAAGCTAAGAACGATACTAGGAAAGATTTTTAACCCAAGGCTTGTTTTTACCTTCCTGACCTGACCAGGCCAAAATTTTCAAACCTAAAGTGTCACTTTATGTGATAAAAATGCTGAAATGCTTCATCGGTTCCTACAGGAAAGATGTATATCTTTGTACCGTGTTAGCCAGTATATAGAACAATATTCAGAATTGAGAGTCCTCAGTGGTTGATACCTTTTAATGGCTAACTGAAAAGATGGTAACACATTGCAAGCTTTCCAGACTACTCAGGTATCTTCAATGCCTGATGAAGAGACCTGAGTAGTCTCGAAAGCTTGCAATGTGTTACCATCTTTTCAGTTAGCCATTAAAAGGTATCAACCACTGAGGACTCTCAATTCTGAATATTTTTCAACGGTTCCTAGTGATTCTAAGATTGTTTTTTCGTGACATATTGATTGCACTTTATGATAATGTTAAATTTGTGCTTAGTTCTGAAAATATAACTAGAAATTTGATAAAAATTTTTACAAATTCTCAATTTTCAAACTCTGAATTTTTATTCCGTTAAAGCAAATAGTCATACCACTAAAAATAATTAACATTTTCCACACATTGACTTTACGAGAGCATAATGTTTGAGACATATTTTTTTGAGGATAGAAATGCAGAAGGTTTAAAGTTTAGCAGAAATTTAATTTTTCTAACAAAATGTACAAAACCTATTTTACTAGGGACCACTTCACATTTGAAGTGACTATTAGAGGCCCAGATGTTAAAAAAAATGCCTAAAAGTGAGCTTATTATGAAAATTGCACCCATCAAGGTATGCATAACTACATATAAGAACCCAGGTCCTTCACATGGATTAAAAGTGGAAGTAAAAAATGAAAAATTCCTTTCCACAAAAATGTTGCTTTAGCCCCAAATTTTTCATTTTCACGATGGTAATAGGAGAAATTGATCCAAACTATTTGTTGTGAAATTTCTCCTGAGTACGATGATGGCTCATATGTTAGCAGAAACTTCTGTTTGTGAACATGGCAGGGCTCTATAGGGAAGGAGCACTATTGGAATTTTGAAGTGCAATTTTGGCTGAAATAGATTATGGGCAACTTGTTGCATTTGAAGAGCCCCTAATGTGCGAAACCAGCAGAAACTTGGCACAAGTGAACCCATTTTGGAAATTCAACCCCTCAAGGAATTCATGTACATATGTGGTGAACATCTTGAACTTCACAGAATGTTATAACATTGGGACGTGAAAATGAAAAATTACATTGTTTACTAAAAAAATTTGCTCAAATAGTGTTATAGTTTTATATATCAGGTTGTTCAGGACACATCAGTACCAAATATGTGTAATTTTTTTATTATTTTTGTTCTTCCATAAATAGCATGGGGAAAATCAGTATTTGATACACTACTGACTTTGCAAGTTTTTCCACCTACAAAGAATGGGACGGTCTGTAATTTTTATCATAGGTACACTTCAACTGTGAGAGACAGAATCTAAAAAAAATCCATAAAATCACACTGCATGATATTTACATAATTAATTTGCATTTTATTGCTTGAAATAAGTATTTGATAACCAACCAACCAGCCAGTAAGAATTTTGGCTCTCACAGACCTGTTAGTTTTTCTTTACAAAGCACTCCTACTCTGCACTCATTATCTGAATTAATTGCACTTATTTGAACTAGTTACCAATAAAAAGACACCTGTCCACACACTCAATCACACTCCAACATCTCCACAGGGATCCTTCCCTCTCCCTAAAGCTAGGGGCGCCTTAGCTCGCCCTGTTCTCCGGATCACTTCTGATGGTGAAGATGCCGGGGCCATGTACCTTGCCTTAGCTCCTGAATGCACCATGAGTCTATACCTTTCCCCACCCAGCAAAGAGGGGAGTAGTAGTGTACCATAATACACCAACCAACTAACAAGGTAATGCGAATAAAGATAATGGAATATACCAATCATACAAATATACACACATAAACAACAGAGATAAACATTGCGGAATGGAGGACGGAGTAAAACCCAAGTAGAAGAAGTGGAATGCCTTCTCAAATAACCACCAATCAACAACCTCCTGCAATACAGCATAAGCTACCTCTGACAATGAGTGCAAGCAAGGCCCAGTTTATATAGGAGATTGGGAGCTGGTAACAGAGAACAACTGAGCCTTAATGCAGGAAAGCTTCCAGGAACTCTCAACTAATCAGACTAACCCCTGCACTGCTAAAGGGAACTTGCATATGAAGGTAAAGTGCTTCTAATCAGTACAAAAGTAGGAGAAATCAGACGCTGCAGTCTTCTGGCTCCTCTCTGTCGTGGTGAACCTGTGACAAAGGGTATGTAAGCATTTGCTATCCCCTTTTTTAAGGCATTTTTTCTGATTCATCAATATGGGGGAAAGATGTGCAAAAATACTGAAAGACTTGACATACTGTAGATCTGAAACAGCTTCAAATCTGAAGGAAAAAATAAGCAACATGTGCATGAGTTTTCAGAAACCTTTTGTGTTTTTTCCTCTAAAAACACAAGAAAAAGCGTTTGAAAATGTGGCAAAAAATGCAACATGTGAACATAACCTAAGTATCTTTAGAAAGCATATTTAGTTCTGTCACCAGATTATACAGTTCAAACTGCTTGCATTATTATGTAGATCTCTTAGACCTGTTGAGACTGTTGAACTTACTTTCAAAATGAACAGGATGGCAATATAAAGTTTTTTGAAAGTTTCAGCTCAATCTCATCTAACGTGATTGACAGCTTCTCAGCACCCCTCTTTCCTGCTGCTGCAATATCATACTGCTCAGTACAAGCTGCAGTTTTTCTCTCCGTTTTCAAAGTAAGTACACTTGCCACATCCGGTGGAAGAGATTCAAATTGTATGTATTGTGAAATCTGGTGACAGATACAGTGATTTTCTTCTCTGACGTGTGAGGTGTATGGGGGAAAATTTTACATGTACAAACTGCAAATATCAGCAACATCAAAGGTTTTGTCTAACTGACTCTAAAAATATGAATATCTGATTGTTAAGAGATTGTAATTTGGATGTGTCTATAAATCAGAAAAAATGATAATTTCCAATGACAATTTTAACATATTATATTATACATTGTTATAAATTAAAAATAACTGTCGGAAAAGTAAGAGATCAATACAATCCTGATGCCCTCAGAAGGCTTCAAAGCCTTCTGATAACACTAAGGGGATAAGTGATTAAAAACAAATTAAGATCAAAGACATAGCGGGAAGCTAAAGCAACATTAGATATGCAATTAGCATTGTAGAGTTAGTAACGGATCTGAGCTAATACATTAAAGGAGATAATGACGGTTCCAGCAATGTTCTTAAATCTGCTATTTATTGCGCTACCCTGTGACCTCTTTCTGTGCAGAATATAAGACTTAACATCTGTAATGCTTAATAGTTGAGCCTCGAGATAGTCATCAGATACAATTGGCTAATCAGATTTAACCTAAAATAGGATTAATCACCAAAGTGCAGACTGACCGTTACCTACAGTCTATGCTTCAGGAGAACCAGCCCACCCACACAACTCTGACAACCATGTAGCGTTTTATAAAAGTGTACCAAGTAGGGAAGGGACCTCCAATCAAAATGCTAGGCGACAAGAAGTGCAGCAAAATGAAATACAAAAAAGTGTGGGAGATGGCTAATCGTCATTGCCTCTCCCCCTATTTCACTAGGTTAGCCAGTCAATGTCTACACATTCTAAACCCTCTGTAGCGCAAGACTAAGTGCAAGCCTAAGTGTCCGAGCAGGTGAAATGGGAGTAAAAATCCTCCAGAAGCTAAATATATGCTTCAAAAAGTTGCTAAGTAAATTTGAAAACTATATCCCCCTTACAACATGTTTCACCTATCAAAGGTGATCTCAACGGCAAATATGTGAATTTTAAAGTACTTTACCCATATCTCAAGCATTTCCTTAGAAACTTATACTGTACAGTGCATCCAGAATCCAGACATCTATTCTGATAATCAAGTAGCAGCAACTCCATACATACTAGCATGCAAATCCGATCAACTGGTTTTGCATTATTGCAAAAAACTATAGTGGTTTCTAGATTGTAGCAATAATGCTGCACAAAATCTAAGAAACAAAGTGCTTCAGTTCTGTGTACTGCTTTCAAGGAGGATAAGCTGACTTTCTACAAAACAAGTGTAATCTTCAACTAGTTCCAGTAAGAAGGTAAAACTCAGTGGCGGACACAGACAGAAAAGGACCCCTGTGCTAGGACAGTATTTGGGCCCTTTATAATCCAACAGTTCTTGCAGCTTTGGAGGTGGGAGCGGGCCCCCTCACCTTTTGGGCACCAGTACAGGTTGCACAAATGATATGGCCGCCCCTGGAAAAACCTGATACTTGTCAAAATGGACTAAGATCTCCAGAATGCTGGTGGAATCACACCATGAACGATTCAGATTGTTCCAACGGATAACATATACCAGAGGGAATGACTTTAAATTGCACCCAGTGGGTATAGAACACTGATGCTACAAAGATGTAGCTCCGTAAGGCGCTGGTGATCGAAAGTATGTCTACCTCCTGGACTAAGAATTGTTCTCCTTCACTATCAAATTATTGTTTCTTCTATATATCCAACATATCAGCCAATGTAACCTACTCTTCTGTGAAAGGACACAGGTCTACTGTACCTAGTGTAGCAGGGGAGGTAGTTCTCCAATTCTCTTGCAGTACCATTCCTGGCCACTAGACAATATATTGTGCCACTTCCGATACACTGCAGCTTCTTTAATTGTCTAACCAGTAGAATAGCCAGGAGTTGGATCCCCATCAGGCTGATATTTTTAGGGCCAAAAACAAAAAATAATGGAATGCTCACAGTGGCATTGTGCCAGTATACTTAAATAGTGAGAATAACATGTAAAAATGCTAGTAATACCCCTGCAACCGGGAAGCTGGGCATACACACAGTCAAAATTGTTGGTACCCCTCGTTTAATGACAGAAAACCCACAATGGTCAGAAATAACTTGAATCTGACAAAAGTAATAATAAATCAAAAATCTATGAAAGTGAAGAAATGAAAGTCAGACATTGCTTTTCAACCATGCTTCCACAGAATTTAAAAAAAATTAAAACTCATGAAATATGCCTGGACAGAAATGATGGTACCCCTGAAAATAATGTGATAAAAGGGACATGTTAAATCAAGGGGGGCCACTAATTAGCATCACAGGTGTCTACAATCTTGGAATCAATTACTGGGCCTGTATAGAGGGCTACAGATACTCACTGTGCTGTTTGGTGACATGGTGTGTATCACACTCAACATGGACCAGAGAAAGCGAATGAAAGAGTTGTCTCAGGAGATTAGAAAGAAAATTATAGACAAACATGTTCAAGGTAAAAGTTATAAGACTATCTCCAAGCAGCTTGATGTCCCTGTGACTACAGTGGGACATATTATTAACAATTTTAAGCTCCATGGGACTGTAGCCAACCTCCCTGGACGTGGTCGCAGGAGAAAAATTGATGACAAATCAAAGAGACGGATAATACGAATGGTAACAAAAGAGCCCAGAAAAACTTCTAAACAGATTAAAGGTGAACTTCAAGCTCAAGGAACATCAGTGTCAGATCGCACTATCCGTCGTTGTATGAGCCAAAGTAGACTTCATGGTACACGACCTAGGAGGACACCATTGTTGAAAAAAAATCATAGAAAAGCCAGACTGGAATTTGCCAAACTACATGTTGTCAAGCCACAAAGTTTCTTGGAGAATGTTCTATGGACAGATGAGACAAAAATTGAACTTTTTGGCAAGGCACATGAGCTCTATCTTCACAGAAGAAAAAATGAAGAATATCAAGAAAAGAACACGGTCCCTACTGTGAAACATTGAGGAGGCTCTGTTATGTTCTGGGGCTGCTCTGCTGCCTGTGGCATAGGGTGTCTAGAATTTTATGCAGGGTACAATGAAATCTCAAGACTATCAAGGGATTCTAGAGAGAAATGTGCTGCCCAGTGTCAGAAAGGTTGGTCTCAGTTGCAGGTCATGGGTTTTGCAACAGGACAATGACCCAAGACACACAGCTAAACACACCCAAGAATGGCTAAGAGGAAAACATTGGACTATTCTGAAGTAGCCTTCTATGATCCCTGACCTAAATCCTATTGAGCATCTTTGGAAAGAGCTGAAACATGTCGTCTGGAAAAGGCAGCCTTCAAACACGAGACAACTGGAGCAGTTTGCTCTTGAGGAGTGGGCCAAAACACCTGTCGAGAGGTGCAGAAGTCTCATTCACAATTACAGGAATCATTTGATTGCAGTGATTGCCTCAAAAGGTTGTGCAACAAAATATTAAGTTAAGGCTTCCATCATTTCTGTCCAGACCTATTTCATGAGTTTTATTTTTTCAAAACTCAATTTTTATTGGAAGGCTAAATAATTTTAAATCTCAAAATACAACAAAAAGAAAAGAATAACTAGGACAATATCAGCATCAGTATATCATAGAATATAAGTTTATCATCCAATAAAACATCAAGTTATAAGAAGAAAAAGGAGGGAAGGGAACATTTTAGGCCATCAGTATTACAATTATGAAATTACTAAAATCCAATAGAAACCATACATAGCGTAACCAGGCACGAACCAACGCGGAGCACAATCCGCAGCGGAGAAAGGGGTGGATCCCTTCAGTCTGATGTAAGACGGTAGGCATCGGATTCTTGGGTTTCAATCCAGTCTCTCCAAGTCGCACAGTATCTATCATAGTCAGTGGGGGATTGGGCAATCAAATGTTCCATCCTATTTAGAAGGGCTATTTCACAGAACCACTCCTCCAGAGTAGGTGGAGAAGTACTTTTCCAGTGACGAGGAATGATATTCTTAGCAGCCTGTATAAGGTAGCTTATTAAAGTCCTTTTGTATCTGGTGAAACTAGTTGGGCTCATAAAGGGCAAAAGAGATTCAGGAAAGTCGGGCACAGAGAAACCTCTTATTATGGGACAGCTCCACCAAATGTGTGTCATCGTCCCCTCCTCCACTCCACATCTCCAGCATCTATCTGATACTGCGGGAAACCACTTATGAAGTAATACGGGAACCCAATACCATCTGGAGATGATCTTAAAGGTGGTCTCTTGAGCTTTGGTTGCAATTGATGTTTTGTGAGCAAATTGAAAACATTTAGCCCATTGTGAGTCTTCAAAGGGCTCATACTCACTTGCGAGAGACTCTTGTGCGAGTCTCTCGCATGAAAACAAGTTTGAGTGCTGGTGGCACTGCCAGGTTTTCATGCGAGAGACTTGCACGAGAATTGTGCGAGTCTCTCGCAAGTGAGTATGAGCCCAAAAGATTTGCCCACTTCTCTTTCCCATGCATTGCAATAGGATAGTCTGACAGTTGTAGAATGGTCTATTAGGTTTTTGTAGAGAAATGAGATGGAATGCAAGGGTGGAGACGATGACAGGCATAGTTTTTCAAAATTTGTAAGATCCCAATTGAGCCGTTTATCTTCTCTAACATGGGAATAGAAATGTTGCAACTGTCTATAGTCATAGTCAGCTCTTGGAGGGATAGAGCAGTCCTGAAATATCTTGTTGAGGTGTATTAAAGATGCGTTAGATAGTACATGAGCAAAGTGAAGAGGGTGATATTTACTTCTACCCAGAAATCGATTGGAAGATAGCCTGGTAAAAAGGTTACCAGACCTGAGACTGCGTATAATGGGCCCTGTGGGTCAAGTAGAGAGATCTTCTTATTGTCTCGACGTAGGGATAGGATTGTACAGTATGTAGGGAGTGTAGTTAATGCCCTTGGACATATAGTTTGTGCTATTTGAACCCAAAGCTTCCCATGTTAATGATGAAAATAATCGAGTATTCTAGCATGGACTGCTGCCATGTAGTATTTTCTACAATCAGGAAGACCGAGGCCTCCCATCTGTTTAGACACCTGACTAATATATCACCACGAATACGTGGACGACCAGTTGGCCAGATGAACATACAAAAGCTACTACGTAGATGTTTCCATAAATGTAAAGGGATTCTGGTCGGAGTAGTTTGAAAAAGGTAAAGCAGTCTAGGTAAAATATTCATTTTTAATATATTTACTCTGCCGAACCATGAGAAATCCTTCACAGTCCATGAATTAAGGTCCTTATGGACTTGACCTAGTAAGGGTTTGTAATTGAGGTCAAACAGTGAAGAAAGATCATTATGTATGCGTATCCCTAAATATTTTATACCCTGTGATGGCCAAGAAAAAAGAAAATTTCATTGGATGATAGCCTGAGTGGTAGTTGGCAAGGAAACGTTGAGGGCCTGAGATTTTGAAGTGTTTATTTTGAAATTGGACAGGGTGCCAAAATGATCCACATCTGCCATGATAGATGGAATTGACGTATGTGGGCTTGTCATGTATAGAAGGACATCATTTGAATTCCGTTTGCCCTATAGTGATACCTTTAATATCAGAGTTACCACGAATAGAGGATAATAAATGTTCCATCACTAGGATATACAGGAGAGTGGAGAGAGGGCATCCCTGTCTTGATCCATTAGAGATTGTGAATGATGGAGACAGGGATCCATTTATCTTTAATCATTATTATCTTTAACCATTATTTTAGCTATAAAACGTTCTCCTATATTGAGATTTTTGAGGGCGTAATATATGGCTGACCATGATATTCTGTCAAACGCTTTTTCAGCGTCAAGTGACAGTATTAAAAGAGGTATATTTCTTGTTTGAGTGTAGTGAATGATATCAATGGGTTTTAGTGTGTTATCACGGGCCTCTCTACCGACCAGGAACCCAACTTGATCCAAATGAATATGGTTAGAGAGTAGGGGCTGGAGTCTATTTGCCAATATTTTTGCGTATATTTTAAGTCAACATTCAGCAAAGAAAAAGGCCTGTAATTTGAGCAAAGGAGGGGGTCCCTACCAGATTTAGGGAGTATTGTGATATGGGCCTCTGTAGTTTGGGAGGGAAATGGATTAATGTTGGTGGCATGGTTGAACGATGCTAATATAAAGGGGTAGAGAAGGGGAAGGAATGTCTTGTAAAATTTAACAGTAAATCCATCAGATCCGGGACTTTTTCCACTCGCCAATGATTTGACCTTTGAGGATAACTCAGAATTTCACAGGGGTTCGTCCATCAAGGATACTGAAGATGTATCTTCAGAAAAAGGCGCAGCATTTTCAGGTGGGGGTGTATTGTCCGGAGGGCCATCTAAGTTATATAGGTTAGTATAATATTTATGAAATTGTGTGGAGAGCTCTTCTGTTGTGTGTAAAATATGGTTTGTGGCATTTTTTATTTTGGAAATATGGTTTTGGGATTGTTGAGCTTTCAGTCCTCTAGCCAACATACGACCACATTTGTTACCAAATTCATAGAATTGAAGAGAACGTCTATGGGCCAGATGCAATAATTTCTTAGCTTCTAGTCGAGCTGTTAATAATTCTCTGAGTGTTGCCGGGGCAAGAGCCTGTTTATGAGCAAGTTTTAGAATCTCCACCCTACGCATGGCTAGTGTGATCTTTTCTGCTCTATCACGTTTCAGTCGAGAGCCATGTTTTATGAAGACTCCCCTTAGCACGCACTTCAAAGCTTCCCATTTTATTGTGGGAGAGGAGGCATCCGATTCATGGTCCCGCCTGAAATGTGATATGGTATTGGCCACATCCTGAGTTCATGAGTTTAATTTTTTTTTAAATTCTGTGGAAGCATGGTGGAAAAGCAATGTCTGACTTTCATTTGTTCATTTACATAGATTTTTGATTTATTATTACTTTTGTCAAATTCAAGTTATTTCTGTCACCATTTTGGGTTTTTCTGTCATTAAAGGAGGGGTACCAACAATTTTGACCACGTGTGTAAATGATCACATATGGACAGTCGGAAATACAAAGAGGAAAATAAACGGAAAGAAAGAGCCGACCATGATGTCCAAAAGTAGTGTAGTGAAAAAGCAATAGTATTTATTAATTTACATAATGAACAGGTAACAATAACAGAAAAAAACATATCAATGTATACAAAAGATTAAAAACAGGGCTGCATACCCAGATATGAAAATGACCAAGGTCAATGGGACAGATTGGGGCTAAATGTTGAGTGCCGATCAATATAGGAAAGATATGATTAATATAGATGGTAATGGTAAATAAGTGAATGAGAAAAATCACAAAGTAGTAAAGTGCATATAAGGAGTTGTATAAATTATATATCAAGTGATAAAGTGCTAGTGCAAAACAGCTCCAGTACGTGTCATCATAAATACATATATAGGAAGGAGAGAAGTCCGGCTTTCAGGATCGCGCTGTTCCAGTCCAAAGTTCACAAGGAGTTAATCCAGGGACCAAGCAGTGATTATAACTTTCTTTTTATTCCATAAACTCTACGCGTTTCGTGTACACACTGTACACTTCCTCAGGAGAAAAGTTTCACTGGCATCACATTCCATTCTCCTTATATACTAACTCCCCCAGGAAGTGAGGTAGATGCTCATTGCACTTAAAAAAAATCACACATAACTATCAACATAATGTAAAATCACAAACATCACTAAAATTCATCTATAAAACACACTTCTATAAAAACACACATATGTAAAACTTCACACTAGAAAAAATGTAAAACATTATAATAAAATTATGATTATACTCAATAAAAATCTAAAATTCTTAGTACATCATATCAATTAGCAGAACAACATTCACAAATCTCTTATATAACCGCACTTATATTTTCCTTTCAGTATTAACCCATCATTCAACATATTATACTTTCCTTATATTTCAGGCAGATGATCATATACTAATTAATGTATGTACTCCTATGCGGATTTGATCCTGCACAGCAGACCCATGCTCTGCACTCAAGAAACTTTTCTGTTCTCTCAGCCAAAGGCTCCACATCTCCAGAGCTGTCAGTTCCTTTTCAAGGCACCAGCCAACTATTCCAATCATAGTAAAATACCGCCGATTGTATCTCTTTATATGTTAGCGATATGATCATTCCCTTGCTGTAATGTTATAGCATGGACATCACACAATTATCAGATGCCAATACTACTCCAATCCTTAGCAGACAAATATGCAGAGCACCAAAATTATTTAAAGATGTCAGATATTTCATTTAAACCGTATGGTTGCAGAGTCTGCAACCTATGAATCCAGTAAATTTCCTTTCTCATCAGAATGACACTCCTGTTGACAGTGTCTTCTGAAACATAATCAATTGGGGCCACTTTAATACATGGTTTCTTCCCATGTCTTATAGTGCAATGTTTTGATACTCCATGGAACATAAAACCTTCAATTATATTGTGTCTGTGCGAATTCATGCGGTTATGCAGTTCTTGTGTGGTTTTACCCACATACTGCAAACCACATTCGCATTCTATCAGATATATCACAAAACTACTTTTACAATTCAGGGAAAACTTTATATCAAACACCTTATTATTCTGAATTGATCTGAATGTGGTCATATTATGCATAATAATAATAATAATAATAATAATAATAAATTTTATTTTTATAGCGCCGACATATTCCGCAGCACTTTACATTTCAGAGGGGATTTGTACAGACAATAGACATTACAGCATAACAATAATCACATACAGTAGATTATAACAGATACCAAGAGGAGTGAGGGCCCTGCTCGCAAGCTTACAGTCTATGAGGAAAGAGGGAGACACGAAAGGTGGGTGGTAACAGTTACCCTGATTGTATGGACCAGTCATAATGTTAAGTGTGTAACAGTACAGACACAGAGGGCTAATGGAGGCATAAAGTATGTGGGAACATGATGCGGGGAACCTGGTTATGGTAAAACTTTTGGCTCTGCCACACAGGGATAGATTAGGTTAATGTGTTGGGGTGGTAGGCCAGTCTGAATAAATGCGTTTTCAGGACACGCTTAAAATTGTGGGTATTGGGGACTAATCGTATTGACCTGGGAAGTGCATTTCAAAGAATTGGCGCGGCACGTGTAAAGTCTTGGAGACGGGAGTGGGAGGTTCTGACTATTGAGGATGCTAATCTCAGGTCATCAGCAGAACGGAGGGCGCGGGTAGGGTGGTATACTGAAACAAGGGAGGAGATGTAGGGTGGTGCTGAGCCATGGAGGGCTTTGTGAGTGAGGGTAATAAGTTTATACTGAATTCTGGAGTGGATGGGTAGCCAGTGTAATGACTGGCACAAGGTAGAGGCATCGGTGTAACGATTGGTGAGGAATATGATCCTGGCTGCAGCATTCAAGACAGATTGGAGGGGGGAGAGTTTGGTAAGAGGGAGACCGATTAGAAGAGAGTTACAATAGTCGAGACGAGAATGAATAGGAGAAACAGTAAGAGTTTTTGCAGAGTCAAAGGTAAGAAAAGGTCGAATTCTAGAAATGTTTTTGAGGTGCAGATGACAAGAGCGAGCCAGTGATCGAATGTGGGGGGCAAAGGAAAGCTCGGAATCAAGTATGACCCCAAGACAGCGGGCCTGTTGCTGGGGAGTAATAGTGGAACCACACACAGAAATGGCAATGTCGGGTATAGGTACATTAGTAGAGGGAGGAAACACCAGGAGTTCAGTCTTTGACAGGTTCAGTTTCAGATATAGTGAGGACATGATATTAGACACAGCGTTTAGACAATCGCCGGTGTTTTCTAGAAAGGCTGGCGTGATGTCAGGAGAAGAAGCGTATAATTGGGTGTCATCAGCATAGAGATGGTACTGGAAATCAAATCTACTGATTGTTTGACCAATAGGGGCAGTGTACAAGGAGAAGAGGAGGGGACCTAGAACCGATCCTTGGGGGACCCCAACAGTAAGGGGAAGATGAGAGGAGGAGGAACTGGCAAAAGATACAGTAAAGGAGCGGTCGGAGAGATAATCATGCCACAACACAGACACCGAGCGGTATTACATTTAAAGATTCCTGTTTTTTTGCATTGTTCATCCCTAATTTTTTCTTTTTTCAGGCGACTGGGGGCCAGTATATTTTTAAGAGTAGAGGATCTTTTAAAGGTTTGTCCTGGTTTATTCGGTAGCATACTCCCCAACACTGGATCATTAAGAAGAACAGACCAATGATCCTGTAAAATATTCCTAATTTTTTGATTTTGTTTAGTAAAATTAGTTAAAAAGTTTAAGGAGAAACTATCATTCTCTTTTTCTTTTTTCTTAGGATTTACTAGGTCCATCTGTTCCAAACCTGCGCACTCATATGCTTTTTCTAGCAGTTTTTTTGGGTAGTTTTTCTCAATAAACCTATTTTTCAATTCCTTGGCTTGTGATACAAAATCTGACTCTAAACTACAATTTTTCTTAATCCTTTTATACTGGTTCTTCGGGACATTGATTAACCATTTATAATAATGGCCACTATTTTTTTTTTTTAAGTGCAATGAGCATCTACCTCACTTCCTGGGGGAGTTAGTATATAAGGAGAATGGAATGTGATGCCAGTGTAACTTTGCTCCTGAGGAAGTGTACAGTGTGTACACGAAACGCGTAGAGTTTATGGAATAAAAAGAAAGTTATAATCACTGCTTGGTCCTTGGATTAACTCCTTGTGAACTTTGGACTGGAACAGCGCGATCCTGAAAGCCGGACTTCTCTCCTTCCTATATATGCAATTCTAGTGACCGACTGATTGCTGCAGTTCATCGGATCCTACCCATTTGTGCTTATGGTTGTTGTGTTCCACACAACTGAACCAGGTGAGTGGATCCATATCTGTGAAACGTTTATATCATTGGATAAGACCCTATTGTGCGCTTCTGTCTCCCCCTTTTTTTATCATAAATACATAGTATGAGTATATATATTCATTCAGGCGGTATAAGGGCACAATGACACGACATTAGCTATATGTATGACAGAAGACAGACCATAAGTCGTGAGAAATCAGTCCAATAATGGAGGAATAGTAGTACTCACTGGAATAGTGAAGGTCTCACTCTCCTGGATGGCATCCTCCCCAACGCGCGTTTCAGCACGCTGCCTTGTTGCTTTTTTTTATATTTATAGTGTACTAATATTAAGTCCCGTAAATGTAACACTAGTTTCGCTGGTATTATCAGTATAAGTAATCAGTGACATATATAATGTACTTTAGCTAGTTGGCTAGTTTGTTCCCTGCTTTCTTTTAAAAATTGCCATTTCAAATATTAAAAATAAGGTGACGTGTAGTTATTTTCAATATCTTATTTTCCTAAACTCATGCTCAGGGTGCTACAAGAAACTGAGATATGGGCACTTTCCTTTCAGGCTTTGGAATTTTTCACATAAGGCCATGTTCACATGTTGAAGAAAATTTCCTCTGGTAACAAATCCACAACAAATTTGCAAAGGATCTGCACACAGAATCCACCTGTGTAACCTGCATATTTCACTCTACTAAGCACTTAATAGGGTTTAATCCGAAATGAAAATCCACAGAAAAATAAGAATCCTGAGATTTGTAGTTTGCACCATGCTTTCAGTCTCGTGCGGATTTTTTCTGCATTGTGTGAATTTGATTCTTTTACTCCTTTTGTACTCCTATTGAACTTGGCCTTAGCCCTCTATGGGATGAACGCGAGGGGATCTTTCCTCACAGATCAGGCCAAGCTTTCTTTGTAATTTAATAATTAGTCTTTCCTAAGATCGTTAACTCTATAAAATGTATATTATGTGCATCGTAGATGTCTAAAATCTGACTGGACTCCGAATACGCCATGAGCAGTGTAATTAGAAGGATTCTTTCTCATTACAAAATCCACTTCTCTATGCAATATTGTGTGCTCAGTTTTAGTTAACAAAGGGAATGAAATATTGAATTAGTGCGGGTGTAACAAAATTACAGGGGCATTTGGTTTGACAGGAATAAATAAATCAAACCAGGGAACAGATGCATAATAATCAGCCGGGGCCTCACTTGTGCATGAAAATCAAGTCTGTTTGTCAGAAGTTAGGCAGTGTGCAGAACAAAGCGAAATTCACCAAATGAAAGCTCTGTAATATCATCCATGACTTATTTTACTACATTCATCGGCGTGAATAATGCCATGATACAAACAGTACCAATGTATCGACAGATAGTAACTAAATTGCTTTTGTTAACCCCTTTACCCCCAAGGGTGGTTTGCATGTTAATGACCGGGCCAATTTTTACAATTCTGACCACTGTCCCTTTATGAGGTAATAACTCTGGAACGCTTCAATGGATCCCGGTGATTCTGACACTGTTTTCTCATGACATATTGTACTTCATGGTAGTGGTAAAATTTCATTGATATAACTTGCGCTTATTTGTGGAAAAAAAACCCCGGAAATTTGGACAAAATTTTGAAAACTTCGCAATTTTCCAAATTTGAATTTTTATGCCCTGATATGGGATATGAGATTTGGCACACAAAAAACTTAATAAGTAACATTTCCCGTTTACTTTACATCAGCACAATTTTGGAACCAAAATTTTTTTTTTCGTTAGGAAGTTATAAGGGTTAAAAGTTGACCAGCGATTTCTCATTTTTACAACACCATTTTTTTTTAGGCACCACATCACATTTGAAGTCAATTTGAGGGGTCTATATGATAGAAAATACCCAAAAGTGACACCATTCTAAAAACTGCACCCCTCAAGGTGTTCAAAACCACATTCAAGAAGTTTGTTAACCCTTCAGGTACTTCAAAGGAATTTTTTGAATGTTTTAAAAAAAAAATGAACGTTTAACTTTTTTCACAAAAAAATTGCTTTAGGTCCAATTTTTTTTTTTACCAAGGGTAACAGGAGAAATTGGACTGCAAAAGTTATTGTGCAATTTGACCTGAGTACGCTGATACCTGATGGGGGAGGGAACCACTGTTTGGGCGCATGGCAGAGCTCTGAAGGGAAGGAGAACTGTTTGACTTTTTCAACGCAAAATTGGCTGGAATTGAGATCGGACGCCATGTCGCGTTTGGAGAGTCCCTGATGTGCCTAAACAGTGGAAAACCCCAACAAGTGACTCCAAAATGTTAAAAAAAAAGTTTTTAAAAATATTAAAAAAATAAAAAGTTCAAATCACCCCCTTTGCCCCATTCAAAATAAAACAATAAAAATATCAAACATACACATAGTTGGTATTGCCGCGTTCAGAATCTCCCGATCTATCAATATGAAAAAAAGAATTAACCCGATCGGTAAACAGCATAACGAGAAAAAAATTAAAAACGTCAGAATTACATTTTTTTGGTCGCTGCTACATTGCAATAAAATGCAATAACGGGCTATCAAAAGATCGTATCTGCACAAAAATGGTATCAATAAAAATGTCAGCTCGGCACACAAAAAATGGAGACGCATACGGGTCTCGGAAAATGGCACCAATTTTTTTTTACCAAAGTTTGGATTTTTTTTCACCACTTAAATAAAAAATAACCTAGACATATTTGGTGTCTATGAACTCGTAATGACCTGGAGAATCATAGTGGCAGGTCAGTTTTAGCATTTAGTGAACTTGGTAGAAAAAAAGTGTGGGATTGCACTTTTTTTGCAATTTCACCGCACTTGGGAATTTTTTCCCATTTTCCAGTACACAATATGTTGAAACCAATCATGTCATTCAAAAGTAAATCTTGTCACGCAAAAAAAAACCTGGCCATTTTGACTGAAAAATAAAAAAAGTTATGGCTCTTGGAAGAAGGGGAGCAAAAAACGAAAATGCAAAAACAAAATACCCCCAGTCATTAGGGGGTTAAAATTCATATTCTCTGAAACCCTGGATTGCTCCAGAGCAAAATACACCTGTCTGGAATCACGCAGACAGGAACTGATTCACGCTGCTTGCCGTTTGGCCAGAATGAATCAGAAAAAACTATTAAAAATGATTAAAGAAACAATGATTAGAGAACCAAAAGTGTCCAGAAGGGGGAGCCCTCCTCGGTATACAAAAGATCACATAAAAAGAGAGGTAAATATATAGCTCTAAGATTCAGTAATTCAGTAGCAACAAAATTAATTAGAAGTAAATAATACTTTCTATAAAATGTGAAACATAACCCCAAAAAGAATACCTAGAGCAAGAATGACCTAAGTACTTGTCCCAATAAATGATAAAAATCAAGAGATATGTAATCATAAAGAGAAGATTCAATTATATCACATAAAATGTGCAGAAGTCATACTATATAATGAAATATTAACACCTCAGTTCAAGACTCAATAGAGTACATAAACATTAAGGAATGGAAAATAAGAAACGTTACCTGCATGCAGAATAGAATGGGAAGAGCACTGAGAGACAGGGACCGAATACCAAAGCCGAAGGAGAAATCCCCCCACCTCCACCCCAATGTACGTTTCGCCCCATAGACTCTCTTTTGCGTCCCCACTGCCCAGGAGATGTGGTATGATCAGACTATGTTCCTGCACGGTCAGACACGGCCATTACACAGTACACAGCAGGGGCACATTTATAAGATTATCTCAGCTCAGGAACATTTTTATTTAACACATCCAGTTGTGGAAATTACTATTATTCCAAGATCTATTGATTAAAATGAAATTTTGTTTGAGGGAAAACCCCTTTAAGTCCCCTGTAGTTAGTATCAGTTTTGTTTCATTATTACACATAACTTAATTTATGGACAGCTATGTTTTTTTCACTTTGCCTGAGTGGATTGGATGAGTTGTCGCCAACATCTTGTGAGAAGTTCATGTCAATAGCACCTTTTGAAATACATTTACTTAGAAAATTGATGACGTATTCAATATATACAGTATTTCACCCGCTGTATATGGAAATTGATAAGATAATTCTGATAAAGTTTTATTTTTGGAAGGTCCCCAATAGGATAAAGTTTATTATAACAATACATAATCAGGGCTCCAAGGAATTTCCAGTTACCTTCCACTGACACACATACAACAGAAATTATAGTACACAACATTTTTTTGTTTTTTTAAATTGGGAGCCAATAGCTAATATAAGGAGTAGTAGGCCGGAGTCACACTGGCGAGGAATACGGGAGAGTGAGAGGCGCTAAAAGCACGCATTAGACACGGACAAATGATTCTCTATGGGGTCAATCGCACCAGGCGTATATTTCTCCTCCGTATCCTACGCTCCGTGCCACTCGCAGCATGCTGCGATTGTCAGCGTACTACGCCCGTAGTACGCCAATGCAAGTCTATGGGTGCGCCAAAAATACGGATTACACACGGAACACACGTGTGACCTGCGAGCAATACGCAGGTCTTTTGGCTGGTGAACAGGAAATGGGCCAATCCATCATCAGGAAGCCTAGACATGCAAATGAGCTCAAAAACCGCTCCAGACATCCAGGAAGTCAGCCTCCACGGAGTACAGCAGCAGCATGGCGTCCACATACATTAATGTAGAGCTCCTCATTGTGCTGGTGCAGGAGTGTCCAGAAATATGGGACCCACGCGACGCAAACTATGCGAACCGCACAAGAAAGGAGGCGTCATGGAGGCGCATCTGTCGCCAGATGTACCATGACTTTGGTGATAGACCACGTGATGAGCAGCATAAAATTTGTAAGTGCAACCATAAAAATATAATTAACCTTAGCGTGCGCTATAAAATGAATCTACAATCAGCACCCCCCCCTTCCTGTGCATGTACTTTTCTTAGCCTCATGAGGCCGTTACATTAGGATGTGACACGTGGCTTCACACAGCCATAATTAGGGGTTAGGCCACAAGCTCCTCATCCTCCTAGCCAATAAAATTAGTTTCAGTGGAGCTAATGAGACCCTGGGTATCGGCCCAATTACATATGCCACCATGGGTAGAACGCACACCCCAGAAGGCCCCATGCCTAGACTACTGTTTGGAAATGTGACCTCTCAAATATGTGATTATGACAATCTTTCCTGTCACATTGCAGTGGAAGATGTGATGAAACGGTGGAGAAGCATCCGGGACCAGTACCGCCGGGAACGCCAGCAGCGGTCCAGGAGTGGGGATGCTGGCCATGTAAAGCGCAAATATATATACTATGACCGGCTGAACTTCCTCGCCCCAATTCTGGCTCTGAGACCGTAAGTACATACCTCACACCACATGACACAAAAACATTACACAAATACTTTACAGGGACAAAAATATTGATGTATTTTTGCCTCTGTTCTATTTCATAACAGAACTCAATCCAACCTTAAGGATCGAGGAACGGCCTCAGAGGCAGCGTCCATTATAGATCCTGTAGGGGATGAGGTGGCTGGCCCATCTTCTCCCCCTACAAGAGTGGCTGAAGAGGAGGCATCACCAGAGCACACAATGGCTGCCCTACACAACACACCACCAGGACGGTCTGCTGCTGCAACCTCACCCATCCTGGAAGAGCCGGGCAACTTGAGCAGCAGCCCAACTGCCCAGATCAGGCCCTCCCCACAGGCTGCTCTAGCATCACGGCGAATAAGAAGGCGCCAGGTCACCATTCAAGAGAGCAGGACCAATGTGGACACAGGGGTGCTGAATTACTTGTCCAGAGTCACTACAGATGATGGTGAGGAGGCCTATGCACGTAGCCTCACCCTTTATGTCCTGCCCTTACCCGTGAGGTCAGGCTCCGTATTAGGGGATGTATTCAGATCCTGCTTGATGCAAGCACCCCCCCAATACCCCATATGAGGTGTTTGAATTTCTGGAGAGGTGGCAGCTCTCACCAAGAAATTTAATGCGCATGAGACCATCCACACAGATGCTTGCTCAAGCAGGGTCTGAACAGCCCCTAATACGTGGGCCAACACCACAAGCCCTTCTCCCCCTACCCATCCTTCTATTCCGCAGCCCCAAATGTCTTCCTCAAGCCAACCCCACCAATATGGCCACTTGTACCCACCTAGTGTTGGAGGCTGGTCCCAACCTGGTTGGGGACGATCTGGCTATGTTGGTGGGTATGAGCCACGGGCCTACCATAGCCAACAAGAAGCCCCTCACCATCATCAGTACTCTGGCCAGTATCACCAACAGGCCCAGGAGGCTGGACAACTACAGCATCATGGGCAACAGTATGGCCCCACACAGTGCGATGTTGCCCACAATGTCCAGCAGCACCCACAGGCTGTTCCTCCACGTTCCCCTTCCCCTACATATGAGGATTTATGATTCAAAAGTTTGGAGATGTCCAGTGACATGTAACTGGTGCTTCTAATCTAGACAAAAAAACAGGTGTTCTCCTTCACCAACATTTAGAACATAATTTAACACTCACATTTTTAAACAATGTTTTCCAAACATATGAAACAATCCATCATGACAGGCAACGCTACCTCACGCCTTTCACGCAGATATTAAATGTGTGTATAAAAGAGAATATTTAAATGCGCTATACTGTTACATGAAAGGATGAAAATACACTATTCACTTGCTAAGCATAGGAAAGGCGTGCTTGCCTTTAGTTAAGTAGTCAACTTTGTTGTTAGCAATCTCTAGTAAAACAATTTGAGGCGACCAGCATTCAGAATATCACGGTCTCTCTATGTCTTAACAAGTGAGTTTTGTATTTTCATCCTTTCCAGTATAGCATGCTTAAATATTGTCTGTTCTACAGACAGGTAATATCTGTGTGGAAGATGTGAGGTAGCCTTGCCTGTCATGGTGGAATCTTTCTATGATTGGATAACATTATGAGGAAATGTGAGTGTTATCTTATTGACTTTATTTAGGTGATGGAGCTTAAGGGGGTTTTACACTAAGCGATATCGCTAGCAATATCGCTAAAACGTCACCGGTTTTGTGACGTTATAGCGATATTGCTAGCGATATCGCTATGTGTGATACTTACCAGCGACCGGCTCCCCCGCTGTCCATCGCTGATCGCGCGAGAATGTCCGGCTCCATTTCTCGTCGGGCGCTTCCTGCTGAGACTTCCTGCTGTGACGACGAGCGACGCTGGACGCGGGCGGGAGGACGCAGGATCGCTGTGTGTGAATGGTAAGTATCGTGCGCTGTGTCGCTGCTGCATCGCTGTGAGGTCTTTCTGTATGAAAGCTCACTAGCGATCATTTAGCGATGCACCAGCGATCCTGACCGGGTCGGATCGCTGGTCGGATCGCTGGTGCATCGCTAAATGTAAAAGGGCCTTTACCCTTTGTTGCCTAATCAAGGTTAATGTAGGCATGCAGCAATGTTGTTATTGCATAATGTTTGTTGCAGTTTTTTTCTGTAATGTTAATGTTACACCAAGTTAAAGAAGGCCCAAAGGGTCATTTTGGCCATTGCCAAATTTGTGTTATGGCAAAATTATGTTTGCCTTTAAGCAAAACAAAAAAAAAAGGCAAAACTAAAAATTTGTCTACTCTAGTTAACATCTCTGTGTGATTTTTCACAATCCCTCACAACATACTAACAGACACCAACCAATGCAATGAAACAGTCATAGAATCATAAAGGCTTGAGTAATATATATTTAGACATACTTTTAAAGAAACAAATTATAACATAGACACAGCATTCTCTTGCCAAGAAGAAGCCCCCTCAGGTGAGATAAAGTAATTCGTGAATATATCATGCACTTTGAGGCCAGAGAGCGGTCTACGTTGAGGGATGATAGGTGGTCTCACCCTGCGCACATTGTCCGGCCTACGCACAACACCATCAGAGGAGGAACAATCATGTATCCTGGTGAAGTTATGCAGAACAACACAGGCTTTGACAACTTCATTCACATTTTGCTCACTCAACTGAATGGCAGACTGGAGTACCCGTCATTTGGCACAAAGAATCCCAAAGGAACATTCCACCAGTCGCCTAGCACGTGATAGGCGCAAGTTAAAAATTCTGCGCCTGTGGACAAGGTTGCGCCGGGGATATGGCCTCATGACATTGCGTGATAACTGAAAGGCCTCATCTGCCACAAGGACATAAGGGACTGATTGTTCGGGGGAGCCTGGTAGCTGGCGTGGTGGTGGTAGATCCAACTGGTTGGTGCGTAGCCGCCGACCCATTATGGAAGTATTGAAGACTCTAGAGTCTCCCGTCCTTCCATAGGCCCCAATGTCAACAATTATAAACTTGTATTGAGGGTCTACCAGAGCCAACAATACAACAGAAAAGTATTGTTTATAATTGAAGAATTGGGAGCCTGAGTTCGGCGGCTTACGCACCCTGATATGTTTGCCATCCAGGGCCCCAATACAATTTGGAAACTGGCAGTCCTCCTCAAAGTCCCTTGAAATCCTTAACCAGTCTTCCATCCTGGGCTCGGGTAGGACCACCTGATGGAGTCTTGTCCAGATTTGTGCACATGTAGACCTCACTATGCCTGAAATGGTTGACTTTCCAATGAGAAACTCATGGTGGAGGGCGGCATAAGACAGGCCAGTGGACAGGAAGCTGTAGAACAACAGAAATAGTACAGTTTAGAATGGCTAAAGTAAAAAAAAATCAGTTACATGCCTACCAAACTTGGTAGGAAATGATAGAGAAGAACACACACATATTTGGTGGCACAATGACTAAGTGATATGCAGGACATATTAGATGTAACATTCTGCTGTGTCAGGTGAAACATATTTTGAGTAAGATGAGGGTATTAAACTTTGTCCAAGAAGGCCAAAAAACATAAATTAACACACACATTATGAACAAAGAGAATGTGGTTGTGTAGTACTTACCGTATTGTGAGTAGAAGTCGCTCCTCTGCAGATATGGCTTTGCGCATCCTAGTGTCCTGAAAGGTGATCCCAGGGCACACTGTCTCCAAGAGGCGATCAAATGTGGAAATGCTCATTCGACAGTACTGGTAAAATTTCTCCGGATGCTCCCGCAGAGACGAATAGAGGCGGTGAAAATGACCTCTTGTGAGTCGTTGCCTCAAAAGTGGATGTACCCACATGCGTCTCCTCCTCCGCGGATCCACTATCACAGGATATGGTTGCCCAAAGCGCCGTGACAAAAGCCAGGTAAAGAGAACCTGCTCAGTTGTATTGAATGTCAGACCCTCTGCCATGCTGCACAAAGAACACCAACACACCTCGTGAAAGCAAGGTGACAAATGTACAGAATGTAAGCAGCCACCTGTTTCTGAGTGTCTAAATAGGGTGCAGGCTAATGATTTAAATTGTTTGCAGGCCTCAAAACCGTTAAATGTCCATTTTGCAAGGCTGCGAGAAAATCTCGCCATACGGATTGCATACGGATTACATACGGATACACACATGCGCAAAATACGCGACCTCACCTTGCTTACGGATGACCTATTTAGTGGTGATTCATCCGTATTACGCATGTAAAATACGGAGCATATTTTGCGCAGGTTAGTGTGACTCCAGCCGTACAGTTCAAACAAATGAGATGTGAGCACAGCCTAACAGAACAGAAAAGAGAGTTTTATATATCACAAGGTTTTTACACCTAATTTGGGAGCAGCATAATGTAATGACAGAAACCCTGATTCCAACAAGGTGTGACTTACTGGACTATTTGCTGTACATGTGGTAAAATACCTGTTTTATCAGCAGATCTTCTGTGAATGTAGACTTATGCAAATTCTTCTGTATCTTTATGTAATCACAGACAGACTAGAAGATGTTGAGATCAGTGATCTGTGGAGGCCATACCATCACTTCCAGGGTTCCTTTTTCTTCTTTATGCTAATATTAGTGCTGATTTTATGTGTTAGGTCATTGTTCTGCTGCAGAACAAATTTGGGGTTAATCAGATGCCTCCGGAATAGTACTGCATGATGAACAAGTATCTTCCTGTATTTTTCAGCATTGAGGAAATCAAGAAATGGGCAACATTGAGGACCATGGTTGGCCAAGGAAACGATGAAAGATGGAGCATGCTTGTTTCCCTTCAAAATCGGAGGATGTCCGGCAATGCCATTAGCTCAGAATTTGCAGGATTCAGTGGGACTCCGCTATACCCATCCACTATTGGAGAAGTCTGGCCAAAAGTGGTCTTTATGGAAGAATTGCAACCAAAGCAATGCCTCCAACAAGGCCAACTAACTCATCTATGCACAAAAATATTGGAATGCAAGTGCAGACCAAATGGCAGCAGGTGCTCTGGAGTGATGAGTCAAAATTAGTGTTGAGCATTCCGATACCGCAAGTATCGGGTATCGGCCGATACTTGCTGTATCGGAATTCCGATACCGACTTCCGATATTTTTTCAATATCGGAATTCGGCATCGGAATCGGAAGTTCAAAGTTGATTGACAGCCTGACGTCATCATGATGCGCGGTGTGTGCGCATCATGATGCGCCGTCATTTCGGGCCTTCCGGGGGTCTCTGCCGGCCTGCCGGGGGGGCTGTGTGGACTGCCCGGGGTCTGTACCGGCCTGCCGGGGGGCTGTGCCGGCCTGCCGGTGGTCTGTGCACCCTGTGGGGGTCTGTACCGGCCTGCCGGGGGGCTGTGCCGGCCTGCCGGTGGTCTGTGCATCCTGTGGGGGTCTGTACCGGCCTGCCGGGGGGCTGTGCCGGCCTGCCAGTGGTCTGTGCACCCTGTGGGGGTCTGTACCGGCCTGCCGGGGGGCTGTGCCGGCCTGCCGGGGGGCTGTGCTGATGTCCGGGGGTCTGTGCAAGCATCGTCCGATGGGACTACAAGTCCCATCTGGCGATGACTGCTACCATGACAGTGATTGACACATTAGCCAATGATGGGACAGTAGTAGTCCCATCATCCGGCTAATGTGTTAAATGTTAAAAAAAAAAAAAAAAAAAAATACTACATACATACTACATACATACTACATGCATGCTACATACATACTACATACATACTACATGCATACTACATACATACTACAGGCTACATACATACTACATGCTACATACATACTACATGCTACATACATACTACATATATACTACATGCATGCTACATACATACTACATGCTACATACATACTACATATATACTACATGCATGCTACATACATACTACATGCTACATACATACTACATGCTACATACATACTACATATATACTACATACATACTACATACATGCTACATACATGCTACATACATACTGCATGCTACATACATACTACATACATACTACATACATACTACATGCATGCTACATACATACTACATACATACATACTACATGCATGCTACATACATACTACATGCATGCTACATACATACTACATGCTACATACATACCACATACATACTACATACATACTACATACATACTACATGCTACATACATACTACATATATACTACATGCATGCTACATACATACTACATGCTACATACATACTACATGCTACATACATACTACATATATACTACATGCATGCTACATACATACTACATGCTACATACATACCACATACATACTACATACATGCTACATGCTACATACATACTACATATATACTACATGCATGCTACATACATACTACATATATACTACATGCATGCTACATACATACTGCATGCTACATGCATGCTACATACATACTACATACATACTACATGCTACATACATACCACATATATACTACATACATACAATACATTCATACAATACATACATAGACATACAGTACATATAACATAGAGTAACATACTTACCAATACTTGTCACATTGTTCCCCGAAGCCATTGTCTTTTCCGGAATAAATATTAACATAACAAACCACAAAAATACTCACCCACGATCCGAAGCAGTCCACGAGTGTGTCCCATGACGATCTTGGGTAGAGAACTGCAGCATCAGATGATGCTGCCGTTCTCCACGGGCTGCAGGAATCCAATGACGGAAGGTAGGTATCCTTCCGCACTGTATTCCTCCGCCACTTAAAAAAAAAAAAGTCCCTAGTCTCACTTTATGCCATTGCTGCGTGGGAAATTCCCACACAGCAATGGCATAAAGTGAGACTAGGGACTTTTTTTTTTTTAAGTGGCGGAGGAATACAGTGCGGAAGGATACCTACCTTCCGTCATTGGATTCCTGCAGCCCGTAGAGAACGGCAGCAACAGCTGATGCTGCAGTTCTCTACCCAAGATCGTCGTGGGACACACTTGTGGACTGCTTCGGATCGTGGGTGAGTATTTTTGTGGTTTGTTATGTTAATATTTATTCCGGAAAAGACAATGGCTTCGGGGAACAATGTGACAAGTATTGGTAAGTATGTTACTCTATGTTATATGTACTGTATGTCTATGTATGTATTGTATGAATGTATTGTATGTATGTAGTATATATGTGGTATGTATGTAGCATGTAGTATGTATGTAGTATGTATGTAGCATGCATGTAGCATGCAGTATGTATGTAGCATGCATGTAGTATGTATGTAGTATGTATGTAGTATGTATGTAGCATGCATGTAGCATGCATGTAGTATGTATGTAGTATGTATGTAGTATGTATGTAGCATGCAGTATGTATGTAGCATGTATGTAGCATGTATGTAGTATATATGTAGTATGTATGTAGCATGTAGTATGTATGTAGCATGTAGTATGTATGTAGCATGCATGTAGTATATATGTAGTATGTATGTAGCATGTAGTATGTATGTAGCATGCATGTAGTATGTATGTAGCATGTAGTATGTATGTAGCATGCATGTAGTATGTATGTAGCATGCATGTAGTATGTATGTAGTATGTATGTAGTATGTATGTAGCATGCATGTAGCATGCATGTAGTATGTATGTAGTATGTATGTAGTATATATGTAGCATGCAGTATGTATGTAGCATGTATGTAGCATGTATGTAGTATGTATGTAGTATGTATGTAGTATATATGTAGTATGTATGTAGCATGTAGTATGTATGTAGCATGTAGTATGTATGTAGCATGCATGTAGTATATATGTAGTATGTATGTAGCATGTAGTATGTATGTAGCATGCATGTAGTATGTAGCATGCATATAGTATGTATGTAGCATGCATGTAGTATGTATGTAGTATGTATGTAGTATGTATGTAGCATGCATGTAGCATGCATGCAGTATGTATGTAGTATGTATGTAGTATATATGTAGCATGCAGTATGTATGTAGTATGTAGTATGTATGTAGTATGTATGTAGTATATATGTAGTATGTATGTAGCATGTAGTATGTATGTAGCATGTAGTATGTATGTAGCATGCATGTAGTATATATGTAGTATGTATGTAGCATGTAGTATGTATGTAGCATGCATGTAGTATGTATGTAGCATGTAGTATGTATGCAGCATGCATGTAGTATGTATGTAGCATGCATGTAGTATGTATGTAGCATGTAGTATGTATGTAGCATGTAGTATGTATGTAGCATGCATGTAGTATGTATGTAGTATGTATGTAGTATTTTTTTTTTTTTTTTAACATTTAACACATTAGCCGGATGATGGGACTACTACTGTCCCATCATTGGCTAATGTGTCAATCACTGTCATGGTAGCAGGCATCGCCCGATGGGACATGTAGTCCCATCGGACGATGCCTGCACAGACCCCCGAAGCCTGCACAGACCACCGGCAGGCCGGCACAGCCCCCCGGCAGGCCGGCACAGCCCACCGGAGCCTGCACAGACCACCGGCAGGCCGGCACAGCCCCCCGGCAGGCCAGCACAGACCACCGGAGCCTGCACAGACCCCCGGCAGGCCGGCACAGCCCCCCGAAAGGCCCGTACAGACCCCAGAGAGGCTGTACAAGGCAAAAACAGGGTTTTTCTTATTCCGATACCGGAAGTCCCATAGACTTGAATGGGACTTCCGGTATCGGAATCGGCGATACCGATACTTTTTTTAAAGATCGGCCGATCCATTCCGATCCGATACTTTGAAGTATCGGACGGTATCGCTCAACTCTAGTCAAAATATTAAATATTTGGCTGTAACAGAAGGTAGTTTGTTCACTGAAGGGCTGGAGAGCAGTACAATAATGAGTGTCTACACACAACAGTGAAGCATGGTGGAGGTTCCTTGCCAGTTTTAGGCTGCATTTCAGCAAATGGTGTTGTGAATTTGGTCAAGATTAACGTACAGTAGTTCTTAATACTGAGTAATACAGGCAGACACTTATACATCACACAACACCATGATGAAGGCATCTGATTGTCTCAGTTTTTTCTACAGCAGAACAATGACCCCAAATATACAGCCAATGTCATTAGGAAATAACTTTAGCATAAAGAACAAGGAGTCCTGGCAGTAATCGTAGAATCATAGAAGGGTAGACTTGGAAGGGACCTCCTGGGCCATCTGGTCCAACCCCCTGCTCAAAGCAGGATTCACTAAATTATCCCAGACAGATGTCTGTCCAGCCTCTGTTTGAAGACTTCCATTGAAGGAGAACTCACCACCTCTCGTGGCAGCCTGCTCCACTCATTGATCACCCTCACTGTCAAAAAATTTTTTCTAATATCTAATCTGTGTCTCCTCCCATTTAGTTTCATCCCATTTCTTCTAGTCTTTCCTTGTGCAAATGAGAATAAGGATGAGTTCACACGTAGCGTTTTTTTGTGTTTCGCAGCGTTTTTAAATGTGCAATTTTGCAGCGAAAACGCAAAGAAAAAAGCATCCCATGCAATCCTATGGCATTCCGCACATGCTGTGCTAATGCTGCGTATTTTTCCGCGGCGGAATTGCATCGCGGAAAAATACGCAGCATGTTCATTCTTTGTGCGGAATCGCGGGAAAATCCGCACACATAGGAACGCATTGTTACACTTACTTTGCATGTGGCTATGCCCACCATGCGAAAAGTAAGCAGAACATTTGCGGATGGTACCCACGGTCTGGAGGAGAGGAGATTCTCCTCCAGGTCCTGGGTACCATATTCCTGTTAAAAAAAAGAATTAAAATAAAAAATCATGTTATTCTCACCTTCCGGCGTCCCGCACAGCTTTCTCGATCATCGCAATGCTCCCGGCAAGTCCCGTTCCCAGGGATGCCTTGCGACAATGACCTTTGATGATGTCGTGGTCTCACAAGACCGCGACGTCATCAAAGGCCATTGTCGCAAGGCATCCCTGGGAACGGGAGTTGCCGGGAACATCGCAATGATCGGGAACACTGCGTGGGACGCCGGAAGGTGAGAAAAACACGATTTTTTATTTTTTTTATTGTTTTAAACTTTATATCTTTTTACTACTGATACCGCATAGGCAGCCTCAATAGTAAAAAGTTGGTCACACTGGTCAAACACTATGTTTGACAAGTGTGACCAACCTGTCAATCAGTTTTCCAAGCGATGCTACAGATCGCTTGGAAAACACTAGTATTCTGCAAGCTAATTACGCTTGCAAATCGCTAGTTTTTCCGTGGGAAATAAGCGGGAATTTAAAATGTGGGTTTCTCGCATATTTCCCGCAGAATGGAATTCTGGAATTCCTGCGGAAATTTCCACGAGAATTCCACACATGTGCACATAGCTTGAAGATGATCCTTCTACAATGTGACAGCCCTTGAGATATTTGTAGACAGCTATTAAGGGTAAGATAAGATAAGATAAGATAATCCTTTAATCGTCCCACCATGGGGAAATTCAGAGCATTACAGCAGCAAGGCAGGAACAAGTACAGATACAGATGCATAAAGGCATTACATTGACAGTAGGTAGGTACATATATGAAAAAAAAAAAAAAAAATGTAACAGGACTATTACAACTTTGGATCTATCAGTTCTCTGTTTGGGTCGTTCTCCGTTTTAGACAGTGCTGGTTATACAGCCTAACTGCAGCAGGAAGGAAGGACTTTCGATAGCGCTCCCTCTCACATTTAGGATGAAGTAGCCGGTCACTGACAGTACTGCACTTCTTTGTCACGGTCTCATGCATGGGATGGGAATCATTCTGCACCATGTAGCTCACCTTGGCCAGTATCCTCCTGTCGCCTACTTCCTGAACTGGGTCAAGGGGGCATCCCAGGACAGAGCTGGCCCTTCTAATCAGTTTGTCCAGCCTATTCCTGTCTCTGGTTGATATGCCACTACCCCAGCACGCCACGCCAAAGAAGATGACTGATGCCACAACAGAGTTGAAGAAGGATGCAAGGAGTGCCCCTCTAACTCCGAAGGCTCTCAGCCTTCTGAGCAGATAAAGCCTGCTTTGGCCCTTCCTGTACACTGCATCCAAGTGATGGGCCCAGTCAAGCTTATTATTGAGGATCACACCAAGGTACTTATAGGTGTCGACTATCTCAATGTCATTTCCCTGAATGTTCACCACTACTGGTGGATTTTTGCACTTGCGAAAGTCCACTACCAATTCCTTGGTCTTTCCGGAATTAATCCTAAGGTGGTTCCTCTGACACCACTCCACAAAAGCTTGGTTAGTATCTCTGTACTCTCTTTCATCTCCTCCTGTGATGAGGCCTACTATTGCAGAGTCATCAGAATACTTCTGCAAGTAGCAGCTAGATGAGTTGCACCTAAAATCCGCAGTGTACAGTGTGAAGTGAAAAGGGGCAAGAACTGTACCTTGAGGTGCCCCTGTATTGCAGATCACTGTGTCTGACACACTGTCCCGAACCTTTACAAACTGAGGTCGGTTCGTGAGGTAGTTAAGGATCCAGGTGGAGAGTTGGAGGTCCACACCAACAAGGCCCAGCTTGTCTCTCAGTAGACCTGGCTATATGGTGTTAAAAGCACTAGAGAAATCGAAGAACATTATTCTCACAGTGTTCCCAGATTTCTCCAGGTGAGAGAGAGTCCCATATAAAAGGTGGATAATGGCATCATCCACACCAATGCCCGGCCTGTAGGCAAACTGGAGAGGGTCCATATCTGAGCTCACTAGAGGACGGAGACGTGTGAGAACCAATCTCTCTAGTACCTTCATCAGGTGTGATGTCAATGCTACAGGTCTATAGTCATTAAGGTCTTTCAGATAAGGTTTCTTCGGAACTGGTACCACACTCGATAATTTCCACAGTTGTGGTACTATACCCATTCTCAGGCTCATATTGAACAGATATGTAATGATCTCACTCAGCTGGTGCCCGCAGGTTTTGATTAGCCTTGCACTGATGCCGTCAGGACCTGCAGCCTTCAAAACTTTGATCTTATTCAGTTCTTTTGCAACCTGGGTACTTGTGAAGAACAGACCCTGGCTCAGTTGACAAGTTGCAGCAGGGGGTGATGTTATGATTGAGTCACCGTAGGAGGCAAAAACAGAAATGCTAGCTAAGTCCAGAAAACCAGAGAAGTTGGCAGCTATCGGATTGCAGACCCCTGAACCTATCAACACAACTAGCAGTAGCCGTGGGGGGTTCCTACGATGCCCTAGACCCCTCGATCACAGCCGGAGAATTAAATAGGCCTAAAGAAAGAAAGGGGAAATCTAAACTGCCCCAGAGCAGACCCCAAAGCAATAGGCAGCCCCCAACATATAATGACGGTGAAGCAAGATGAAAATACTAACACAGACAGAAAGATAGACTGAGCAAAGAGGGGCCCAAGCTAACTTGATAGAAAAGGACAGGAAGGCTGCTGTCTGCAATCCGTGAAAAACCCTATGAAAATAAGAGCCAACAAACTGACAGTGAAAAAGGCCCTGAAGACGCTAGGCTTCAAAAAGCTATGTTAGCACTCAGGAATATACTGAAGACAGAGCTACAGGCAAAAGGAGATTCAGCTCACCCCAACAGGGGATGGCAGAATACTGAAAAGCAAGGAAAACAAAAAACAAAACAAAAAGGCTAACAGCCAAAACAGAAAACTTAGCTTTAGGGAGCAGGAATCAGACTGGTGTCCTAGAAGTCCACAGAGAAATCACCCGCAGGGCAGAAGGGCGTTGGCAGCCTTATATCCAGTCTGTGACTCCACTCAGCCAGTCATCCTCATTAGACTCAGGTGCCTGATAATCAGGCTTACTACCTTCCTTCACCAGAATAGGGAGTTCACCAGACCCCAGTGACGAAGGGGAAAATGAACTCACAACAGTACCTCCCCCTTGAGGAGGGGTCACCGAACCCTCAACCACGCCACCAGGGCAATCAGGGTGAGCCCGATGAAATACACGCACCAATCTTTTGGCATGAATTTCAGAGGCAGAGACCCAGGAATTATCCTCCTGACCATAACCCTTCCACTTAACCAAATACTGGAGTCTCCGTCTAGCCAGACGGGAATCCAGTATTTTCTCTACCTCATATTCCATGTTACCTTCAACCAATACAGGGTCTGGAGGTGCCACCCCAGGAACAACTGGTTCAACAAACCTCTTCAACAAGGACTTATGGAACACATTATGGATTTTAAATGTGACAGGAAGAGCCAAACGAAAAGAGACCGGATTAATAATCTCCAAAATCTTGTAAGGTCCAATAAATCTAGGCTTAAACTTAGGAGAAGCCACCTTCATAGCAATATTTTTTGATGATAACCACACCATATCACCAATCTTAAACTGGGGACCAATGGTCCTATGTCGATTGGAAAACCGCTGGGCCTTTTCCTGGGAGAGAGATAACTTATCCACCACTTGGTCCCAGATCTGGTGCATTCTCTCCACCACAGTGTCAACACCTGGACAGGCAGAAGGCTCCACCTGCCCTGAAGAAAATTGAGGATGAAACCCAAAGTTACAAAAAAAAGGTGACATCAAAGTGGCAGAACTAGCTCTATTATTTAAAGCAAATTCGGCCAAGGGCAAAAATGAAACCCAATCATCCTGATCAGCGGAAATAAAACATCTCAAATACGACTCCAAGGTCTGGTTTGTTCTCTCTGTCTGCCCATTGGTCTGAGGGTGAAAAGCAGAGGAGAAGGACAACTGAATTCCCAGCTTGGAACATAAAGTCCTCCAAAATCTAGACACAAACTGAACTCCTCTGTCAGATACAATGTTCTCAGGAATCCCGTGTAAGCGAACCACCTGTTGCAAAAACAGGGGCACCAACTCAGAGGAAGATGGCAACTTAGGGAGTGGTACAAGATGAACCATCTTAGAGAACCTATCACAAATCACCCAAATAACAGTCATTCTTTGAGAGACCGGCATATCAGAGATGAAATCCATTGAAATATGGGTCCATGGCCTCCTGGGGACCGGCAAAGGCATCAACAACCCACTAGAGCGAGAACAAGATTTAGACCGGGAGCAAGTCCCACAGGACTGCACAAAATTCCTGACATCATGAGACAAGGTGGGCCACCAAAAAGAGTGACTCACCAGATCTCTAGTACCAAAAATACCTGGATGACCAGCCAATGCAGAGCAATGAACTTCAGACATCACTCTCTTCTTCCACTGGTCAGGAACATACAACTTTCCACTGGGACAATGCTCAGGTTTGTCCTCCTGGAACTCTTGCAGAGCAAGTCTCAAATCGGGCGAGATGGCAGAAAGAACTACCCCTTCGCCTAAGATGGTAGCAGGCTTGGTCACCACAGGAGAATCAGCAAAGAAACTCCTAGAGAGGGCGTCTGCCTTGACATTCTTAGTTCCAGGAAGAAAAGAGACCACAAAATCAAAACGTGTAAAAAACAAGGCTCACCTAGCCTGTCTAGGGTTCAAGCGTTTAGCCGACTCTAGGTAAATCAAATTCTTGTGGTCAGTGAGGACCACAACTTGATGTTTAGCTCCCTCCAACCAATGTCTCCACTCCTCAAATGCCCATTTCATGGCCAACAGTTCCCGATTCCCCACATCATAGTTACGTTCAGATGGAGAGAACTTTCGGGAAAAGAAAGCACAGGGATTCATTTTAGATGTTACAGGATCCTTTTGGGACAAAACAGCTCCTGCACCAATCTCAGAAGCATCCACCTCTACCTGGAACGGGAGTGAGACATCAGGTTGCCGCAAAACCGGGGCGGAGGTAAATCTTCGCTTCAACTCCTGAAAGGAAGCAACAGCCTCAGGAGACCAATTCAACACATCAGCACCCTTCATAGTCAGATCAGTCAATGGCTTGGCAATACTAGAAAATTTTGCTATAAATTTCCGATAAAAATTAGCAAAACCAAAAAACTTCTGGAGGGCCTTCAAAGAAGTGGGCTGAACCCAATCATAAATGGCCTGTACCTTGGCCGGGTCTATTTCAATAGTTGACGGAGACAAAATAAATCCCAAAAATGAAATCCTCTGTACTCCAAAAAGTCATTTCGATCCTTTGACATACAGGGAATTCTCCCTCAAGATCCGGAACACAGTCCGAATATGTTCCACATGAGAATCCCAATCCTTGGAGAAGATCAAAATATCATCCAGGTAAATAATCAAAAATTTATCGACAAAGTCTCGGAAAATATCGTTCATGAAGCACTGGAAGACAGAAGGGGCATTAGTGAGCCCAAAAGGCATCACCAGGTACTCAAAATGTCCCTCCGGAGTATTAAACGCCGTCTTCCATTCATCCCCCTGCTTAATGCGGATAAGATTATACGCCCCCCTGAGGTCAAGCTTGGTAAACCAGCAAGCACCTCTAACTCTAGAGAATAGATCCGAAATCAGGGGTAACGGATACTGATATTTAATAGTAATTTTATTGAGGGCACGATAATCAATACAAGGCCTTAAAGAACCATCCTTTTTGGCCACAAAAAAAAACCGGCACCTAAGGGTGAAGAGGATGGTCTAATATGACCCTTCTCCAACGCCTCCTTAATATAGGACCGCATAGCCTCGTGTTCGGGTACAGATAAATTGAAGAGCCGACCCTTGGGAAATTTACACCCCGGGCTTAGTTCAATTGCACAGTCATAACTCCTATGAGGAGGCAAGGACGCAGACTCATTCTCACTAAATACATAATAAAAGTCCGCCAAATAGTCAGGAACATCATGCGACTGAGGAGAGGTGGAAAAAACCGGAGCCTCACTAAAGGCACACCGACAACCCCAACTCACCACAGACACAGATTTCCAATCCAAAACTGGATTATGAATTTGCAACCAGGGAAACCCCAGAACAACGGCATCATGCAGACCATGCAATACCAAAAATCTGCAATTTTCTTGATGGTCAGGGGCGACCCGCATGACCACCTGGGTCCAAAACTGAGGTTTATTTTTAGCCAAAGGAGTAGCATCAATCCCCCTCAAAGGGATAGGCGTCTGCAGAGGTGTCATCGGAAATCCACAACGTTTAGCAAAATCCAAGTCCATTAGGTTTAGCGCTGCTCCCGAATCCACAAAAGCCTTGGCGGAAAATGTGGACAGGGAGCAGATCAGAGTAATTGCCAGAAGAAACTTAGGTTGAACACCACCAACAGAAAACGTGTGTGCAAAGCGTTTCTCTCGTTTAGGACAAACAGAAATAATATGCGAGGCATCTCCACAGAAAAAACACAGCTTATTACGCCTTCTGAACTCCTGACGTTGCGCCTTAGACAATACTCTATCGCATTGCATAGGTTCAGACGTCTGTTCAACCGGTGGCAACCCCTCTCATGCAATCCTGCGTTCACGTAAACGCCGATCAACCTGAATGGCTAATGACATAGAATCGTCCAGACCAGAGGGAACAGGAAATCCCACCATAGTATCTTTTACGGCTTCTGACAAACCCTTCCGAAAGAGAGCAGCCAAGGCATTATCATTCCAGGTAGTAAGGACCGCCCACTTTCGGAACTTTTGACAGTACAACTCTGCAGAATCTCGACCCTGGTTCAATGCCAACAGGGTCTTTTCAGCCTGATCAATAGCATTAGGTTCGTCATACAACAACCCCAAAGCTTGAAAGAATGCGTTCACATTAGTCAGAATAGGATCATCTGGTTTCAAAGAAAACGCCCAATCCTGGGGATCGCCATACAGCAAAGAGATGACAATTTTAACCTGCTGCGCGGAGCTCCCTGACGAGTTAGGCTTCAAGGCAAAAAATAATTTACAATTATTTTTGAAACTCAAAAATTTAGATCGATCCCCAAAAAATACATCAGGTGTAGGGATCTTTGGTTCAACAGCATGCGAACGAGCAAGGTAGGCGGAAATTCCCCGCACTTCCGCAGCGAGCTGCTCCACATGATCAGACAATTGCTTTATCTCCATTGAGAGAAAAAAAAAAATTCCCCCTACGGCCTCAGAGATATAGAGGAAAGAATATACACACACCTTTTTTTTTTTTTTTAAACACAATTCTTTCCTGCTATTGAGTACCCTAGGATCTGCGGTATGGCGGGTGATTCTGTTATGATTGAGTCACCGTAGGAGGCAAAAACAGAAATGCTAGCTAAGTCCAGAAAACCAGAGAAGTTGACAGCTATCGGATTGCAGACCCCTGAACCTATCAACACAACTAGCAGTAGCCGTGGGGGGTTCCTACGATGCCCTAGACCCCTCGATCACAGCCGGAGAATTAAATAGGCCTAAAGAAAGAAAGGGGGAATCTAAACTGCCCCAGAGCAGACCCCAAAGCAATAGGCAGCCCCCAACATATAATGACGGTGAAGCAAGATGAAAATACTAACACAGACAGAAAGATAGACTGAGCAAAGAGGGGCCCAAGCTAACTTGATAGAAAAGGACAGGAAGGCTGCTGTCTGCAATCCGTGAAAAACCCTATGAAAATAAGAGCCAACAAACTGACAGTGAAAAAGGCCCTGAAGACGCTAGGCTTCAAAAAAGCTATGTCAGCACTCAGGAATATACTGAAGACAGAGCTACAGGCAAAAGGAGATTCAGCTCACCCCAGCAGGGGATGGCAGAATACTGAAAAGCAAGGAAAACAAAAAACAAAACAAAAAGGCTAACAGCCAAAACAGAAAACTTAGTTTTAGGGAGCAGGAATCACACTGGTGTCCTAGAAGTCCACAGAGAAATCACCCGCAGGGCAGAAGGGCGTCGGCAGCCTTATATCCAGTCTGTGACTCCACTCAGCCAGTCATCCTCATTAGACTCAGGTGTCTAATAATCAGGCTTACTACCTTCCTTCACCAGAATAGGGAGTTCACCAGACCCCAGTGACGAAGGGGAAAATGAACTCACAACAGGGTGAGGTTATTGTAGCAGAGATGTGTGAATGGTATACAGGGGCAGGAGCAGCCAGTGTGTGATTAAATCTGTTAAAGAATAGATTAAGTTCATTAAGCCCCTCTTTATCTACAACCATCCTGCAGACAGTCTGTCTATGCCCAGATATAGACTTTAGACCCTCCCAGACTTCATGGATCCTTTTCTGTGACAATTTCAGTTCAATCCTTCTCTTATAATTAGCCTTTCCCTGCCTGATTAGATACTTCAGATCCTTCTGAACCTTTCTCAGCCTGCCCTTGTCACCTGATCTGAAGGCCCACTTCTTCTCTTTGAGAAGAGCCTTTATTCCGGGGCTGATCCATGGTTTGTTGTTAGAGAAGCACCTCACTACTTTTGTGGGTACCGTGTTGTCTACACAGAAATCAATGTAGTCCGTTATACAGTGTGTGAGAGCTTCCATGTCATCACCATAGGAATCTTGCAGCACATCCCAAGTGGTTGTTTAAAAGCAGTCTCTCAGAGCATCATCACTCTCCTCAGTCCATATCCTCACTGTGCGAGTGACAGCAGGTTCTCTCTGTACAAGTGGCTTGTACATGGGTTGGAGGTGCACTAGGTTGTGATCCGATCTTCCAAGGGGTGGTAGGGCTGACGAGGCATATGCCCCTCTCACATTGGCAAAGAACAAGTCCAATGTTTTGTTGTCTCTAGTGAGGCAGGTAACATACTGTGTGCAACTGGGTAGTATGGATGCTGGAGACACATGATTGAAGTCTCCCGAAACCAGAAGGAGTGCTTGGGGGTGAAGGGACTGCATCATGCTCACTGTGGATTGTAGGACCTCAGTGGCGGCATCAGCTTTCGCAGAAGGGGGGACATATGCAGCTATCATGATTACATGCGATATTTCCCTCGGTAAATAAAAAGGTCTCAAGCCCACAGCTAATAGCTCAATGTCCTTACAGCATGTTTGCTCTTTGACCACGATGTGCCTAGAGTCACACCATCTATCATTCACAAATATCGCCAGCCCTCCACCTTTCCTCTTACCGCTCTCCCTTGTCCTGTCCGCGCGAGCTGCTTTTTTCTTCTGCCTCAAAACCTGATCTTCTTGGCAGGAAAGAAGCTGCAGCAAAAACGCAGGTTTAGGGGTGTGTTATTTGGTGCGGAATGGTGCGGGTTTTTGGTGCGTTTTTTGGTGTGTTTTTTGTGTCTCTTTGTCCATGCTAATGTCCATGACTTTTCTGCAGAAAAAATGCAGCAAATAATGATACCTGCGTTTTTTCAACACCCATTCAAGTCAATGGGTGAAAAACGCTGTAAAAATGCTGAAAGTGACATGCTCTATGTCCAAAAAACGCAGCAAAGCACAAAATCCTGATCACACAAAAAGCCATTGTGTATGCATGAGATTTCTGAAATCTAATAGGTTTTCCTGGTACTGTAAAAATCAGCAGGAAAATTAGCATAAAAAAAGCAAAAAAACGCAACAAAAGCGCCCAGTGTGAACTTACCCTAAGTCTCCACTCAGTCTTCTTTTTTGTAAGGCTATGTGCACACGTAACGGAACTCTCGCGGAAATTACCGCGAGAATTCCGGATTCCATTCCGCGGGAAAATCGCATTTAAATTCCCGCGATGCAGCATCAGTAGTAAAAGATAGGATGTAAAAAATAATTAAAAAAATAAAATATGTTGTTATTCTTACCTTCCGGTGTCCCGCGCAGCCTTCCTGCCTCTCTCCACGCTCCGGGTCCCAGTAATCCTTTGCGCGAATGACCGCGAGACTTCGCACTCCCGCGACGTCATTGCGAATGACCGCGAGACATCACGCTCCCGCGACATCATCGCGAATGACCGCAATACGTCGTGCTCCCGCGAGATCGCGATGTCATAGCGGTCATTCTTGCAAAGGATTACTTGGACCGGGAGCGTGGAGAGAGGCGGGAAGGCTGCGTGGGATGCCGGAAGGTGAGAATAACAATATTTTTCATTTTAATTCTATTTTTTACAGGGATATGGTACCCACAGCCCCGAGGAGAGTCTCCCCTCCTCCGGATCGTGGGTACCATCCGCAAATGTTCTGCTTACTTTTCGCATGGTGTGCACAGCCACATGCGGAAAGTAAGCAGAACAATGCATTCCTATGTGTGCGGGATCGCCGCAATTCCGCTAAATTAATGAGTATTCTGCGTTTTTTACTGCGAAGCGATTCCGCCGCGGAAAAAAACGCAGCTTTAGCACAGCATTGCGTAATCCCATAGGAATGCATGGGATGCTTATTTTTCGCGTTTTCGTGACAAAATCGAGCGTTTAAAACCACCGCGAGAGCGCGAAAAAAAGGCAACGTGTGAACGTAGCCTTAGCTAAACATGCCCAAATCCTGTAACCCTTCCTCATAGGACATGGTTTGCAGTCCGGTCACCATTCTGGTCGCTCTTCTCTGAACTTGCTCCAGTTTGTTGATGTCTTATTTAAAATGTGGCGCCCAAAACTGGACACAGTATTCCAGACTGAAACTTTGTGAAGGCAAAGGATGCTCACACCATATAATAATTTGATTTAGATTTATATTTTGCTCTTTTACTTTACATTCTGTTTGCGTCCTACAGCCTCTGCGTTGCACTGGCTGCAGAAAGGGTTAACTGAGAATCCTTCAGTGAGTTCATTTTGATTGTCCAATGTGAGCATTTGTAACTTTTTTATCTGTCTTTTTTAGCTATTCTCTACTCATTTCATGTATGACCACAGATCACATCAAGGTTGAATGTGTGGAGAAACAAAGTCCGTAAAAGCAAAACGGTGTTCAGTTTTTAAATCAAATTGAAAAAAATGATTTCTAGCTCCAAGTACATGCAACTGAAGTAAAAAAGAAATTGCCCTGAGAGGTTCAGTTCTTGTTATGTTATGTAAAACAAATACACAAAAAAATTGAATTTCCTTTATTAGTTTCTTTACCCACGTGATAATTTCCATTTCTGGGCTGCCAACGTTGACCTTTCAGTTCCGGACAGATCTGCTCTGGCTAATGGAATTATTTGTGTACATTCATCAGACTGTTACTGCGCCATCTGTTGTCACAACAAATCTTTTGAGGAACATCAGTAGTAAAATACATAGTAAGTGCGGAAACAGAGTGGAATAATGTGCGCCGATTGTAATCATTCAGATTCCCAATAAGCATGGTAAATGAAGAATAATGTAATATCGCTGGATGATTACAGAACTGAAAGCTTTGATGAGTTATGGATTTCAATTAAAAACATGCCTTAAGCAATTTCAGATATTACATCATTTTTCAAAGGGATAAAATGATTCATGAGTCAAAAGTGGCTCAAAAGTGTCCCTACATTGTGGTACGTCTCTCGAACTTTTGATAAAAGTGCTTCAAAGCAAAATAAAAGAAATTGACTTTTTGCACAATCGGGTATGCTTACCATTCTATGTTTCGGGGTGATATACACTTGGAATATAGCATCCTATTAGTCCTTCACAAGTACATGGGACTTCAGCACACTACTCATAATTATAATAGAAGCACAACCACGTACAGCCCAGCTTCTTACCGCAATAGCCTGGGGTTCCACACACTGTCTTCATTGTCACTTGGTCATCCACAATTTTTGAAAGTCCAAAGTCGGCTGGAAAATCATAAGACAAGATTACTTTCAAATCCGTTTTTCATATTTTATATGCAACAATTATGTATAATTACATAAAAATAGGACATGGAATACAAGGGAGACTAAGACACAATAGTATGACATCCCACGGCACTCTCTTGTATATGCAGTTAAGATTTAAGCTTTATTGATAAGTCAACATATGGAAATAGAAAGGGCGGCGAGCGTTAACGTTTTGCTCTAACCGGGGCCGGACTGACCATCTGGCAATTCTGGCAAATGCCAGAAGGGCCTGTCTGGTCGTGGTCCGCCTTGTGTGCTACCTTGTTAACTGAATCAGTATTCTCAAGACACCCATTCTGTTAAGATATGGGACGGAGCACAATGTCACTGACTCCATCACTTACCCCAGCAGGCCATGGGTATCATTAGAAATATTGGTCTTGTAGTAAATCTTGCTTTCCTTCATCCGGGGTGATATTAGTAATATATCCCATCTGGTGCTTGGGGACAGGGACAGCATTGGCCTGGGTGATTTCAAATGTCAGGGCTGAATTTCAGTCCCAGTCTGTAACTGGCTCTAACCCACACCTTGGTCACGGCCTATGTCCTATGGTTCACAGCAGATACAGAGGCTGACTGTTAGTTAGTCCAAATGTAGAAATGTACAGTAATCAAAAGAGAATGCTATGACATTAGTAAAAGGTCAAGATAGCTTTATACTGCCCCAAATATGAAAAAAATAGTCTAAAGTGTCAGTTCCGACATATGCTCAATAGAATCTTGTCACTGTGCAAACATGCACAGACATACCCCACTTGTCACCGCACCAGGGCAAGTGGGAAGAGCAAGGCTAAGCACCAGAACTGGAGCATCTTATGGATGCACCATTTCTGGGGAGCTTGTGGGCTAATGTTTTTAGTCCGGGAGGGTGCCAATATCCATGGCGCCTTCCTAGGCTATTAATATCTGCCCACAGCTGCCTTGTTTAGCCTTTGCTGGTTAAATTAATTATAGGGGGGACCATATGTCATTTTTTGGAGGGGGTCTTCCCTATAATAACCAGTAAAGGCTAAGTATACAGCTGTGAACTGATATTAATAGCCTGCAAACCTTTATGGCTATTGGCCCCTTTCCAGAATTTTAACATCAGCTCCCAGCCGTCAGTGGCTCAGCTGGTTCTGAAAAGTAAAGGGGACCCCACACCGTTTTTTGAAATTATTTCTTTATTACCTAAATTGACAGGTGCCAGCTTGTGAATACACTCATCATCGTACACCTGCTCTCACTGCTATAAGCGAAACTAGGCGTATGATGAGAGTAGTACTCTCATCAGCCGACACCTGTGGCCGGCAGTAACATTTTCACTGCCGGTCACAGTTGCTGGCACACATGCTGTCATCTGTGTGACAGTGTGGGAACAACAGCACTGTGACTGGTGGCACTGTGACTGGCAGCGCCATGACTTGCATTTGAATGGGGTCTAGATTCAAGATCGGGTATCATTCTGACGGACGGCCATCCGACGGACCCGAACATCCACAGGTCCGCCCATCACTAATGGTAAGATTTTAATACTAGAGGTTAGGACCATCATGAATTTGGGTACAGCTTGACGGTGGTCGGATGGCTTTTACGCTTTGTTTAATCAAAACTGGAGTTAACTAAGTATCTTGTTTATTTATATTCGCTATTCCTCTTATTTACTTACAGCAGGGTATATGTTCATTTTCTTTCTGTCTTGGGATTTGTCAGTATAGCATCTGCATTTTTCTTAACATGCATCCTTTTGAAAATACAGCAATTTCCAAATCATACATGGTTCCATACGTGACTGTATCTTTTCACTGTGATTTGGTTTTGTTCTTATATCAATATGGTAAGCTTGGTTTTGTTGCCATTTCTGTAGTAAAATTGGTTCTGATATGTGTGGCAGGGCTGAGGGTCGTGTAATCGATGGGAGATATGTGTCTCATAAATGGCTTGTCTCCATAATGTAAGGCATAACAAATGTTGCTGTATTATTATTATTTTGAAGGACCTGTAGTGAGGTCACAGTCATGTGACCAGTCAGCTGCTGGGTTCGTGGGTGTGGCTACACCCTTATAATGTGAGGGGGGTATACACCTCCTGTGTGCGCTGAGGCTCGCGGACTGAGCCTGAAGGAAAGGACATTTTGATGATATTTTGTCGCCTGAACTGAAGGCTGTTTATTTTTGGTGACATGCTGTTTGGTTTATGACGTAATAAACTGCATGAACTTCAAGGGAACCTGCCTCCTGACTGTCTCCCATCGCACCTAAGTAAGTAGAATCCCTACAATTGGTGACGAATGCGGGCAGAGTTCCCAGCAGAGACGTGAGACCGTTGCTGCATGTCCTGGGTAAAGTTTTCAGCGAGGCAGCAAACTCTATAATAATGAAGGACCTGCTGAAACACCTGGACCAGGCCCAGACACAGCAACAGGAGGCCAACAGGCAGTTCTTACAGCAGAGCCAGCAGGAGCAATGGCAGCAGAGCCAGCAGGAGCAATGGCAGCTGATGCAGCTTCTGGCAACCGCCATCCAGGAGGGCAGGACGAGCGCCCCAACCCCAGGTCCGGCTGATGCCACCCACGTCACTTAGGCGGTAAGACAAGCATTGCAAAAAATGACCCCTGAGGATGATGTGGAGGCCTTCCTGATGGTGTTTGAGAGGGTGGCTGAGAGGGAAAAACTTCAGCCAGAGCGGTGGGCAGAGGTACTGGCCCCATACCTAATGGGGGAGCCCCAGAGGGCATACTTTGACCTGACTGTACAAGACGCAAGAGAGTATCCCAAATTAAAAGCGGAATTCTCGCACGCTTGGGGGCAACAATGACTACCAGGGCACAGCGAGTTCATCGCTGGGCCTATCACAGGGACAAACCGCCGAGCTCCCAAAAGTTCGACCTCTTGCACCTGGTCCAGAAATGACTGCAGCCAGAGTCGTCTTCCCCGGCACAGATGGTAGAGCGAGTGGTCATGGATCGGTTTGTGCATTCTCTGCCGAGACCCCTACAGCAGTGGTCCCCAACCTTTTTTGCACGAGGGACCGGTTTCAAGCAAGACCATTCTTCCATGGCCCGGCAGGGCGGGGATGGAGGTGTGGCAGGGGCGGGGCTTTGGTCATAAGGGGGCGGAGCTGTGGACGCAGTTGTAGTGTAGCAGTGCATACTTATAATTAAATAACATTTATAATGTGACTCAACTCACCATAGGTTTTGAATGAGTGCTCCATCACCCCATTCTTGCCTGCTCCATCACCCCATCACTCCCTTCTCCCCATCACTGCCATCTCTCCATCATTGCCTTCACCCCATCACTGCCGTCTCTCCATCACTGCCTTCACCCCATCACTGACGTCTCTCCATCACTCCCATCAATGCCTTCTCTCCATCACCCCCATCATGGCCTTCTCCCATTACCCCCTCATGGCCTTCTCCCATCACCCCAGGCATCATGGCCTTCTCCCATTACCCCCTCATGGCCTTCTCCCATTACCCCCTCATGGCCTTCTCCCATCACCCCCTCATGGCCTTCTCCCATTACCCCCCTCATGGCCTTCTCCCATCACCCCAGGCATCATGGCCTTCTCCCATCACCCCCTCATGGCCTTCTCCCATTACCAAACACAGACAAACACACACACACATACATGTACACACACAGACAGACATACATATACACACACACACATTATATATACACACAGACAGACATACATACACACACACACATTATATATACACACACCACCTCTCACCTGTCCGCAGCATCGCCCGTGCTTCCTCGCTCTGACACAGCAGCCGTGCCCTCCTCTCTGGGTGGCGGGCAGGAAGCTGGACGGGTCCTTGCAGCTCCGCTCCTGCTATTCCCTCTTGCAGACAGCGGAGCTGCTTGATCGCTCCCTGCCCGCCGCTACACGCAGTTTAAGAATTGCTGCGCGCCGCCCCAGCCCCCGCTACACCACTGAGCGCCCCTGGCTCCCCTTGTGTCCGCGGACCGGCAAGGGCACTGCAGCGGCCCGGTGCTGGGCCGCGGACCGGCGGTTGGGGACCCCTGCCCTACAGACTTGGGTGGCCCAGGGTGATCCCCAAAATGCCGATGAACTGGTAGGACTGGTCAAAAGATACCAGGGGATGGAAGGCTCCTTGGGGAAGCAGCCCATTCTTTATTGGGGGTCCCAACAAGGGGCGGAGTCCCAAAAAGGGCTGGGTCGTCCAAGGTCAAAAGGGGTGGGGGAAGTGGTGCCCAAGGTCCCCACGGGTGATATTATTTGCTGGAAGTGTCACAGGCCAGGACATATAGCTGCCCGTTGTTCCCAGACCACCGAGCAGATGGACTGCAGCAAGGGACGCCGTAGTTCATAATACGCATATCCAGCTTGCAGTGTGAATTCGCCACCTAATGAGCGGCCACAAGCGTGTCCCGTGAAGGTGAACAGGCGAGCAGCAATGGCGCTTCTAGACTCCGGGAGCTTGGTGACCCTTGTGAGAGCCAGTTTTCCTCTCAACATACTCCCGGGTAAAAAGATTGGCGTTCGGTGCATACACGGCGATGCAAAGGACTACCCTATGGCTAGGGTGAATATTGAAATGGCGCATGGCACCGAGTCGCATGAAGTTGGCATTGTTCTAGACTTGTTGCATCCTATAATTATTGGCCGGGATTTCTGTCTGTTTTGGGATTTGTGGGGGAAGGGTTCTGAGTGTGCTAGCAAGAGCAGGGAACCAATCCACCCCAATGAGGTATGGCCACCACCAGAGGCAGACGGGTTTCCTTTATGTGTCCTTGTTGGGGATGAAGAGGAAGGGTCCCTGCTCCTGACATCCTGGAGTTAGGGGTGGCCGGGGAGAATTTTGGGACTTTCCAACATAGGGACCCCACGCTGAGGGAAGCCTTTAGCAATGTCAACCTCATTAATGGGGTTGCACGAGAGCCGGGAGCAGACACAAGGTTTCCCTCTTTTATGTTGAGTGGGAATTGTTGTACCGGGTCACGAAAATAAGGGAGGAGGTGGTAGAGCAGTTAATAGTACCAGGCCCCTATAGACAGAAAGTGTTGGACATGGCCCATTCACACATCTTGGGGGGACACCTGGGGGTGGAAAAAACACAGGAACGGATTGTACAGAGGTTCTATTGGCCTGGGTGTCACCGGGAAATAGCAAACTATTGCAGGTCCTGCTCGACATGTCAGTTAACTGCCCCTACATCTCATTTTCGGAACCCTCTTGTGCCACTGCCCATTACTGAGGTGCCATTTCAAAGAATTGCCATGGACTTGGTCGGTCCCTTAGGCCTCTTTCACAATTCAATTTTTTTCATCAGTCAAAATCCGCCAAACGGACGGATCGCGGATCCGTTTTAGTACTGATGACAACGGATGGCACCCGTCCGTTTTTTTTGACGGATCTGACAAATGAAGAATTTTAAAGGAATCACAGCCTGGAAAACGAGAGAGAGAGAGAGAGAGAGAATTTTTTTTTTTCTTTTTCCGGCACCCAGAAACAATTTCGGGTTAAGTGAGTGTCTGGAGGATCCGCCAGAGAAAAAAACGTTGCAAGCTTCGTTTTGAAATCTTTGAGGATGGTGACGGACAGCAACTTTTGGCGGATCCGCAAAAAAAACGGATGCAACGGACGGCAATCCGTCACAATCCGCCAATAATGGAAGTCAATGGGTAAAAAAACAGATCCTCAAAAGAAAATTGCGGATCCGTTTTTTTTCAAAACCTGGCAGATTGTGACTGATTGTAAAAAACTGAAGTGTGAAAGAGGCCTTAGTTAAATCAGCTCGGGGCCATCAGTATATATTAGTCATCCTGGACTATGCCACACGCTATCCTGAGGCCATTCCCCTGAGAAACTCCTCCGCGAAGAGTATAGCCCGCGAGCTGGCCCATGTGTTTTCCCAGACGGGTTTGCCGAAGGAGATCCTGACCGACCAGGGGACACCTTTTATGAGCAAGGTGATGGGGGAATTGTGCAGAGTCTTGCAAGTCTCCCAGTTGAGGACTTCAGTGTACCATCCACAATCAGATGGCCTTGTTGAGAGGTTTAACAAGACACTGAAGAGCATGCTGAGAAAAGTCATAGAGAAAGATGGTAGAGACTGGGATTGTCTCTTACCGTAATTGCTGTTTTCTATCCGTGAAGTCCCCCAGGCCTCCACGGGGTTCTCGCCCTTCGAGTTTCTGTATGGCCGACATCCGCGAGGTCTCCTAGATATAGCCAAGGAAACCTGGGAAGCCAAAGTCACGCCCCACAGAAGCGTCATTGAGCATGTGGCACTGATGCAGCAGAGGGTTGCGGAGGTGATGTCCATTGTTAAAGAACATCTCCGCCAGGCACAAGAGGCTCAGACCAGGGTCTACAACCGGTCAGCGAGAGTGAGGCAGTTCAATCCGGGAGACCGAGTTCTCGTGCTAATCCCGACGGTGGAGAGTAAGTTCTTGGCCAAGTGGCAAGGGCCATATGATGTGGTGGAGAAGCTGGGAGACGTAAACTACGAGATCCACCAACCTGGAAGACGGAAGCCATGCCAGGTTTATCATGTCAACCTCATCAAGCCGTGGAAAGATAGAGAGCCGGCGGTAACTCCGTGCTTGCTAGGCAACCTAGAAGGGGAGGTTGGAGCGGGTACCATAGCAGAGACACTATCGAAGGCCCAGAAACAGCAATGCTGGGAGTTACTCCAGAAAAACAGGGACCTGTTTTCAGAGTTGCCGGGGTGCATGAAGGTGGTGGAGCACGAAGTTCTGATCGAGCCACATGTGCGGGTGAACGTGAAACCGAATCGTATTCCTGAGGCCCGGCGAGATGTAATCTCCAAGGAGGTGCAGTGTATGTTGAAGCTCGGGGTCATTGAGGAATCCAAGAGCGACTGGTTGAGCCCGATTGTCCTGGTCCCAAAACCTGAAGGTGAATGGATGTTCTTAAACGATTACTGGAAGCTGAATGAGGTCTCCAAATTCGACGCTTATCCCATGCCACGCGTTGATAAGCTCATCGAGAGACTTGGACCTGCCAGGTACATAACCACTTTGGATCTGACAAAGGGATACTGGCAGATCCCCATGGCACAGGAAGCTAAGGAGAAGACGGCATTCTCCACACCAGATGGGTGCTTCCAGTATGTCCGGATGCCGTTTGGCCTGCAGGGAGCTCCGGCAACCTTCCAGAGGGCTATGGATAGAATCCTTGCACCTCATAAGCTATACACTGCCGCGTACCTGGATGATATCGTCATCTTTACCCCGGACTGGGAGTCTCACCTGGAAAAGGTCCAAGCAGTGTTTGACGCTCTAAAGGAGGCAGGGTTTACAATAAACCCAAAAAAGTGTGCCTTGGGTAAGGAGGAAGCCAAGAACCTCGGATATGTAGTGGGGCGTGGCGAGATCAAACCCCAAATCAATAAAGTGGAGGCAATTCAAACATGGCCGAGACCTCTGTCAAAAAAGCAAGTCAAAGCCTTCCTGGGGATTGTGGGATATTACAGGAGGTTCATCCCAAATTTCACCACAATGGCTGCACCTCTAACTGATCTGCTTAAGGGGACAAAGTCAGTGATGGTCAGCTGGTCCGAAGAAGCAGAGTCAGCCTTCCAAGAAATGAAGGGAGCTCTTTGTAAGCAACCCGTTTTGGTGGCCCCAGACTTTAAATGTGAATTTGTCCTCCAGACAGATGCCTCAGATGTCGGGATAGGAGCAGTCCTTTCCCAAGAGATACGTGGGGAGGAGCATCCTGTTCTTTACTTGAGTAGGAAGTTGACTTCTTGTGAGAGAAATTACTCGGTTGTAGAGAAGGAGTGTTTGGCCATAAAATGGGCAGTGGATACATTACGGTACTACCTAGTGGGACGGAAGTTTAGATTACTATCTGACCATGCCCCACTCAGGTGGATGAGGGAAACAAAAGGTAAGAATTGTAGGGTCACCCGCTGGTCCTTAGCCCTACAAGACTTCAGCTTCCATGTAGAGCATAAGGCCAGGAAGCTACATGGGAATGCCGATGCCCTCTCCAGAATCCCTTGCCTGGTAGGTGAAAGTGCCAAGCCCCACGGCTTTAGGCAGAGGGGGGAGGTATGTGGCAGGGCTGAGGGTCGTGTAATCGATGGGAGATATGTGTCTCATAAATGGCTTGTCTCCATAATGTAAGGCATAACAAATGTTGCTGTATTATTATTATTTTGAAGGACCTGTGGTGAGGTCACAGTCATGTGTCCAGTCAGCTGCTGGGTTCATGGGTGTGGCTACACCCTTATAATGTGGCCTGCTCATGAACAAGGCAGCTGTATGTGAGGGGGGTATACACCTCCTGTGTGCGCTGAGGCTTGTGGACTGAGCCTGAAGGAAAGGACATTTTCATGTTATTTTGTCGCCTGAACTGAAGGCTGTTTATTTTTGGTGACATGCTGTTTGGTTTATGACGTAATAAACCGCATGAACTTCAAGGGAACCTGCCTCCTGACTGTCTCCCGTCGCACCTAAGCGAGTAGAATCCCTACATATTCTATTAGTTGTATCAGTGTCGTAAACTTAATTCTATGCTCGGATCACATTTTTAATTATGTAGTGATAGAGTGCTTCTGGTATTTGGACCTACAACTCCTTATTTCTGAAATCCTCTTTGCAATAGAAAAAAACACATCCAGCTGCAATGCTTCTACAATTAAATTCAGGACAGAAACATTACAGATCGCTAAAGAAATTAAAACTTTCCATGATGATCTCAAGTCCACACACACTTGTTTTTTATAAACTATTCCTTAAAAGCCAATACTGTAAAACTTTACATAGTAATTGTCATGATCCAGGATGGGCTTTGTCTTTGGCCCGTCCTGGTCAGACAGGGGTTAATTGTTTCTGCCTCTCTCTGGCAGAGGGCGGCTATTTAATGCTCACTTGACCTAGGTCCGGTGTCAGTTATACTCCTGCCCTCGGCTGAGTTAGTTGACCTTGTGCGTACGTGTGCCTTGTGCCTGATATCTTGCTTGCTTGTTTGGTTTTGACCCGGTTCTGTCCCTGTTACGAGTTCTGCCTGTCCCTCTTGTACTGTGCTACCTCTCTGTGTATGACCCTCTGCCTGTGACTTGACTATTCTTTGCTCGTCCCTCTGGTACCGTACAGCCCTCTCCGTGTACGAACCCTCGCTTGTCTGACCTGCGTTTTCCTCTCCTCCTCCACAGTTTCCCTGCAGTAGGTACATTATATCATGTGCAGCAGTAGGACGCTAAGCCCTGCCCCCTGCAGTCACATGATCTAGGTCCTGGGACTCCTTACTATTTTCAGTGCTGCAGGTCCTGTCTGCTTGAACCGTCACTACTGTATTGGACCCCGCGTTCTCCCATAGTGTGGGTAAGTCACCCTGCTCGGCGTGGCAGTTTGCCGACGCCGACAGGGTCCTGACATTAGAGTCCTGACAGTAATAATATAAGGAATTCTGCACACCAACAGGCAGGGCCGCCATCAGGGCATTACTGCCCTTTCTGGCATATGGGGCCCGGTAAGCAGACCTCCTCTCTTCTGCTCACCAAGCCCCAGAGGCAGGATTCTGCTGGTCCAATAACTGAACAAGCTTACTTGGACACACGTTCAGTTAACATCTATATTGCCATGCAGGAAGGCTTAGCGTAGGTCAATAGTTAACAACTGCCAGGCAATCACATGAGCTGACATCAGTGCGCACGTTGCCGACATTTGACGCCAATGCCACACACCAGAGTGTCTGTGGCTCAGATTAATCAGGGAGAGGACACGGCTGGACCAAGGCCAAGTAAGGAGAAACTTTTTTGTTTTATTTTTTTTGTAATGCTGCACTATAGGGGCACAATGGAGAGACATGGATGCAGAATTGAGAGACATGGGGGCAGTATGGAGATACATGGGGCAGAATTTAGACACAGAGGCAGTATGGAGAGACATGGGGCAGTATGGAGAGACGTGGAGGCAGTATGGAGAGACATGGAGTAGAATAGAGATACTGTATGGGCAAAATGGAGAGACATAGGGCAGTATGGAGAGACATGGGGGCAGTATGAAGAGACATGCAGGCAGGATGGATTCACATGGGCCTGGAATAGGAGAACATATGGGGCCATGAATGGGAGAACATATGGGGACAGGAACTGGAGAACATATGGGGCCAGGAATGAGACATGTGGGGTCCAGAATCGAAGTCATATGGAAGAAGGATGTGGGACCTTAATACTATAGGGGCTAATTAAGGGATATTAATACTGCTGTGATGTATTCTATTTTTGAAGTTACTGTTTACAGTGGGGGGAGAGGTGCTGTTACTGTGCAGGTTCATGGTCACTTTTGTAGTATTCAGTCATTATGTGGTGGTAATATGTGGTCTGATCATGATGTGACGGTATTTGTCCCTTGTATGTTGTATTATTCCGTCATTCTGTGGTAGTAATAGGTGGTCCAGCCATGATGTGACGGTATTTGTCACTTGTATGTGGTATTATTCTGTCACTAGGTGGTGGTGATATGTTGTCTGGTCATGGTATAGCACTATCTGTTCCTTGCATGTGGTATTATTCATTCACTATGTGGTGGTAATATATGGTCTGGTCATGGTGTGGCATTATTTTGTCCAATCTATTTGGTATTATTCATTCACTATGTGGTGGTAATATGTGGTCTGGTTATGGTGTGGCTGTATTTGTCCTTTGTATATGATATTATTCGGTCACTATGTGGTGGTAATATGTGGTCCAGCCATGGTGTGACGGTATTTGTCCAATGTATGTGGTACTATTTTTCATTTAAAAAATGTATGTGACTCACTCTCTTAAAAGAAAATAAATAAAAATATACCTAAAAAGGGAATTGGATATTTTAACAAATGTTTAATAGGTTAGAGTAGAGCCCGGCCAAAAGAGTCCACCCTGTCGTGGTGGTAGGCTTAAATTTTTTGGGGGCCAAAACAAAAGCTGCTGGCTATATGTGTGATCTGGTGTTCGATGGGAACTGTTAATGTGTGATTGGCGAAGACATGGTGCAGAAGTGGAGTTTTTCCAAGAGTGGAAATTGTGCCTGCTTTCAGACATTCATACAGTTATCGATATATCATGAGTTTTGATTGTTTCTCTAGCAGTAGATGCCTGTGATTATTACACGTTTCCTGTTCTACAGAGATACAACACGTCTGACTCAGATTCTGTTCAGTACTTTAGAAAATATCATACAAAAGAATGAAGAAGGATCGGGTACAGAGAGCAGAGCAAAGGAGATTTGATCAATCAGATGATAGTAAACCTAAAATTAAACGTCTTACAATGTATTTGTGGTTTAGGCACAGGTCAGGAAAATTTAGACTCATTCAGCTTTGCTGGTAAAGCCAGTAGCAAAGTTACTTTAATCTCACATGCTAAAGGCCAGATTCATCAGGACAGGTGTTTTTTTTTATTCCAATCTTACTACAGAGTCTGTTAATTAAAGGGGGTTGTCCACCTTTGGATACAATTTATTTTTTTTGCATGTATTTGGGGCTAAAAATAGTTTTTGCAATTCAGTTTCATAACATTTTTGGTTTTACAAGCTCCTTGTTTCCTTGCACATTCAACTTTTGTGTGGTCTGTGGTCATAAATCTGCAACGCAGAGCTCAGAAAAAATCATAAGAGTTACAAACTTCACATAGTGTCATAATAGAGGGTGTACTGACAGATTCTCAGATAACGCATTCTACAGCCAGCAGTAGACAGGCTATAAAAGGGAAACAAGAACAAATTGTTAAGGAAACCCAACAACAACATTATATTTGGCCCAAAATGCTTGGACTATTTTGTTATTATTACAATGTGTCTAAAAACTAACAAGCAGGTAATTGTTAACAGAGGTAACTACCTGCCTGCTTTACCTGGTGCCAGCTCAGGGGGGTCAATGCCCGCTCCTCACAGTGATTCAGCAGCTCCATGTCAACAGAGAAGCTCTGCTTTTCTTGAGTTGCTCTGTTGATGGGGCGTGACTGCCGATTTAATGCTGATTGCCCACGGGCTTCCCGCCTCCACTCCAGCTGCTGCTGCCTGTCACTTGCGCTGTTGCTTCTGATTTCCTTTTACTTGTGCATTCCGTGTTACTGAAGGTGGTCCATTTTCAGACCGAAATGTCTGTTTTGGATTGCACAAATAAATTAAATTACCATCTTCACATGTGAGAGCCAAGTTTACTTTCAGACAGCAGGGAGTCGGCTGTCAATCAGTATACATCTGCAGTCATGCCCCATCAACAGAGCAGAGTGGAGAAAAAAGAGCTATTCTGTTGACGTGCAGCAGCTGAAGTGCTGGCAGGAGTGGTCTGTGACTGCTCTGAGCCGCCAGAGATTGGTACCAGACACAAAAGCCAGGTGTTTAGCAACTACCTGCCTGTTAGTTCTTAGGCCCATAGTCAAAAAATGCTCCCGCACTGTAGAGTCCTCACAGCTTGCACTGCGTGCAATATGCAAATTCACAAGACTGCAAATTCACAAGTCTACAGACTTGAATACTAAGGGCAGACAATCCCTTTAAATGAAGTCATAAATTTAGCCTAAAATAATTCTGCTAATATTGCACTGTAATACAACTGTCATGGAGCTACTGCAACAGAGAGGGGCCAGAAGATCATGGTGCCTATTAAACAGTACAGGTATTCCTTGCTCTGTCATTGCAAGAATTAATCAGTTCAGTTGATTTCCTGTAGCTTTCCATTATGAATTGTCTCAGCTGTTCTGTGTTGGCCACTCCCCTTGGGTATATGTGCTCAATACTGGCACTTGGGAGTTGCCAGTGATAGTTACAACTTCCTAATTTGATGGTGAAGGACAGTTCTGAATTAGTAACAGTCAGTTGGTGTAGCTTACAGGAGATATCTGCGTTGATTTGGTATTGAGGGTTTATCCTAATTCTCTCCCATTTGGTTTACCCCTCCTAGTGTTCCCTTGATTTCCACTCCATTGATTTGTGAGGGTATTTGTATGAATATAGTTTTCTTTTATCCCTGTCTGCTTACCCCTGTCTGTCTGGTTAGTGTAATTCTAAACACTTCGGCCTCACACCAGCCTTGGGTGGGGGAGGGAACATAAAAGGGTTAAGATATGAGCATAGCAAAGTATGAGATCCCAGTGTTGCCATCATACGGGGTAATCCGGGGACAGGGATTGTCTCGGGTGTACCTAGTTTGAGGGATCATACAGGTGCACACACTCCTTTGTCACTATGTGACAACAATGCCTCAATAATACCTACAAATATCATTAATGCCAGGGGAAACTGACATATAGCAAATAATATTACCATTCTTTGCCCACATAATGCTAAAATATTGTGTTAACATTACTAATTAAATACATTAGAATGAACAATAATTTGCATGCACTATTGAATGCTCACATTGTACAAATATATGCATGTAGGTGCCAGCAGGCTTGCAAGAGTGGGCCACCACCCTCTAGTATAAGCAATATTTGCCACAATATACTTTAATCACTATGTACAGACAAAGGCAGCATATTATCTATAATAATAAATGCCCTAAGCAGCTTCCGGTTGTAAGAACTTCCGTCCAGTTGTAACCGGTGACGGTCACCGCACACCTCTTTCCATGTTAACCCTCAACACACCACTCCTCCTCGACACACACACTCCTCTCACCTTTCACCATCTCCACTCACATCCACTCACTCTTTCACTCCACATACGACCCTTTCTCTCACTCCGTCTCTCATACTCACGCCGTCATCGCCGCTGATCCACGATCCCCGACATCTTCTTCCGCCGGCGCCATCCTGGATCCAGACGTCCTCCACGCCGGCGACATGTTCTTGCGGCGACGCCATTTTGGATCGGCGAAATCCCGCGATAGTCAAGATGGCATCGCCGCAAGAACATGTCGCCGGCGTGGAGGCCATCGGGATCCAAAATGGCGACGGAGAAATCTCGCGAGATTTCGCCGACGCCATTTTGGATCCCGACGGCATCCACGCCGGCGACATGTTCTTGCGGCGGTGCTATTTTGGATTGGCGAAATCCCGCGATACTCAAGATGGCGTCGCTGCAAGAACATGTCGCCGGCGAGGACGACGTCGGGATCCAAAATGGCGACGGAGAAAACTCGCGAGATTTCGCCGACGCCATTTTGGATCCCGACGTCGTCCATGCCGGCGACATGTTCTTCCGGCGACACCATCTTGAGTATCGCGGGATTTCACGATACTCAAGATGGCGTCGCCGCAAGAACATGTCGCCGGCGTGGACGTCTGGATCCAGGATGGCGCCGGCAGAAGAAGATGTCGGGGATCGTGGAGCAGCGGCGATGACGGCGTGAGTATGAGAGACGGAGTGAGAGAAGGGGTCGTATATGGAGCGAAAGAGTGAGTGGAGATGGTGAAAGGTGAGAGGAGTGTGTGTGTTGAGGTTAACATGGCAAGAGGTGTGATGCTATCGCATCCTCCCGATGCGATAGCATTGGGCCATAATCTAGTTATTTAATAATCGACCCAGTTCATTGTTATATAAATTTGTGATTGAGGATAATGTCACATTTGCATGTACTTGAAAAGTGGGGCCCTAGAGTTGGTTACTGGTGGGCCCTTGTCACCCCAGTCTAACGCTGGGTGCCAGAATAATACTGGCAGCAAAACAGATTAAAAGCTAGCCACAATTCTCTTATAATAGTCATCCACAGTGTTTCTGTATATAATGCCACCATACTGTGCCCATCAGAGCTGTTTCCTCCTATTATAGGAAATCAAGGGCAGTGTGTCCGATAGTAGAAGTTTAGAAGACAATAAAAGTGGAGGACTTTCTAGTATCCAGTAGGGCTACTGCTTTCATCTACTGTAATCCAAGAACACAGTTTTAATTTGCAATAATTTTTTTTATAAATTTCAACAACAGGATTAAATACTTTCCTTCCCAAGATTGGTACTTATTGAATTCTCTCTCCCAAAGCTCAATATTTCTATTTTCTTTCAGATCCTTACTATGGTTTGGCATTGGGAGGTGGATAACAGCTTTGCTGTAGTATCGTGTTTACATGAGTGGTTACAATGGAGCTTTGCTGATGATACATTTTTTTAGCAAGTCGGATTAATGTTAATTTTAATGACAGTCATTATCGTCATTGTAAATTACTGGTTTGGTCATTAACATCCACTAATTAACTCTAGAAGCGGTCTGTATTGATTAAACCCCATGCGAAGTCATAGGATGTACTGTACTCTCAGGCATGAGCTGGCCAGACACATTATAGTTTGCCGAACCTGTTGATACAGGCAGGATGAATTGATGACCTAATGTATATTTATTATTTATTATGCTTTGCTTATATAGCGCTATCTTATTTCACAGCGCTTTACAGATAGTATCATCACTGTCCCTAATGGGGCTCACAATCTAAATTCCTTAGCAGTACATCTTTGGAGGAAACCAGAGAACTCGGCGGGAACCAACGCAAACACGAGGAGAACATACAAACTCCTTGCAGATGTTGTTCTTGGCGGGATTTGAACCCATGACCCCGGTACTGTATGGCTGCAGCGCTAAACACTGACCCATTGTCCCATTGTCCCATAGACAATGCATTAAATGGAGGTGCGCATGCTCAATTTTCGCTCCATTCTGATACCCATTCTCTGGACAGGTGGGGATCCAAGCGGTTGGACCCCCAAGATCAGTAAGTTATCCGCTATTCTATGGATACAAGATATCTTATAATCTTTAGTAAAGACCCCTTTAATTCTAACTTTTCGGCCATGTAGTGAAAATGTATAGATGGAAATTATATGCTAACTTTGGTGAAGTGCAATAAACTGTATTTAACAAGGTTCGATTTTACTGTGAGCTGTTCTTAGGAGCATGGGGGGCATGAGGAGGCGTTTGATGGACACAGAGAACTTGTGCATTCCAGTTTCAGCTTAATCAATGAAAAGAATTGTGAACGTGAGAGGCTCTTGAAAGGAGTAGGCTGCTAATATCTTCAAAATGAACATTCAGAGAATGAAAAATACCAAATGACGAGCGGGGAAAATTGTGCACACTTTTCATGTTATAAGTGTTTTATTTTTACATCTCTCGATTTTTTTTAAATTATGACAGAGATTGTTACACACATTTTAAAGAAGCACTCCTCCTCTCATCAAAGTTATATCCTCTTAATATAGTGCAAACATCATATTATACAGTACTGTGTATTTACAATTGCTCATTTTGCCTTTTTATCCTGATAATTATTCTCTTTTCCATTAGGTCTATGACATGACGTGATTAAAAAGTTTCTAGCTGAATCCCTCTAAGCTCTACTGTACGTAGAAACAATGAAATACTCATGCCAACCACAATATATGCTCACCTATACATATAATTATCAAGGTGCTAATCAGGGCCGGCCCGAACGTATAGGCGAACTAGGCGGCCGCCTAGGGCGCCGACCCAAAGGGGGCACCAGAGAAAAAATAGAAAAAATTATAAAAAATCTTTTCAAAAGGCAAAAAGTTTTAGGGATGGAAAGAAATGTGTACATATTTAAGGGCAAATATGACGCAAGAGAGGTTGGTTGGGTTGGCAACAATTTCGATAGAATCTGAAGTTGCTAAACAAATTAATCTCGGTGACTTAGTGTCAACCTTTTAAAAAAAAAGGCAAAATTTTAATTACCTATGGTCGTTTTTGTTTTGTGTTATTGATTACTTTGTATATATTTGTCCTAAACAACTTCTCAGAAGATTAAAGAGTTAGGAGAGAGTTAATTAATCATTGTTGTTGTGGTTTATTTTGCTCCTAAATTTATATCCCAAGTTTTCATCTACTGCCAAGAATAGTAGGGGCGCAACAAAATAGTTTCGCCTAGGGCGCCGTAATCTCTCGGGCCGGCCCTGGTGCTAATCTCTATAGAGCACATCCCAGGACTGTTGTGAAAAAGAGGGAAAAATCGCTATTCAGTTAAACCACCAACGAAGACCCAAACACAAATGATCAAATATCCCATATAGGTAAAGTACAAAATTGGCCCCGTCCTGGCCCAAACGCGCGTCGGGGAGGTCACACTGCCAATCATCCCAGGCCACTATTGTGAACCAGGTAAATGATTGAATACTTGTTATATAATGTCTAGCTTGATAGGTCTGTGCAATGTTCTTTTACAGACTCCTGAAGGCCACATGGGATAGTGCAACATGTATTGATAACACTTTGACCATACTTATGGTATTATTATTATTTATATAGCACCATTGACTCCATGGTGCTGTACATGAGAAGGGGTTACATACAAATTACAGATATCACTTACAGTAAACAAACTAACAATGACAGACTGATACAGAGTGGAGAGAGGACCCTGCCCTTTCGGGCTTACATGCTACAGAATGGTGAGGAAGGAGACAGTAGGGTTGCAGCAGTTCCGGTGTTGGTTGAGGTGATATCTCTGGTAGTGGTGAGAGAGAAGGAGGTAGCGGGGTCATTGCAGGCTGTAGGCTTTCTTGAAGAGGTGGGTTTTCAGGTCCCGTCTGAAGGATCCAAATGAGGTTGATAGTCGGACATGTAGGGGCAAAGAATTCCAAAGGATGGGGGCTATTCAGGAGAAGTCTTAGAGGCGGTTGGGTGAGGAGTGAATAAGTGTGGAGGAGAGAAGGAGTATTAGTATGGTATGAAATTCAGACATAAAGTTACCACAGATAAATGTGCCAATGCGCCCTAATTTTTGCATGTGCATGTTTCACCCCTTCCCCCCTTGTCTCTCTTTGGTTATGTTCAATAAAAATTTTGGACTTTACTTATATGGGATATTTGATAGTTTGTGATTGGGTCTTCGTTGTACGTAGAAACAACAAGTCTCTTTTCCCTACATGAGTCATCATTAGAACTACAATCTTATATCACTAAAAGTCCCTGGATAGCCTAGCTTCACATCCTTTTCAACTCATGACCTAGTTACTCCCTTTTGCTTTTTTTCACTCTTCCTTGTTTCCTTTTGTCAGTGATGTAGGATTGTAGTTCTAATGCTGGTTCATGCAGGATGGCCAAGAAAGCCAAAAGTGATTGCAACCAAAAGGATCACTGCATTTATAATTTGGTGGAAGAAATTTTTTAAGTTTGAAATGAGAAAAGCATGAGTTTTAAATGGGTTGTCCGGTCAGCAACGAGGGTCTGATGTGGGCATCTGATTGCTGGGACCCACGTTGATCGGCAGAATGGGTACGTTTTATCCTCATTATAAAATGCCAACCACTGCTCCATTCGTTCCTTATGGGGCTGCCAGAAAGAAAGTTGAGCTCAGCACTTTGGCAGCCACAGAAAAATGAATATAGTGAAGGTTTAGTAGGCGCACTGCCGCTCCATTCTAACAATAATAAAAGTGCCATTTTCAGCGGTTGTACCTGATTGGTGATAACTTGTTTTCACCAGATAACCCCTTCAAGTTCTTCCAAGCCCAGAAGAGTCTTGGAAATTTGTTGTACAAGTTGTACGTGAATTTAGAGCTCTTAGCAAGCTGATCTCTTTGACCTGATACTTTTGTATGGGTAAGGCCACGTTCACACGCTCAGTATTTGGTGAGTATCTTACATCAGTATTTATAAGCCAAAACCAGGAGTGGGTGATGAATACAGAAGTGGTGGCGTGTTTCTATTATACTTTTCCGAATACTGATGTAAATTTCTGACCAAATACTGAGTGTGTGAACATGGCCTTACCTATAGCAATCCAAGAAAATAGTAGCAGGATAGCGGCGCTGCTTACCCCGCAGTAAGGGGCTGCTGTCTGAGTGCAGCTCACAAAAGAAGTTCAAATGACAGTTATTGAGAGCGGGTTCTTCAATAGGCAAGAACTGTACGGAAAACTCAGAGAAATAAGTATTTTGGATGAAATCTGTGTTTCCTCCTGCTACAAATAGAAGGTAATTTCTTCCTTCTGGCTAACCAATCTTTCTTTCAAAGCAGATAACAAAGCTTGAATATCAATGAGACAATTGCGCCTAGTCTGCATTGTGAACTCTGCCTAAAATGTTCTACAGACGACGCGCGCCAACAACAATCCCGCTCAGCAGCTTTTTATTTCTTAATGGCATCTCTTTTATTTGCTTCACAATTGAAACCTTTTTGAATCAGTGCGTTTTATAGAAAGATAATATTATTCAGGCATACAAAGATTTGGAGGCCAGCTGCACCTTCCTACGCAATCGTGCCATTTACTAGTCAAGTGATCGTAGACTGCACATTTATCCCCTGTAGGACACTAAGTAAAAAATTATTTTGCAGTCTCATGAATTGTTCTATAAAATACAACACAAAATATGTCACTAACTACATACACTTAAAGAGGAACTATCGCTTATTTCTTTTCTCACAAATCAATAGTACAAAAAAGCGTGAAAGTAAGAAACTTTGTAATGTATCTCATTAGAAAAATTTGTTTCTTTCTCCCCCAAAACTGATCCTTCATTCTCAAAATTCTCAATTCATGGGTAAAATCTGTATTCAGTAAACATAGATTTTAGCCTTACTGAAATAGGAATGGGCAGTTGGTGCTTAAAAAGTTCTATGGAGAACTGTAACTATCATTTCAGGAGAATTTGCAGCAGAAAGTTTGGTTTTGCCTTTAGCTTCTCTTTCCCTTCCTCCTCCTCTCCCCTCTCCATTGAATTTTAAAAGCACTAACTGTCATCTCCTATTTCAGTAATTGGAAAATCCGATTTTACAAATCAATTGAGAGTGAGAGATCAGTCCAAGTATTGAAAGAAGCAGATTTCTTGACAAAGAAATATTACAGAGCTGCTTATGTTCATGTGTACTATTGATTTATGAAATGAAAATGTAAATAATGGTTACTCTAATAACATGCATTATTATTATGCTTACTTATATAGTGCCATCATATTCCACAGCGCTTTACAGACATTATTGGCACTGTTCCTATTGGGGCTCACAATCTAGATTCCCTATCAGTATGTCTTTGGGGTGTAGGATGAAATCAGAGAACCCGGAGGAACCCCAGGGAAACACGGGGGAACATACAAACTTCTAGCAGGTGTCGTCGTTGGTGGGATTTGAACTCAGGACCCCAGCACTGCAAGGCTACAGTGACAACCAAAGTTCTTGACTTTTTGTGAAATGATGTAGATAAGACTAAGCTAATGCTACATTTTAGCACGCTGGGTGATATTGTAAATTGTTGCAGATTTTCTTTGTACAATCTGCAGCAAAAATCAACAATTCTACCACATCTCACCCCTTCCATTACCTCCTCTGTGTTGCTTATTACATGGTTACCTGTTTTATAATCAAATTCTTTGAGTTTTAAAAGCAAATTTCTTTAAAGCGGCTTTGTCACATAACCATTGCCTCATGCCGATACACGATCTGACCTAGTCACTAATCTATCCGCTCCAAACGGCCCTTCACTAGCTCCCCTTGTCACACCCCTCTGCATGTGATATCCTTGTTGGATCACATAGTACCCAGGTTATTTTCCTCTTCAATACAAGGACTGGTGCCTAAAACTAAATTAGCACGATGGCTCCCGATTCATCATTGTCCACACCGGCCTTGATGAGGAGGCGTGCCGGAGTCAGAGCTCCCGGATTCATGAAGAGGCACAAGCTTGTTGATGAGTCAGGCGAGTCTGAACAGCGGCATACGAGTGCTTGTGACTTGCCACAAATCTTCAAGGACTGGAGTAAGGTTTTTGGCATAAGGTATGCTACAGCTTGTCATGAATTGATAAGTTGCAGCCCCCATCCCGCTCCAGCTCCTCCCATTTGGCATGGCGTGAAAATTTGACAAATTTTCAGAATGATTTACGCCAGAATTCTGTGCCTATTATGCCGCCTTCACATTTCATTTGAATTGCAATCTTTTATGGGTATCTCTCCCTTTGCCTCACTTTTATCATGTTTATAGTACACTGGCTTGCGAAAGCATTCAATCCCCTTGGCTTTTTACCTATTTTGTTACATTACAACTTGTGTTTGAATAGTTTTGTAATCCGATTTGTGTGTGATGCAACAGCACTAAATAGTCTAAGTAGGTGAAGTGAAGTTAGAAAAATATAAAGATAAATTACATTCATGGGATCCAATAACTAAAAATTGGCATGTGCAGATGTATTCACCCCTTGTGCTATGAATCCCCTAAACATTTCTGGTGCAAGCAATTCCCTTCATAAATCACATTCTTAGTGTGTGCAATCTTAGTGTCATTTGGTCTGTCAGTATATATACACCTTTTCTGAAAGGCCACAGAGGCTGCAACACCATTAAGCAAGAGGCCCCACTAACCAAGCAATACGCACAGCCACCTCTGCAATCACACTGTATCACCAATTGGCCGCATACTAGTTTGATGTCTGATGTGTATGTGCCTTAAAGTCAGAGACAGGAATATCGTCGCCAGTCACAAACGTCAGGGTCACTGTGACGTCAGTCCTCTGAGTACTGTTTGTCGCCCAGTGTCTCTTGAAGTTCTCTATGATGGAGAACAAGCCTACACATAGCTGAAAGGAACGTAAAACAGACAAGGAGGCTACATAAATATTCTCTCTGGGAAGTAGATGAGAAATGATACATCGCTTAGTTCCTTTGCTTTCAACACTTTTTGTAAGTTGAACTTTTATAAGATTTTTTTCCTTGCAGATGTTGTACTATTACGGGAACATTCTGCTCCTGTAAGCGGTGTTACCCAGCGGAGGCCATTCCATTTATTGCCAATTAGCGCACCCAGCAGTCATTAACATTCCTGTTTATAATGAAACCGTTTATTGTCAAACATTAAATGTTTTATTACATTCCTACTAACTTGTGAATAAACCTTTTGTGGCCCATTACCGGGAAAGGACAAACATGTAACACTAATCGCTAATTTTCCCCTGCCACAATGGCAGCCCCTGTGAATAGGCTGCATCCAAATGTTGCAGCTGGCGATCATGGTAAAACCACAACAAGTTTGAAGTGACTTTGGAAAATTGTGGCAAAATGATTTTCTTCCTGTAAACACAACCTGAAGTGGATCTGTCAGCAGGTTTTTGCTGTTTAATCTGAGAGCAGCAAAATATAGAGGCAGAGAGCCTGATTGCAGGGATGTGTCACTTATTAGGTTGTAATTTGTAGTTTCAATGCAATCAGTGTTTTATCAGCAGGAGTTTGTCACTAGAGGACTAGGTCTCATGTGTAAGACAGTCCAGCTAATCTGTGTTACCCCGCTCCCACTGCTGATTGGCAGCTTGCTGACAATGCACAGTGTACACAGGAAGCTGCCAGTCAGGGCGAGATTATACCCAGCTCAACATTATGACCCCTGCTACAGCTACAGCCTAGAAAACAGGGATTCAATCAATACTACACCATGCAGTCTAGTAAGTTGTGCATTGATGGAATCAAGGTTTCTGACATTATATTATGCCACGCTTAGATTCCATAGCAAAAACCTGCTGATAGTTTTCCTTTAAAGCTGAACGATTGTAGCTAGTTGACTGGCTGACATCCTGCCTACTGTTGAATTTATAATATGATGTCCTGTTTTACTGAAAATATAGTTTTATACCACATACCTCACATTTTTTATTACATTACACATTTTCAATTATTATCCTGCAATTTAAGAGTTACCATTATTTTAATATTTATTTAACCCCTTCACCCCCAAGGGTGGTTTGCACGTTCATGACCGGGCCAATTTTTACAATTCTGACCACTGTACCTTTATGAGGTCATAACTCTGGAACGCTTCCATGGATCCCGGTGATTCTGACAGTGTTTTCTCGTGACATATTGTACTTCATGTTAGTGGTAAAATTTCATTCAAAGAACTTGCGTTTATTTGTGAAAAAAACGGAAATTTGGCAAAAATTTTGAAAATTTCGCAATTTTCCAACTTTGAATTTTTATGCCCTTAAATCACAGAGATATGGCACACAAAAAACTTGATAACTAACAATTCCCACATGTTTACTTTACATCAGCACAATTTTGGAACCAAAATTTTTTTTTGTTAGGAAGTTATAAGGGTTAAAAGTTGACCAGCGATTTCTCATTTTTACAACACCATTTTATTTTTAGGCCCACATCACATTTGAAGCCACTTTGAGGGGTCTATAGGACAGAAAATACCCAAAAGTGACACCATTCTAAAAACTGCACCCCTTAAGGTGCTCAAAACCACATTCAAGAAGTTTATTAACCATTTAGGTGCATCACAGGAATTTTTTTGAATATTTAAAAAAAAAATGAACATCTAACTTTTTTTTACAAAAAAAATACTTCAGGTTCAATTTTTTTTATTTTACCAAGGGTAACAGGAGAAATTGGACTGCAAAAGTTATTGTCCAATTTGTCCTGAGTACGCTGATACCTGATTTGTGGGGGGGAACGACTGTTTCGGCGCATGGCAGAGCTCAGAATGGAAGGAGCGCCGTTTGACTTTTTCAATGCAAAATTGGCTGGAATTCAGATCGGACGCCATGTCACGTTTGGAGAGTCCCTGATGTACCTAAACAGTGGAAACCCCCCACAAATGACACCATTTTGGAAACTAGACCCCCCAAGGAACTTATTTAGATATGTGGTGAGAACTTTGAACCCCCAAGGGCTTCACAGAAGTTTATAACATACAGCGGTACAATTAAAAAATCATATTTTTTCCACAAAAATGATCTTTTCACCCAAATTTTTATTTTCCCAAGGGTAACAGGACCCTGAAAGTTATTGTGCAATTTGTCCTGAGTATGCTGATACCCCACATGTGAGGGTAAACCACTATTTGGGCGCATGGCAGAGCTCGGAAGGGAAGCAGCGCCATTTGACGTTTTTGGCTGGAATTGAGATCGGACATCATGTCGCGATTGGAAAACCCCTGATGTACCAAAACAGTGGAAACCCCCCACAAATGACACCATTTTGTAAACTAGACCCCCCAAGGAACTTATCTAGATGTGTGGTGAGCACTTTGAACCCCCCAGTGCTTCACAGAAGTTTATAACGCCCGGGCGTGAAAATAAAAAATTCGTATTTTTTCCACAAACATGATCTTTTAGTCACCATTTTTTTTATTTTCCCAAGGGTAACAGGAGAAATTAGACGCCAAAAGTTGTTGTCCAATTTGTCCTGAGTATGCTGATACCCCATATGTGGGAAAAAACTACTGTATGGGCACACGTCGGGGCTCGGAAGGGAAGTAGTGACGTTTTGGAATGCAGACATTGATGGAATGGTCTGCGGGTGTCATGTTGCCTTTGGAGAGCCCCTAATGTACCTAAACAGTGGAAACCCCCCACAAATGACCCCATTTTGAAAACTAGACCCCCTAAAAAACTTATTTAGATGTGAGGTGAGCACTTTGAACCCCCAAGGGCTTCACAGAAGTTTATAATGCCCGGGCATGAAAATAAAAAAATCGTATTTTTTCCACAAACATGATCAATTAGTCCCCAATTTTTTCATTTTCCTAAGGGTAACAGGAGAAATTGGACCCCAAAAGTTGTTGTCCAATTTGTCATGAGTACGCTGACACCCCATATGTGGGAGAAAACTACTGTATGGACACACGTCGGGGCTCGGAAGGGAAGCAGACTTTGATGGAATGGTCTGCGGGTGTCATGTGCGTTTGGAGAGCCCCTGATGTACCTAAACTATTGAAACTCCCCACAAGTGACCCCATTTTGGACACTAGACCCCCCACGGAACTTATCTAGATGTGTGGTGAGCACTTTGAACCCCCAAGTGCTTCACAGAAGTTTATAACGCTCGGACGTGAAAATAAAAAAATCATTTTTTTCCACAAAAATTATATTTTTGCCCCCAATTTTTTTATTTTCCTAAGGGTAACAGGAGAAATTGGACCCCAAAAATTGTTTTGCAATTTGTCCTGAGTAGGCTGATACCCTACATGTGGGGGTAAAACATTGTTTGGGCGCATGGCAGAGCTTGGAAGGGAAGGAGCACCATATGACTTTTTCAACTCAGAATTGGCTGGAATTGAGATCAGACGCAATGTTGCATTTGGAGAGCCCCTGATGTGCCCAAACAGTGGAAACCCCCAATTCTAACTCCAACCCGAACCCCAGCACACCCCTAACCCTAATCTCAGCCCTAACCCTAGCCCTAACCCTAACCCTAGCCCTAACCCTAACCCTAGCCCTAACCCTAACCCTAATGGAAAAATGGAAATAAATACATTTTTTAAATTTTATTATTTTTCCCTAACTAAGGGGGTGATAACGGGGGGGGTTTGATTTACTATTTATGGCGGTTTTTATTTTTGGCAGCTGTCGCACGCTGAAAGACGCTTTTTATTGTAAAAATAGTTTTTGCATCACCACATATTGAGAGCTATAATTTTTCCGTATTTTGACCCACTGAGTCATGTGAGGTCTTATTTTTTGTGGGACGAGTTGACGTTTTTATTGGTACCATTTTTGGGCACGTGACATTTTTTGATCGCTTTTTATTCCGATTTTTGGGACGCAGAATGAACAAAAACCAGCGTTTCATGAATTTCTTTTGGGGGGGTGCGTTTACACCGTTCCGCGTGCGGTAAAATTGATAAAGGGGTTTTATTCTTCGGGTCAGTACGGTTACAGCGATACCTCATTTAGGTCGTTTTTTTATGTTTTGTCGGTTTTATGCAATGAAAACTATTTTATATAAAAAATAATTATTTTTGCATCGCTTTATTCTGCGAGTGGTCCCCCAGTGGTTCTATTCTGAGGCTAAGACTGCTTAAGGAAGTTTTGTGACATCACGATCACGTGACCATGTAGCCAACAAAGGTCCTTTAACTACGGGAGCCTAGAGGAACTGAAGAGAAAACAGGCTGGTAAGTAAAGTATGTGTGTGTATACATGTGTATATCCAGTGTGTGCGTATAAATGTGTTTTTGCAGCACGTGTGATGATATGATTATATTTGAATAAATGTTGATTTTTTTTTGTTTATTGTTCAATAATAAATGTGGATTGTTGATCATGGAATTGTATCACCTGAACATAAGCCCTAACCCATCTTTCCGAGTAAAAAATAATATAAGACCCTGTCTTATTTTTGGGGAAATATTGTATTGTACTAAGAAATGCTATCCCTGTTCGCCACCATGTTACTTTCATTATGCACTAGTAGTTTGCTGCCTTGCCAGAGTTGAAAAAAAAAGAATAGTGAGCATATGTCAGTTTTGACAACCAGCACATGCTCAGTATAGCAGAGAATAGCCCAGCCCCTGAAAGTGTCGCCCCTGATGATGACCCACTTCAGGGTGGGGACAACAGCTGTGGCAGTGACTGCAGCACCGGCCCCCTAGTGATGTCTCATTTCCGAATCCCCTTAGCATATTAGGTGACTCAAATGGGAGATCACTGAAAGTAAAATACAAAAATGCAGAGAAGAATTTAGTGTAGAGAGGGAAGGGTACAGATTTTTCAATAAAGGTATATTAAAAAAATCTTTCTTTATATTAAATAATTATACTAAATTCACATAGATTTCGGACAATCTCTTTAACTATTGTTTATGATTTTGGAGGCCTGGTCAAACTCTTGCATCGACTCAATAAAGACCATATTTTGACTAGAAGCAGATGGTAATACGTTTTTTGCCTCTAAGCTGTTCAAGGAGCTCTTTCCTGTGGCAGCTCCATCCTTCCTGGACAGACAAAAATGAAATCTCAGGGTTCGTGCCCACGATCAGGAATTGCTACGGTTTTGACACTGCATATTTATGCAGGAGCAAAAATACAGCGTCTAGATGTTACAGCATAGTGGATGGGATTTCTAGAAATCCCATGTCCACTATGCGTGTATATGCACCTGTGGATCATCTGCGGAGAGGGACATGTGGTGCGGGTTTACTAGCCGGAGCATGTAAATTTCTCTTGTGGAGACATTAGTCTCCACAACAAAAATTTCATCAATAGAATGTATTTGGTTGTGGTAAGTCAGCACGGTTCGCAGCCTGGGGTCCACCGTGCGGCGATGGAAACTGCTGCTAGACAATGACGGATACGATATAACAGGTGGGAGTCGGGCACCGGCAGGTAACCACTGACCCGGTCCTTGCAAGAGCGGACTCTGTTACCTCACGGAGTCTGCATTAGCCGGCATATAACCGTGCCCTGTTAAGCTTCACAGCACATGACTGGGAGTAGTACACCGCACAGAGTGGATGCTACGACTACCCTGGGGGTCGCCACTAACCAGCGTGAGAACAGTGCTGGAAAGCACTAGTAACTGCGCACGGCGCCACACGGATAGCCACTGCGGTAACTGCGGAGTTGTGGTGTCTGCACTGTCTGGCGCCCACTGGCGCAAATGGAACCAGAGCTAACTACACTGCAGTGCTAAGCAGTACTAGTGCTAGGTGCAGAGACTAACTCTAAGTCCCTAACTCTTACACAACCGAGGAGGGGGATCTTAATGAGTCAGTCACCAGAATCATACATCCATCATCAGACACACCACTAAAGCAAAAAACTCAATGTCTATCATAGCGCATGTCAGGGCGGTGATGCAAACCTTTTATAGCAGCGTCCTTCCGGGACCTTCCTGATGGTCTAATCTGAGCTGGAGAAGGACCTGAACATGTGACCTCCGATCTCCCATGAGAGATCGTCTCACGGGCATGCTCAGTGGACCAAAAGGAGGACTTAGTCCCTGGAGTTGTTCGCTGCTGACCAGCATGCGTTGCTATAGCTGGACCAGAGGTGGCAGCAGCAACCAAACCTACAATGCTAGTGTGAGCAGAGTGCTGGGATTAACTAGTCCGCTGAGCAGGCACCACTGCGGCCAGCGAGGAATGGGAGACCGCCGAAGGCAAGGCTCGGGATTCCTGCTGTGCAGTGACAGGAACACGACACCTAACAGTACCTGTGTGATTGGAACGCAACTAGACATGTCATCTGCACATCTAGTTGGCAGGTGACTTTATGTATCCAAATTGAATAATTGTGGTCACACACCCGCCTCAACTGGCGCTAACACCAGAGAGTCCGCACAGTACGTGCATTACAAGGAGTAACGAGTCTGCAGTCACAAAGAGTGACTGCAACTTGTACACAAAGTCTGGACAACCCCTTTAATGTCCAGATAGAAAACTGCAATATTATTATTATGGAATAATTTTTAAATGCATACTGAGCTAAGGAACATTTAAATAAAATCAAACAATCCTTTTTTAAAAAGAAAAATTTGTTTGACAGAAACCTTCATTTAAATAAATTACGTAAGCTGATAACAGGCTATGTTGTGATGGGAACAAAATATCACTGTGATAGCATTTAGTTTGCTTTTTCAGGTATAGCCTTGAATAGAATCTCTTTCTTTACAATCACAATGAAAAAAGTCTTAAAACTTGAATACAATCTATAGCATGACTCAAGATGTATGTAAGATCACAATTTCCAAGTTTCAGATGGAATAAATGACTCCCTAGTAACTGTTAGGCATAATCCAATACGAGCCGATGAAGGAGTATTCACACTTGACCGATTTGTTACACAATGTATAATAAAGGTCACTTTCTTCTTTTCTTCTTCTACCAAAGTAGACTATGGGATCTATGGACCATATACTTCTTGCCATCCCTGATCTAAAAATTATGGAAAAATTGAACTAAAGCCAAACAAATATGCAATGTTGGGTATCAGAAAATATGCCAAGCGAAAATAACCTAAACTGACCACCTGTACTTTTTAGGAGTCTGACAAAATGGGGAAAGTATTCAGTATAAAAAATAACCCAAAACATGATAATTGCTGGAGGTCTTCGGATACACTTACCAATTTTCAGTGGAGCATCGGGAGCTGGTGTAGCATAAAGCAAATTTTCAGGCTTCAGATCTCGGTGAACAATTCCATTTTCATGTAAATACTAGGGAAAAACAAAACTTCAAGTTAATCTGACCTCATATTGTATAATGCTATGGCCCATCTGGTAATTATATTCAGATGTTTTGTCTCAGAATGAAAGTTTATAATGAAAGCTGACACCCCTAATCTATACCACCTTTCAATTTAAGAGAATTTAGCATTACTGCTGAATTTTATTGCTTTAAACTGTTGAAACAACTTTGTGTCTTCTGGCAATTTTTAGCAACCCAATTTGGCAAGAATAGACCCATCATCATAGAAATAAGGATAATAATAGAAAATTAGAGTTAAACATAGTGTGTTAATAATGTAGATGTGTGCAAAATGGTTCGAGGTGGGACTTTTTTTTTATTAAAAACAACTTTTTGATAAAAAAAATGGAAAAAGAAGGAAAATAATTTTTTAACACAAATTATTTAGTTGACTCAAACTGTGGCACAATATAGAAAAAATATGTTAAAATCTCCAAATTACCTATTAGGGCATATCATACGGACATCTATCATGGAGAAGAACAGGTAGTTGCTAACAAAATGAAGCTCTGGCGGACTCTTTCTAGTCATGTATTTAATTCAAATTAATGGACAGCATGTGACACTATGTTTCCCACCAATGGTGGCTGCAGAGGAAATGTACCGCCAGCTGCAGATTCCACTAATCGGCAGGTCATCTTCAATCAAAGTACAATGTATACTTATATTTATAATACATAGTTTCCTAGATTTTAAGGTTGAGAATCAACTATTACAACATCATGTGGCAGAGAGTTGCATAGTCTCAAATGTACATCTATCTGTTTCTGTACATGCACATGACTCGCTCCTTTGAACAATCATAATTTAGTTACTGGTATGTTATACAGGTGCTTCTCACAGAATTAGAATATCATTAAAAAGTGAATTTATTTCAGTTCTTCAATTCAAAAAGTGAAACTCATATATTATATAGTCATTACAAACAGAGTGATCTATTTCTAGTGTTTATTTCTGTTAAAGGGAACTTGTCACCTCATTTTGCCGCTATAAGATTAGGCCACTGCCTTTCGGGGCTTATCTACAGCATTACAGAATGCTGTAGATAAGTGCCCGGTCCGACCTGAAAGAGAAGAAAAACAAGTTTTATTATACTCACCGAGTTTCTTGTTATATGTTAACGGTGTAGGAACCTACTCTGGCACCCTTAAATAGTTCTGCACACCATTCTCTGTTCAATGACTGCCTTCTGGACATCTGTCAAGTCAGCAATCTTCCCCATGATTGTGGAGCCTACTGAAACAGACTAAGGGACCTTTTTTAAACACTTAGGAAGCCTTTGCAGGTGTTTTTTGTTAATTATTCTAATTTACTGAGATAATGACTTTTGGGTTTTCATTGGCTGTAAGCCATAATCATCAACTGGGCGGCTAACTTGCAAGGATATGATTTGTTTAGGAGGGATCGTAAAAAAAGGAAAGGGGGTGGAGTCTGTCTATATATAAAGTCCACTTTAAAGCCCACACTAAGAGAAGATATACAAGAGGGAAATGAAGAGGTGGAGTCTCTATGGGTGGAGATACAAGGAGAGAAAAGTAATAAAATCCTCATAGGGGTTTGTTATAAGCCACCAAATATAACAGAAACCACTGAAAATGTATTATTGAAACAAACAGACAAAGCAGCAAATCACAATGAGGTGACTATTATGGGGGACTTCAACTACCCCGACATAGACTGGGAAACTGAAACCTGCGTATCTCAGAAAGGAAACCAATTTCTGTCAGTGACCAAGGATAATTATCTGTCACAACTTGTGCAGGACCCAACTAGAGGACAGCCCTTCTGGACTTAATTTTAAGCAACAGGCCAGATAGAATAACAGAAGTGCGAGTCGATGGGCACCTAGGGAACAGTGACCACAATATAATACAATTCCACTTGTCCTTCAGTAAGGTGCCCTGGAAGGGGGTTACGAAAACGCTGAATTTCAGGAAAGCAACGTTTGATCAGCTTAGAGAGGACCCTCGCCGAATCGATTGGGACAATGTCCTCAAAAATAGGAGCACAGAAAATAAATGGGAAATATTTAAATCAGTTTTACACACCCACTGCGAGCTAGCCATACCGTACAGAAATAAAAGGGCTAGGAACAGGAGAACGCCAATGTGGCTAAATAAGGATGTATAAAGGGCAATAAATAACAAGAACAAGGCATTTAGGAAGCTAAAACAAGAAGGCAATGAAGAAGCATTAAAAAGTTATAGAGAAAAAAATAAAATGTGTAAAAAACAAATACATTTAGCAAAAGTGGAAACTGAGAGACTCATTGCTAAGGAAAGTAAAACAAGCCCCAAACTATTCTTTAATTATATAAACAGTAAAAAGATTAAAATTCATGGTGTCGGCCCTTTAAAGAACAATGAGGGTGAAATCATAGAGAGCGATGTGGGAAAAGCAAATGTTTTAAATACTTTTTTCTCAACAGTGTTCACACAGGAAAAGGATTTGCCAGGGGAAATGCAGAGTGATAATGTAAATTCCCCATTAAGTATTACCTGCCTAACCCAGGAAGAAGTGCAGAACTGCCTTAGTAAGATTAAAATTGACAAACACCAGGCCCTGATGGCATTCACCCTCGGGTATTAAGGGAGTTAAGTAATGTGATAGATAGGCCTCTATTCCTTATATTTAAAGACTCTATAGAAACAGGGTCTGTTCCTTTTGATTGGCGGCAAGCAAATGTGGTACCAATATTCAAAAAGGGGTGTAAAAGGGAACCTGGAAACTATAGGCCAGTAAGTTTAACATCTGTTGTGGGTAAAATTTTTGAAGGGTTTCTAAGGGATACCATTATGGAATATCTCAATGTTAATAAATGTTTAACTCCATATCAACATGGATTTATGAAGGATCGCTCCTGTCAAACTAACCTGATCAGCTTCTATGGGGATGTAAGCTCTCAAATGGACCAAGGAGAATCATTGGATGTCATTTATCTCGACTTCTCTAAAGCATTTGACACTGTCCCACATAAAAGATTGGTAAGTAAGATGAGAAAGCTTGGGCTAGGGGAAAATGTGTGTAGATGTGTAGGTAGCTGGCTTAGTGATAGAAAACAAAGAGTGGTTATTAATGGTACATACTCAGATTGGGCCAGGGTTACTAGTGGGGTACCACAGGGGTCTGTATTGGGCCCCCTACTATTTAATATATTTATTAATGATCTAGTGGATGGCTTACACAGTAAAATATCAGTATTTGCAGATGATACAAAACTATGTAAGGTAGTTAACACAAAGGAGGACAGTTTGCAACTACAGACAGATTTGAGTAAATTGGAGAATTGGGATGAAAAATGGCAAATGAGGTTTAACACAGATAAGTGTAAGGTTATGCACATGGGAAGGAGAAACAGATGCTACAATTACTTACTAAATGGGAAACTGCTGTAGAAATCAGACATGGAAAAAGACTTAGGCATCTTAGTCAATAAGAAGCTAAATTGGAGTGCCCAGTGTCAGGCAGCTGCCACCAAAGCCAATAGGGTCATGGGATGCATTAGAAGAAGTCTGGGGACACGAGATGAAAACATAATTCTCCCTCTGTACAAATCACTCGTCAGACCACACTTGGAGTATTGTGTGCAATTTTGGACGCCGGTGCTCAAGAAAGACATTACTGAACCTGAAAGGATTCCAAGGTGGGCTACTAAAATGATAAATGGAGTTGGTTCACTACAATACCCAGAAAGGTTATCAAAATTAGGTCTATTTACTCTAGAAAAGAGAAGACTTAGGGGAGACCTAATATATATGTACAAGTATATCAGAGGGCAATACAGAGATCTCTCCAATGAACTGTTTGTACCAAGGACTGTGACAAGAACAAGGGGGCATTCTCTTCGCTTGGAGGAAAGACAATTTCTGCACCAGCATACAAGAGGGTTCTTCACGGTAAGAGCAGTGAGGCTCTGGAATTCTCTTCCTGAGGAAGTGGTGATGGCCAACTCACTGAATGAATTTAAGAAAGGAATGGATGCTTTTCTTGTGAGTAACAGTATAGAAGGTTATGAATAACATAATATTATAGGTAGATGGTTGACCCAGCTTAGGGGAAGGAATTTTTTTCCCTATGGAGAAAATTGGCTTCTACTCTGTGGGTTTTTTGCCTTCCCCAGGATCAACAATGCAGAACAGCTGCACTAAAAATAGGCTGAACTAGATGGACATAAGGTCTTCCTTCAGCCTTCAAAACTATGTTACTATGTAACATTAACAGAAATAAACACTTGAAATAGATCACTCTGTTTGTAATGACTCTATATAATATGAGTTTCACTTTTTGTATTGAAGAACTGAAATAAATAAACTTTTTGATGATATTCTAATTTTGTGAGAAGCACCTGTATATTGTGTCAAGTAAGCCTAAACTATATTAAACAGAACCTGTGAGAAACTACCCCCCTAAGCCATTAATATGTTTGTTTAGCTCCTTAAAATATAAGCCAGTGGATCCCTTATGGCTACAGCACTGCTCTTGACATTGTGTCTGGAAGGTCATTGGGGCGTGATGATGCACTTCTCACTTCTCACCCTGTATTTCCTGCCTAGCAGCGCCCTCCTGTGGCTGAATGACAGGTCATTTGCTGTTGTACACTGGCCACTGAGCTATCAATCAACCAGGGGAGGGTGGTGTTAGATAGGGAATACACTGTGAGAAGCGAGATGTCCATCATCATGCCCCAATGAACTTCCAGACACAACTTAAAAATGGGATTTCTCTCTGCTGGAACAGCACTTTGGGATCATAAAAGGATTGACTAACTTATCTTTTAAAGAGCTACACAGACATTTAATTAACTTGGAGGGTTAAAGGTTCTGACATGTTCTCCTTAAATACGTCTTTTACTAGTAGAGTATATTCTGTTCTGAAATGAAGCCACGGTGTATTGCTGCAGTTGAGATCAGACCGTAATGTATCTTGTAGGATTCTTGTGAGAGGAATCATTCTTATCCTCTCATGGCAACATCTCAGACAGGTCGGCGAAACAGATGTCAAAAGGTAATGATTTCGACATCTAGTAATAGAATGCAATATGTAACGTTCTGTGCTATAGAGATGTCACTGCCGGGAGGAAAAGAAACATGCTGTTAGGCGTTGGATTCCTGGCACTGCACAGCGGGAATCCAGAGCCAGACATCCTGCGGTCTCTCATTCTCCTCCGACCGCTTAGACTCCTGCTCAGCAATCACGGCGAGCCAGGCATTTCCCTCAGACTCGTTCTGTGAGCCTGGATGTTGCTGCCACCTCTGGTGCAGCAATGGTAGCGCAACCTGCTTTGCAGGGAACTGCTCCAGAGGCTAAGTCCTCGTGCTGTGCTACTGGGCATGCCCGCAACTTCTCCTCTCAGTGGAGAGCAGGGGTCACATGTGCAGGTCCTATGTCGGATCTGATTGGTCCTTCCCAAAGTACTGGAAGGTCCCGGAAGCGCATGGCTATAAAAAGCCCGCATGGCGGCTCGGCCATGCGCTAGTGTAGTATATTATTCTGTGCGTGTATGGTGATGGATGTATGGACTGGTGTCTGACTCATTATGAAACCCCTACCCTCTGATATTACGAGTTGTGACCGAGTGTGAATAGTCAGCTCCAGGGTTGTGGCAAGCTACACGCCACTTGCTCCACACCTACACTAGCGTCCGTCGGTGCCCGGTCCTCGGCGCCGACGCTTGCGGCTTTTCTCTGCCGCTGCGCTGTCGCAACAGCAACTATTGGTCTTCGCGGCTGCGACGCCCCACGCAGGCCTCTGTGACGCTAACAGGGCCTGTGCCTTAGCGTTCGGGTGACGTTAACCTGAGCGCAGTCCCGCACCTATCAGGTGCATCTGCCATTGTTCAGCAGCGGTCTTGTCACCTACCGCACGGTGGACCCCGGGCGGCGAACGCACCTACTATTATTTATATTTGGTGCGTTCCGCCGACCTTAACATTACACTAGCGCCAGGGTCTGGCTGGCAATGGCAGACGTGCAGCAGCTGCAGCGCTACATTCGGCAGCTGGAGAGCAGGTTGGCGGCTATTGAGAGCACCAACTCAGCTGCGAATGCTGCGCTAGCTGCTGCTCAGACAGTCGCTGAGGCTGTCTCACGTGCGCCCACACTTTTGCCCTTGCCGACAATGTCTCGCCTCCCGCTCCCCGATAAGTTTTCGGGTGATAGTGCCTCCTGTAGGGGATTCGTTAGTCAGTGCTCCATTCAGCTGGAGTTGCTGGCTGCACGGTTTCCTACAGAGCGGGCTAAGGTGGGATTTATTGTCTCCCTGTTGTCTGGCCGGGCATTACAGTGGGCCACGCCATTGTGGGAACGTGATGATCCCATGGTACAGGGAGCTGCTCAGTTCCTCGCGGCTCTGAAGCAAGTCTTCTTGGGACCACGGGTCACACACGATACGGCTCTCCAACTGTTATCCTTAACACAAGGGTCACTTTCGGTTAGCCATCATGCTATCCAGTTTCGGACACTGGCTTCCGAGATAGAGTGGCCGGACAAAGTGTTGGTCCCGGTGTTTTGGAGAGGCCTGGCTGAGCACGTAAAAGATGCTCTAGCTACTAGGGAAATTCCCACAAGTCTGGAGGAGTTGATCGCCGTTTCCACCCGCATTGATCTCCGCTTCACGGAGCGCGGGTTGGAACGAGCGCAATCCAGACGTAGGGTTAATTTGGCTCCCACCTTTACCGAGCCGCTGATATATCCCGCACAGGAGCTCCCTTCCTCTGAGCCTATGGAGGTGTCTCGCACCGGCACTAAGCCACGTCCGATGCGAAGCTCTGTGCGCTGTTATCAGTGCCGACAGTTTGGCCACTCGGCTGGCACATGCCCTCAGCGGCCGAAAAGACGACCACGTTCAGTGGCCGTAGGTGGTGGTCAATCCAAGGTGGGACCCTTTTCACCCAAACCGGTGTTCCGGGGTACATTAGATAGTGGGTCCTCCACCTGGGAGGCAGAGGTCACCCTGGATTCCGGGGCCGAGGGGAACTTTATGTCCTCGACTTTTGCCCAGAGACACGCTATCCCTCTGGTGTTACTCTCCCAACCTCCGACCATTAGGGTGGTAAATGGGGCACCGTTACCATATCAGGTGACCCATCAGACAGCCCCACTCGGACTCTCTATTTCACCCTCACATCAGGAGACTCTGTCCCTGCTTATTATGCCCAATGGTATCGATCAGGTGCTCCTCGGAGTTCCCTGGCTTCGTTACCACTCCCCTCATATTGACTGGGCTTCGTGGAAGATACTGGGCTGGGGCAAGGACTGTGAGGGAAGGTGCCTGAGGGGCAGCGTTCAGGTGGCTTCCACTGAAGTGCCTGCGGATCTCTCCGCGCTCCCCAAACCCTACCACCAGTACGCGGACGTCTTCTCTAAGAAGTCTGCGGAGACGCTCCCGCCGCACCGTTCCTATGATTGCCAGATTTATCTCCTGCCAGGCACAGAGCCTCCCCGGGGCTGTGTTTACCCCTTATCACTCCCTGAGATGGAGGCTATGTCCCAATATATCCGGGAGAACCTGGCTAGGGGTTTCATCAGAAAATCTGTGTCACCGGCTGGTGCAGGGTTCTTCTTTGTACAGAAGAAGAACGGAGAGTTACGCCCCTGCATTGACTACCGAGGTCTCAATGCTATCACGGTTAAAAACAAATACCCCCTGCCGTTGATCTCGGAGTTATTTGACAGGTTGCGGGGGGCCCGGATCTTTACTAAATTAGATCTGCGGGGTGCATACAACCTGATCCGCATTCGCGAAGGAGACGAATGGAAGACAGCTTTTAATACCAGGGATGGCCATTACGAATACCTGGTTATGCCCTTTGGCCTTTGTAATGCGCCAGCTGTCTTCCAAGACTTTGTCAACGACGTCTTCCGCGACATGCTCTCTACCTTGGTGGTGGTCTATCTGGATGACATACTCATCTTTTCGCCAGATTTGACCACCCACCGGAGAGACGTCTGCAGGGTCTTCGACCGTCTGCGGGCGAACTCGCTATTTGCCAAGCTGGAGAAGTGCCAGTTTGAGCAGGAGTCCTTGCCGTTCCTGGGCTATATCATCTCGGCCCAGGGGCTGGCCATGGATCCTGCCAAACTACAAGCGGTAATGGACTGGCAGGAACCCAATTCCCTCAAAGCGGTGCAGCGCTTTTTGGGGTTCGTGAATTACTACCGCCAGTTCATACCACACTTTTCCACACTGGTGGCTCCTTTGGTTGCTCTCACCAAGAAAGGAGCTAACCCCAATGCTTGGTCAGAACAAGTCTCCAAGGCCTTCTCGGCTATAAAATCACATTTTGCTGGCGCTCCCATATTACATCGTCCCGATGTGGATAAGCCGTTTATCCTTGAGGTAGACGCTTCTTCCGTCGGTGCAGGAGCAGTCCTTTATCAAAAGGATGCTCAAGGTCGGAAGCATCCCTGCTTCTTCTATTCCAAGACCTTCTCTCCGCCGGAGAAAAATTACTCCATCGGCGACAGGGAGCTGCTAGCCATGAAGTTGGCTTTTTCTGAGTGGAGACATCTCCTGGAGGGAGCCCGGTTTCCCTTTCAGGTATATACGGACCATAAAAACCTGGTCTATCTACAGACGGCCCAACGCCTGAATTCCCGTCAGGCCAGGTGGTCGCTCTTCTTTTCCCGATTCCGCTTCACCCTCCACTACCTCTCTGGAGAGAAGAACGTCCGTGCGGATGCTCTCTCACGTTCAGTGGTCTCAGCGGAAGAAGGAGAAGCTGAGCCTCGGTTAATTCTCCCGCCGGAGAGTTTTACGACCGTGGCCCCAGTTGCTCTCGAGTCGGTACCACCAGGCAAGACCTTGGTGCCTCCTCAGCTACAGCCGGAGGTCCTCGCCTGGGCACATGCCTCCAGGGTGGGTGGCCATTTTGGTAATAAACGGACCGCCGAACTCCTGGCAAGGTCATATTGGTGGCCACATATGGCTCGAGATGTCAAGGAATACGTGCAAGCATGTGTGTCGTGTGCTCGGAACAGACCCTCTAGACAGAGGCCGGCGGGGCTGTTGTTTCCCCTGCCAGTGGCGGATAGACCTTGGGAGATGGTTGGCATGGATTTCATAGTTGGCCTGCCCAAGTCTGGTGGCAGTACGGTCATCTGGGTGGTCACCGACCATTTTTCTAAAATGGTGCATCTGGTGCCACTCGCACGCCTGCCTTCCGCTCGAGGTCTGGCCACATTGTTCATTAAGCACATATTCCGTTTACATGGCATGCCGGACAAAATTGTGAGTGACCGCGGTCCCCAGTTTGCGTCTCTGTTTTGGAGGGAGCTCTGCAGTTTACTCAGCATCGAGCTAAATCTATCCTCCGCTTACCATCCCGAGACGAATGGCTTGGTCGAGAGAGCCAATCAGACCTTGGTCACCTATTTACGTCACTTTGTCTCTGCCAGGCAGGATGACTGGGCATCCTTGCTACCTTGGGCTGAATTTGCCCTAAACAATGCGGTGGCTGATTCCACTGGTCAGACGCCCTTTCTCCTAAACTATGGTCAACATCCACGCATCCCTGTCCCGATGCCAGTGTCCTCCACCGACTCCAGGGTGGCAGACTGGGCAGTGGAGGCCCGGGACATTTGGGATCACACTCAGGATGCTATCCGGGCATCTAAAGAAAGGATGAGGGCGTCCGCCGACACGCATCGCGGCCCGCGCCAAGCTTCTCCCCTGGCGACATGGTATGGCTCTCCACCCGAAACATTAAACTGCGGGTCGAGTCTCCCAAGTTCGCACCGCGATACATTGGACCATTCAAGGTCCTCGAGCGACTTAGCTCGGTGGTCTACCGCCTGGCTCTTCCTCCACATTTGGCCATTTCGGACGTGTTCCATGTGTCCCTCCTCAAACCAGTTCACATGGTCCAGTTTTCTGAGTCATCTGCTGGGTCATCAGACTTATCGTCTGATGAGTTTGAGGTTAACGCCATCGTGGGGCGCAGGTTTGTCCGTGGCAAAAAATTTTATTTGGTGGACTGGAAGGGTCATGGTCCCGAGGCTCGGACCTGGGAGCCGGTGGAAAACATTCATGCACCACTCCTGATCGCAGCCTTTGAGCACAGTGGCTAGAGTACTAGAATACTAGAGTAGGGACTGTCCCACAAGGGTTGCCGTGACGTGGTGGGATGGCTTGTACATTATTTTGATCAAAATTATGTTTACTAAATACCCTTATTATTATTATTACCTTTATGCATTATTTGCAGTATATTTTTTACTTTTAGTTCAGGATATTTGTGTTTTTTGCTTTTTGTTTTCTCTGGTTAATGGTCATGTGTTAATATGCACTTACATTGTGCATACACATTAACTTACTTTTCTCAGTTCAGATTTGTTTTTTATTCATTTCATTGTGCATTCAGTGCATATATGGGTGTGACCGCCCTCTTTCTGAGCTGGGAAAGCCATCCTGTCTGGCCTAATCTGTTACAAGTGGTTTAGCCGCTCGACCCTTATTCACATTCACGCCACTTGGCAAGTGAAAAGGTTTTAAATACTAGAGTAGGGACTGTCCCACAAGGGTTGCCGTGACGTGGTGGGATGGCTTGTACATTATTTTGATCAAAATTATGTTTACTAAATACCCTTATTATTATTATTACCTTTATGCATTATTTGCAGTATATTTTTTACTTTTAGTTCAGGATATTTGTGTTTTTTGCTTTTTGTTTTCTCAAGTTTTTCCTCAGGTGGACTCTGGATAAGAAAATAATTGCAGCATACTGCTAGTGGCCGCGTATATCGGACGAAACTCGTCAATGGGTGAGAGAAAAAAAAGAACCAGGGACTATGCGTATGCCGTCCGATTTTTACTGATACATTACCATTCTGTAGCATAGAACACTGTAAATGGTCCTGGAAATGATGGTAGAATAATAGTTGGAGAGAAAAAAGATGCATGTCATATGGATGTCATAGAGATGCTATGTGAGAAAAATCACATTGTACTCCATGACACTAATCCCACTTTTCTGGATTAGAATAAGAAATCAAAAATTTTTGCACACAGATGAGTGCGAGGTCTAAGGCCAGTTTCACACATCCTCATATTTCCGGCACCAGAAAAACAAACCAGTCCTGGAGACATCAGTGTCCGTGCGTGTACTACGTGCAGCACACCTGTGGCAACCATGTGCCACCCGTGTGCCGCATCAGGACCACACGGACGGCAGCCGGGAAGAAGCGCTACTGTGAACCGCTGTCCGCCAGCAGCTGGAGCTGAAGCCGGCTGTCATCTATTCTCCCCTGCTCTGCTGCGATCAGTGCGAGCAGAGGAGAATGAATGAATGAAAAACTGACCTGCTGTGAACGCCGGACCATGGAAGAATGCAAGTGATGAGATCACTGAATCAGAGCTTGAACTGCCGTTACCTCATCACTTGCATTCTTCCATGGTCCGGAGGTCACAGCAGGTCAGTTTCTCATTCATTCATTCTCATCTGCTCACCGGCAGAGCAGGGGAGAATGGATGACAGCTGGTTTTAGCACCAGCCCCCGGGGAACAGCGGCTTATAGTAGCGCTACTTCCCCGGCGCCCCTCCATGCACACAGAGGACAGTGTGCACTGTTCTCCGTGTGCACGTGTGCAGCACGTTTTACGGCCCGTGTGTCTGGGTGAAAACGGACATGTCAGCGTGTTTTGTATACGGACACACGGTCCATGAAAACGCGCTGACATGTGCATAGACACATTAATTTGAATGGGTCTACGTGTCTCAGTGTCTCCGGTATGTGAGAAAACTGTCACCACACGTACCGGAGACACTGACGTGTGAAACTGGCCTAAGACAGACTTCAATACTTACTGATTGAAATGAGCACTCCACAATTTTACAAGACCTGCAGTAACTCAGCAAGTAAAACCATAATTTTTATTGTGCTTTTCCTAAGAATACCACATTATCCCTCCATGCACTGAGATTTTTTGGGATCTGCTGATCACATGGGGTCAACAATATTTAAATACGGTATACGATTTAAACCAGGCAAACTTTTTAGGTGATTCTTTGAATGTTGATTTGTCTGTCATATATAAAGGAAAAACAATCAATTGAAAGCATTATTATTATGCTTTGCTTGTATAGCACCACCATATTCCACAGCATGTTATATACATTATCACTGCTGTCCTCATCGGGGCTCACAATCTAAATTCCCTAGCAGTATGTCCTTGGCACGAAACTCAAGCAAGCTTAGGAAGAACGTGTAAACTCCTTGCTGGTGTTGTCTTTAGTGGGATTTGAACCCAGGACTACAGCACCAGCAAAGCAACAGTGCTAACCACTGAGCCATAAGCCTCTAGCTACACTGTAGCAAATATTAAGGTTAGAGAGACAGCAAGTAAATTACACTTACCATATGTGTTATAAAAGTTTAGCATGTGTCCATATGATGACAAATCCATAGTAGTTGTTCCATGGACATAGCAAGTACATTCAGCCTTTAGTGTAAGGTTTGTGTTTAGTGTATGACATTGCTTTTAAAGCTGGTGTCTTTGGTGGTATGGCATTAACTTTTAGGCATTGGTTACAGAGGAATTTCTAAACCACTGAAGGTTCCAGTGAGCACGTCACCATGCAAGACTCCATTGCTGAACAAAAAGCATATCCAAGCACATTTAGGCTAAGTGCACACGTACCGGAACTCTCGCGGAAATTACCGCGAGAATTCCGGAATTCCAGTCCGTGGGAAAATCGCATTTTAAATTCCCGCGATTTTCCCGCGGAAAAACTAGCATTTTGCAAGCGTAATTAGCTTGCAAAATGCTAGCATTTTCCAAGCGATCTGTAGCATTGCTTGGAGAACTGATTGACAGGTTGGTCACACTCGTCAAACATAGTGTTTGACGAGTGTGACCAACTTTTTACTACTGAGGCTGCCTATGCGGCATCAGTAGTAAAATATAGAATGTAAAAAAAAAAATAAAAAACGGTGTTATTCTCACCCTCCGACGTCCCGCGCATCCGTTCCCAGTAATCCTTTGCGAAAATGCCCGCGATGACGTCAGTTCTCGCGGGATCGCGGCGTCTCGCGAATGACCGCGAGACTTCGCGATCCCGCGAGAATGGACGTCATCGCGAGCATTTTCGCAAAGGACTACTGGGAACGAGAGCATGAAGAGAAGCGGGAAGGCTGCGCGGGACGCCGGAGGGTGAGAATAACAATATTTTTTATTTTAAATTCTATTTTTTACAGGGATATGGTACCCAAAGCCCGGACCATGGGTACCATCCGCAATTGTTCTGCTTACTTTCCGCATGGTGTGCACAGCCACATGCGGGAAATAAGCGGAACAATGCATTCCTATGGGTGCGGGATCGCCACGATTCCGCAAATTAATGAGCATGCTGCGGTTTTTACCGCGAAGCGATTCCGCCGCGGTAAAAACCGCAGCATTAGCACAGCATTGCGGAATCCCATAGGAATGCATGGGATGCTTATTTTTCGTGGCAAAATCGCCGTGGAAGCGCGAAAAAAACGCCACGTGTGAACTCAGCCTTAAAGTTTGTTCAAAAACATTTAACCCCTTAGCGACAGAGCCAGTTTGCAGCTTAATGACCAGGCCAATTTTTACAATTCTGACCACTGTCCCTTTATGAGGTTATAACTCTGGAACGCTTTAATGGATCCCACTGATTCTAAGATTGTTTTTTCGAGACATATTGTACTTCATGTTAGTGGTAAAATTTATTCGATAAGTCTTGTGTTTATTTATGAAAAAAACGGAAATATGGCGAAAATTTTGAAAATTTTGCAATTTTAAAACTTTAAATTTTTATGCCCTCAAATCAGAGAGATGTGTCACACAAATTTCTTAATAAATAACATTTCCCACTTGTCTACTTTACATCAGCACAATTTTGGACGCAAAATTTTTTTTTGTTAGGAAGTTATAAGGGTTAAAAGTTGACCAGCGATTTCTCATTTTTACAACAAAATTTACAAAACCATTTTTTTAGGGACCACATCATATTTAAAGTCATTTTGAGGGGTGTACATGACAGAAAATACCCAAAAGTGGCACCATTCTAAACACTAGACCCCTCAAGGTGCTCAAAACCACATTCAAGAAGTTTATTAACCCTTTAAGTGCTTCACAGGAACTAAAGCAATGTGGAAGGAAAAAATTAACATTTAACTTTTTTTTGCAAAAAATTTACTTCAGAACCAATTTTTTTTATTTTCATAAGTGTTAAAAGAGAAAATCAACCACACAATTTGTTGAACAATTTCTCCTGAATACGCTGATACCCTATATGTGGGGGTAAACCACTTTTTCAGCACACGGCAGAGCTCGCAAGGGATGGAGCGCCGTTTGACTTTTTCAACGCAGAATTGGCTGGAATTGCGATCGGATGCCATGTTGCGTTCGGAGAGCCCTTAATGTGCCTAAACAGTTGAAACCTCCAACAAGTGACCCCATTTTGGAAACTAGACCCATTAAGGAACTTATCTAGATGTGTGGTGAGCACTTTGAACCTTCAAGTGCTTCACAGAAGTTTATAACGTAGAGAAGTGAAAATAAAAAATCCATTTTTTTTCCACAAAAATGATCTTTTCGCCCCCAAATATTTATTTTTACAAGGGTAACAGGAGAAATCATACCCGCACAGTTGTTATGCGATTTGTCCTGAGTACGCCGATACCCCATATGTGGGGGGGAACCACTGTTTGGGCGCATGGGAGAGCTCGGAAGGGAAGGAGTGCCATTTTGGAATGCAGACTTTGATGGAATGGTCTGCGGGCATCATGTTGCGCTTGCAGAGCCCCTGATGGGCCTACACAGTGGAAACCCCCCACAAGTGACCCCATTTTGGAAACTAAACCCATTAAGGAACTTATCTAGATGTGTGGTGAGCACTTTGAACCTTCAAGTGCTTCACAGAAGTTTATAACGTAGAGCCGTGAAAATAAAAAATCCATTTTTTTTCCACAAAAATGATCTTTTCGCCCCCAAATTTTTATTTTTACAAGGGTAACAGGAGAAATCATACCCACACAGTTGTTATGCGATTTGTCCTGAGTACGCCGATACCCCATATGTGGGGGGGAACCACTGTTTGGGCGCATGGTAGAGCTCGGAAGGGAAGGAGTGCCATTTTGGAATGCAGACTTTGATGGAATGGTCTGCGGGCAACATGTTGCGCTTGCAGAGCCCCTGATGGGCCTAAACAGTGGAAACCCCCCACAAGTGACCCCATTTTGGAAATTAGACCCCCTAAGGAACTTATCTAGATGTGTGGTGAGCACTTTGAACCCCCAAGCGCTTCACAAAAGTTTATAAACGCAGAGCCGTGAAAATAAAAAGTCTTTTTTTATTTCCACAAAAGTGATTTTTTTAGACCCCAATTTTTAGACCCCCAAAGTTGGCAAATAGTGGAAACCCCTCAATTCTTGCTCCAACCCTAACCCCAACACACCCCTAACCCTAATCCCAACCCTAACCCTAATCCCAACCCTAATCCCTAATCCTAATTCTAACCCTAATTCTAGTTCGCCCTAACCCTAATTCTAACCCTAGTCGTGACCCGAGCCCTAACCCTAGCCCAGCCCTAGCCCTAGCACAACCCTAACCCTAACCCTAGCCTAACCCTAGCCCTAACCCTAGCCCAACCCTAGCCCAACTCTAGCCCAACCCTAACCCTAGCCCAACCCTAACCCTAACCCTAGCCCAACCCTAACCCTAACCCTAGCCCTAACCCTACCCTAACCCTAGCCCTAACCCTAGCCCTAACCCTACCCTAACCCTAACCCTAACCCTAGCCCTAACCCTACCCTAACCCTAATGGAAAACTGAAAAAAAAAATATTTTCTTTATTTCATTATATTGGCCTATATGGGAGTGATAAACAGGGGGGTTATGTACTATTTTTTTTTTATTTTGATCACTATGATCGTTTATCATAGTGATCAAAATAATAATAATGTGATCAAAATAAATAATTTTCAAGATGGCGGCGCCCATCGGAGGATGCCGGCGGGACGTGGGACCACCGGGAGGGGACGGAGGGCCACGGAGAGGTACCGGGGGGGGATCGGGGACCCGATTTCTCTCTCCTCTGATGTGCAATCACATCAGAGGAGAGAGAAATTAAATGTAAAATCGCGGCTTTTTTTTTGCGGTCACCGTTATAGGGTTAATAACGGCGATCGCAAAAGCGGGGGTCAGTAAAAACTGACCGATTCATGTTCTCTGGGGTCTCGGCTACCTTTGGCAGCCGAGACCCCGGAGAAAATCCGACACTGGGGGGCGCTATTCACTTAAATCACAGCGCCGTGAATTAACGGCGCTGTGGTTTTAGTACCCTTAATTACCGCCGTTAAAAGGCGTATCGGCGGTCGTTAAGGGGTTAAACACGAATCTGAAATACCTGGAGAATACAATCTGGTCAGATGAGACCAAAATTAAACTCTTTGGATGCCATAATACACACCAATTTTGGAAGCCAAAAGGCACAGAGGCATTCTTGATAAAACTCTTTTGCCATCTACCAAGATGATGACAATGAAATGAGGGTGGACATTTCAACATGACAGTGATCCCAAACACACAGCCAATGAAACTCTCAAACGGTTTCATAAAAAGAAAATATAGCTAGTGTGGAAAAATTGGCCAAAATTACACCTGAGCAATGCATGCGACTAGTTTCTTCATACAGGAGGCTTTTGTATGAAATATTAATTAAATTTCAGTAAGCGTGTTCAATACATATTTCAGCTGCATTATATGGAAATTGATATGATAATTCTAATAAAGTTTTATTTCTGGAAAATTATTATACAATACATAACACTGCGCAACAACTTTCAGGGAAGTTTTTGTCCCCTGAGAAAATGTTATTGTATCTTATAGATTTTGATATGCTGAACACGAATATGTGCTCCAAACGTCTGTATCACGTAAGGTTTTTAACCCCTTCATGACTGGAGCTTTTTTCGATTTTTTTTTTTGTTTGTTTTCATTTTTCGCTCCCCTTTTTCCAGAGCCATAACTTTTTTTATTTTTCCATCAATATGGCCGTGTGAGGGCTTATTTTTTGCGGGACGAGTTGTACTTTTGAACGACACCATTGGTTTTACCATGTCATGTACTCAAAAACGGGAAAAAAATTCCAAGTGCGGTGAAATTGCAAAAAAAGTGAAATCCCACACTTGTTTTTTGTTTGGCTTTTTTGCTAGGTTCACTAAATGCTAAAATTGACCTGTCATTATGACTCTCCAGGTCATTACAAGTTCATAGACTCCAAACATGTCTAGGTTCTCTTTTATCTAAGTGGTGAAAAAAATATCAAAGTTTGCTTAAAAAAAAAAAAATTGGGCAATTTTCCTAGAGCCGTAGCGTCTCCATTTTTCGTGATCTCGAGTTGGATGTGGGCTTATTTTTTGCATGCCGAGCTGATGTTTTTAATGATACACTGTTTTGCAGATACGTTCTTTGCATTTTAATGCAATGTCGCGGCAACCAAAAAAATGTAATTCTGGCGTTTTGATCTTTTTTATCGCTACGCCGTTTAGTGATCAGGTTAACTATTTTTTTGTTGATAGATCAGGCGATTCTGAACGCAGCGATAACAAATATGTGTAGGTTTGATTTTTTATTGTTTTATTTTGATTGGGGCAAAAGGGGGGTGATTTGAACATTTATGTTTTGTTGTATATTTATTTATATTTTTAAACACTCTTTTTTTTACTTTTGGCATGCTTCAATAGCCTCCACAGGAGGCTAGAAGTTGCCATAGCGCGATCACCTCTGCAACCTCTATGCAGCAGAATTACAGGCTTGCTATGAGCACCAACCACAGGGTGGCACTCATAGCAATCTGCCATCAAAAACCATAGAGGTCTCAAGGAGACCTCTGGTTGTGATGGCAACGCAGCGATGACCCTCGATCACGTGAGGGGGTCTTCGCTGTGCGTATTTCCAGACCGGCGTCCGGAAGTGCATTTAAATGCCCGCTGTCAGAGTTTGACAGCAGCACTTAACTACTTAATAGGCACGGGCAGATCGCGATTCCACTCGCGCCTATTGCGGGCACATGTCAGCTGTTAAAAACAGCTGACATGTCACAGCTTTGAGGTAGGCTCACCACCGGAGCCCAACTCAAAGCGGAAGATACTGCCAGCTGACGTACTATTCCATCATCTGGCAGTAAGGGGTTAAGAAACAACAGTTTAGCGTCTACATTATGACGTCCAAGACACTACATACATGTGCATCGATGTCAGTAGTAAAAGCAATTGTTCAAAAGTGTTTTGCAGACGACTTTCGTTTATAATCCGTGTCAGATGCTTCTCGAATAAGGTTACAGCAATAGTCAGCCAGCATTGACGTACTCCATTTTCCCTGGTACCTTTTTTCCATCAGTGCAATGTCTTGGTGAAATCATTCTCCGTGTTCATCTCTAACGGCACCAAGATTGTCAGGAAAGAAGTCCAAGTGAGAATGTAGAAAATGCATTTTTAGTGATATATTTCATTTCATCAAATGATATGGTGTGAGCATGTTGTCCACGAGTTGTTCAAAGTTCGGTGCCCTGCTGTTGCCAAGGAAGTTGAAGGTCACATCTTTAAAGGCTCTCCATGCCACTTGTTCAGCACCTTCGAAAAGAACATCAAAGCTAATGTGATTCATTATATCTCTGATTTGAGGGCCAATAAAAATACCTTCTTCAATCTTTGCATCTCTTATTCTTGGAAATTTCTCTCGCAAGTAAGAAAAGGCTTCCGATTCTTTGTTCATTCCTTTGACAAAATTCTTCTTGAGCCCAAGTTTAATATGCAAAGGAGGGAGAAATATGTTTGCTGGATCAACAAGACCATTATGTCTAACATTCTTCTGTCCAGCAACCAGGTTTTCGCAGAGTGACTAAATAAATCAACAATATATGGTATATCTATCCCAACCCTGTCAGCGCTGGCGACTTCCCACAGCTGAACAGGGTAACTCACCCGCCGCTACGAGGGAGCCCGAGGTCTGGCACTGTGCAGGAGTTCAGGCAGACGAGACCGGAGTGCCGCAGTGAGGCTGGATGCTGAGATATCTACTAGCAGCAGGACCTGTGGTCATGTGACCGAGCGTCACAGGAGGAGGTGGGATTACCGCGGAGCACTGCTGGGAGACGGCTGTCCTGGGGGTATAAAGCGGTGGCTCCGGAGGATAAACTCAGGTTGGACAAACCAGAGGGTCATGCACGGAGAGGGCGGCGCAGTACAGAAGGAGCAGGCAGAGGGAGGCCAGGAGGTAGCCAAGGGGTCATACACAGAGATGGCAGCGTAGTACAGAAGGAGCAGGCAGAGGGAGGTCAGTACATAGCCAAGGGGTCATACACTGGGATGGCAGTGCAGTACAGAAGGGGCAGGCGGAACTCTTAAACAGGGACAGAACCAGATCAGAACCAGTCAAACATTAAGTAGCACAGGCACAAAGCACAAGTACAGGCACAACACTCGGCCAAGGGTCAAAGTATAAGTGACGAGGAATGACCCCACAATGAGGCTATAAGAAGCCTCCCAGAATCCCAGAGTGAGGCCATCCAGCTTGACTGAACAGATGTGGATTAGATGTAGAAGGCTCAAAGTATGAGTCTGCAGCAGTTTCATTGTCCACTGACATTGTTAGTTCATCTTCGTCGTCCTCCATTGTCCATACTCTGGGCGGCTTTGGAACACAAAGACTTTCATCGTGTGGCACTGGTCTTATGGCTGAAGGAAGATTAGGATATTCTATTGATTTCTTGTTCTTTGCTGAATATCCTGTTACATTTGTAAGGCAGAAGTAGCAATATGTTACATGATCTCTCTGTTCTCTCCATATCGTTGGGACAGCAAACGGCATTGAAGGTCGTGGTCCATTCAGCCATGCTCTAAGTATGTCAGTATATTCTTTTGATTCCTCCCTTGCCCAGGAGATGTGGTATGCTCCGTACACGGTCGGCCGAATGATTCACTGCGCCTGCGCGGAATCGCATAATACTTGCTTGCATATGTGTAGATCAGCGATTTATGTTTTTTCAGTGGAAAATTCACAATATACTGTTTAAGAAAAAGTTCATATATGAGTTTTCAGAATTATAACAGAATATTATAATGTTTCGTATAATTTCTCAGAAACCTTACGTGATAGGAAAAATCTGAAGTCATTTCTGAAATCAGCATGAAAAAATCTATCACGAACACTCAAAATTGTCTGAGAGACAAAACCTCGGTAACACAGTGAGGGCTTCAGGGAATTTCCTATTACCTGCCATTGATACACACATACCAAAGAAAGTATAGTAAACAAAATTTTTGTTTTTTTTTTAAATTGGGAACCAATAGCACCTTTATTTACTTATAAAAAGGTGATGTGTTCAGTGCTTATTTCATCTGAAATAGTAAAAGATCTGAATGTATTCACATTATAATGGGAATACAGCAGGGTGTATATACTGTACATTACACAGGATATACAGCAGTGTGTGTACATGTATATACAGTATGTACACCCTGCAGTTTGCATTCAGATAGAAGAGAGAGCTGTGTCTGCAGGGAGAGTGGGCAGAATTCACAGATACCAAGTGAGATCAGCTGAATGCAGCCCGCCCACTTATGTGGCAAGCCACGCCCACACATGCAACAAGACCGGCCCATCTGGTCAGTTTCCAGAGCCCGAGTGAGGGAGAATCTGACATGACATTACGGGAAGCCTGAGATTCTCAGCCAAAGATCATGTGGCCAGAAGAGCAGCTCACATTACAGCAAGGATTTGAAAAAGCTAAGTATTTAGTGAAATGCTTGTCCATGTGAGTAAGTTCACAAAATTAGCACATGTAAAGTAGTGGCCAACCCCTTTAACAAACAACAAACCTGTTGCTACTCCCAAAACAAGTATAATTTTTGGACCACCACTTACCAAAAAGCCATGGCTTCTTCTGTGTACACTGCCTGTGTATACACACTGGCATTTCAGTGATCTGCCCTTCAAAATCGATAATTTTGTGTATTAAAAAGCATAAAAATTATGTCAGTTCAATGCGTTATTCATCAGGTTAACAGAAGTTACCATCCATTTACTTATTTATTGTGTTAAAAGAGCTTGAAATGGGTTCAGTATAGTCCTAGGAGACCTCAGAGTGTTACATACAAAATTGGAGGTTTTGCAGTGTTTGTAATTCATGGCAAATTGATTTGCTGAGAATCAATTATTTAAAAAAACTTGGACTAAGCTGGGAAATTAAAATTTCAATAGATTTGCTCATCTCTAGTCCTTATGCTATCTCAGCTTCTCATCAGAACAAAAATTGTGGTCCATGTGGCACAATTTTTCTATTATATGACAAGCAATAAAAAGTTCTAGGTCAGTCTGCAAATCACTGAGGACCATGCTTGTCATATCCCAATTAATCAAAAGGTATCAATCACAAATCCTTTGTAACCTCTTTAATAAAGAAAAATTTAGCTGCATTAGGAATTTGATATAAATCTGGTCATGAATCTGTCAAACAACTGCTAAAATTACAGTTAAAAATGCTCAAAGAGAAAGATAAAATTTGTGCAAGTGAACAAAACTGAAAAATAAGATGTTTCTTTACTTTACTATAGTACTCAGCATAAAGAAACCTGAAATTCAAATGATAAGCCATGATTCCACAGAGTGTAAAAATGATCAAAAAATAATGTGAAACTACTTAGTCTAGTTGGATATAATGTTATTTACTAGAGAGACTCTAAAAGTAGTAGACCAGTATTTTTTTTTTTTACTTATTCATTAACTACTTCAGTAGTATAGCCAGTATTATCATATTTAATTATTAATTTCTACCTAAAAATTCATAGATTTCTTCTCTTTGGTTAGATAATGTGATTTTATTGTAACTCCCTTAGCATGGTATGCTTTCCTGTTCTCATAAGGGGGCCACCATCTCAGTCACCAGAACTTCTGGCATGAGAACTACCACATAATGGACTGTACCACACAATTTCCTCACATGGAGAGACAGAAACTTCTATCACAGATACTTATGATAATTAGACAGCTCCTGTTGTGGTAGGGGCCGGGATTGGGGGGTGGTCCACTGCTTACCATGTCCGGACGACACAGGCACCAGGCAAAGCAAGGACAAGACAGAGGCAGAGTCCTCCTGACGACCACAACCACGCACCACAGTTCTTTACTGTCTCTTTCCTGTCAGTCCCCTAGTCGAGCTCTTCACCGTTCTCCGTCTTCTGTCCTGAGTCTTCCTCTGCCGAGCTCCTCCCAGGACTAACCTCCCTGGAACCCCAACCAGTCCTAATTATCCCCTCTCTCACCGGGAAATCCCCTCCTGGGTTCCTATCTCCCCGCCCCCCATGACTAAGCATTTCTCAAGCCCTAAGCTGCTGTTGAGTCCTGAACTACTCCCCCTGCCATCTTGTGGTCATTTCTAGGTACTGCACTCTCTTGTCTGTCTTTCCCAGCTATCACCCTTATGACTAAGCGTTTCTCAAGCCCTAAGCTGCTGTTGAGTCCTGAACTACTCCCGGGACTAACCCCCTGGAACCCCAACCACGTATCTTTCCTGTCAGTCCCCTAGTCGAGCTCTTCACCGTTCTCCGCCTTCTGTCCTGAGTCTTCCTCTGCCGAGCTCCTCCCGGGACTAACCTCCCTGGAACCCGAACCAGTCCTATTTATCCCCTCTCTCACCGGGAATTCCCCTCCTGGGTTCCTATCTCCCCGCCCCCCATGACTAAGCGTTTCTCAAGCCCTAAGCTGCTGTTGAGTCCTGAACTACTCCCCCTGCCATCTTGTGGTCATTTCTAGGTACTGTACTCTCCTGTCTGTCTTACCCTCTTACCCAGCTATCACCCTGCTGTCCTTGTCAATCTCCGTCCATAGTGCACCAACCGTTCCCTCCTACTGCCAGTCAAGTCTGTCCGTCAAGTCACCTTCCCCACACTGTTACCCAATTATAATGAAGAAGATCAAAGTTCAGCTCCTCTAACTGTATATTTAGAATCTCCTAGTTTCTTGGTACATTACTCTAGCTGCCCATGTAAAGCAGTGCTGATGCAATATGGAATTTTTAGCAGAGCATGGAAGAAAAAAATGAAATCAGGGAGTCTAGAGTGAAGCAAAAGGAACTTGAACTGCAGGGAAGTAAGAACACTACATAACAAGTAAAAACACTACATATAAATATGCAAATTGTCACAAATTGTGAGGAAGAAGCAACGAAACGTGCGTTGGGGTGGAGGGTAACGCTACCAGCGCCTGCAACACTATAGTGGACCCCAATGGATTCGGCACAAATATAGGTAATTTCATAATAGTTTTAAACCAATTCACCCATGTATATTATATTTCACTAGGCAGCTCTGTGGGTTTACACAATGAGGCACTTGTTCCTTTCCCCGCCATAGTATATTCAATGATCTTGTGAAGATTTTTATATAGATATACTTGTGCTAACATTAACCAAACTATTTTTTACCTATGGGCTATTTTTTGCCCCTAGTGCTATTGATTCTTGTTGCGTGGTTCATTTTGTCCTACTATTTATTCTTAATAACTATACTATTTATTTGCTATTTGTGCCCTGGTTTGTTGTTCCCTTATTTTAAGGCATCTTGCCATCACTTTTTTAATTGGTTCACTGAATTTTATTATTTACTTAAAAAAAATACTTTTAAATGAACACAATTGCTTTAATGGTTCTTGATGTGTGCTCTGGACGTAAGTGATTGCTCTAGTCCACACTGGGTGATTTCTTCAATAAATAGAAGGATGTATTAATGAAAAGGAAATGCTGCATAAAGGGTTATTCGATTCTTAGCCATGAAAGCTAATGGGAAAAACTCTGTACAGGCTGCAACCCCTGGAGATGGAGCTATGGAAACAGTTAAGATTGACTGAACGATGCTGCTCCAGTAACTCCCACTTATTTCTATTTGTGTTACTTAAACTGAGCTTTTCAGCTGATCTTGGATTTTTCCACAGTTCCACCTCCAGGGGTTGGAACTTGGGCAGAATTATTTCCATTTCAGCCATGAAAAACTAAAATGGAAATAACTCTTCAACCTCAGATTGCCTAGTTTGCAGGTTTGTAGTAAATATAATTTAGAACATAATAAAGTTATGTGTCATAGTTAAATAAAATATTAACCACCAAGCCAATGTTTTTTCAGCGCCACTAATTTGAGTCCCCTGACCCTATTATTATACTCACCAGCTCTTTTCAGTGTCGCTTCGGTTAAGATCCACCATTTCATGGCAGCAACTTCTTACCGACCAGAAGTCAGAGATAACAATCACAGGCTCTTAATGCAAGTATATGAGAGCCTCGGGCTAGCTCTCTTAGATTGACTGTCACGATCCATTTTTGGATCTGTCAGATTCTGAATTCTCTTTTATAAACTTTTTCTCTTTCAGGCCATCGGGGGTTAATGTCAGTTTTGATCCTGGTGGCCGCTGGTGTTACTACAACTGTAGTTGGTCTGCTGATGGGTTTTTCCCCACGGTGGCTGCTGGTGTTACTGCATGGTGATTAATTATCTATGCAGGTGGGTGTCACTCCCTCGTCCCTTTATAATCCCAGCTGGTGCTGCAGATCACTGTTGGTAATACTGGTCATTTGCTATCCAACCTTGGTGAAGACTGGACCTTCCTGGTGCAGAGGGGGTTCAGCGTATCTGGAGCAGTGATGTTGCTGCTGATCGGGTGCCTTACTCTGCTGCTTGGAGCATTGGCAGCAGATAAAGCTAAGTTTTGTTTTTTAGTTGCTTTAACCCCATGACATTGACATTGAGCTGTGGCTTCGGGCTTAGTGGAGCTATCCGGCTGATCACAAAATAGAGAAGAACGACAGCAGCGGTGTCGATAACCGATGAGGATGGCAACTGGTAAGTATGAGACAAAGTGCAGGGAACTTAGATTAGTAGCACCACTCCAGCAGTAAAGTAAAAAAAAACCCCGCTGGAGTGGTGCTTTATAACCTGATTGCCATTAATCATGCTAGTGAAGTAATGAAGAATATTTATATTTTACAATCCAATCCAAACATTCATTTAACACCCATCTATATATAATTATTTGATGGTATTTCTAATTACAGTACACTATGTGATAAATTGTAAATCAATGGAGCTGAGGTACATAAAAATGTAATGACTTTATGCCTTGATGTTGTAATTGCCTGTTTTGACAAGATATAAATCCATATAAGAATGGAGCTTTCTATAATTCATCTGCCAGGAGAGTTATTTCTAGATAGCAGGGAAGCACAGTTGGTCGGTTCTGCTTCGAAAAAACACCTTTGCTATAAACCCTTATGGGACATAGACCAATAAATAAACTGGTTCTTAGCTTAAGCTTCAGTGATGTCTCTCCTGGGAAATAATATCATCTCAATGTCATTCTTACAGTCTTTTATTTAGTTTGGAAGCTATGAGCTGGAATTCTATCGCTACAGACAATTACGTTGTTAGTAGCAAAAAATATTGCCTATTATTGAAAATGTATTTAAAACTATATATTGAGAAGAGGAATCCACACGAATTATAGGGATCCACAGCAAAAGTCAGAATGGGTCTCACACGCCACTTAGAGCTGTGCCACTTGCATGACATCATTATTAAAGCAAAATTTCAACATTCTACAAACCCAATTCCAAAACAATTGGGACACTGAATAAAATATAAAGAAAACAGGATTGCAAGGATTTGGAAATCTCCTATAGCCAGGTTTTATTCACAGCAGAACATAGAACGCAGATAAGAGTTGAAAATTACCGTATATACTTGTGTATAAGCCGACCCGTGTATAAGCCGACTCCCCTAATTTTGCCACAAAAAACTGGGAAAACTTATTGACCCGTGTATAAGCCGAGGGTGGAATCCATAGACTATGCCCCCATATGCTGCTCCATAGGTTATGCCCCCATATGCTGCTTCATAGAATATGCCCCCATATGCTGCTCCATAGACTATGCCCCCATATGCTGCCCCATAGAATATGCCCCATATACTGCTCCATATGCTGCTCCATAGAATATGCCCCCATATACTGCTCCTTAGACTATGCCCCTATATACTGCCCCATAGAATATGCCCCATTTGCTGCTCCATAGAATATGCCCCCCATATGCTGCTCCATAGAATATGCCCCCATATGCTGCTCCATAGACTATGCCCCATATGCTGCTCCATAGACTATGCCCCCATACACTGTTCCATAGACTATGCCCCCATTTGCTGCCCCATAGAATATGCCCCATATGCTGCTCCACAGACTATGCCCCCATATGCTGCTCCATAGAATATGCCCCCATATGCTGCTGCTGCTGCAAAAAAGCCATACTCACTTCTCCTGGGTCCATCGCCGCTGTCTGCCGCTTCCTGTGTCAGTGACTGTTCAGGCAGCAGAGGGGCGGCACACACTAACCACATCACCGTGCCACCTGCTGCCTAAACGTCTCTGACACAGGATGTAGCAGAGACAGCGGTGAGCAGCAATGGACCGGGGGACAGGTGAATATTGCTATACTCACCCATCCTGCTGCGGTCTCTGCATTCTCGTTCGCTTCTCCACAGTCTCCCTTCCTGTCTTCAGCGGTCACGTGGTGCCGCTCATTACACTCATGAATATGTGCATATTCATGAGTGGTAATGAGCGGTACCACGTGACCACTGAAGACAGGAAGGGAGACAGTGGAAAAGCGGGGCTGCAGAGACTGCGGCAGGACAGGTAAGTATGATCTCTGACACCCCCGCTCCCCCTCCCCCGCCGACCCCCAGGTATATGACTCGTGTATAAGCTGAGAGGAGAACTTTCAGCCCAAGAAAATGGGCTGAAAATCTCTGCTTATACACGAGTATATACGGTAGACATTTTTCCATTTCATTTGAAAAAAACAAAAAACAAAAACCTCATTTAGAAATTGATGGCACCAACACATCTCACAAAAGTTGGGAGAGGATTATTAAAAGAGGCTGAAAAAAGTAAGCGGTACTAGTGAAAAACAGCTGGAGGGTAATTTTTTTTAAACCAAGTCACATGACTGTGCATAAGAAGAGCGTGGTAAAGTAGAAGTCTCTCAATAGCAAAGTTGGTCAACGGTTCACCAATCTGTGAACAACTGCATCTAAAAATAGTGGAAAAACTTCAAAAAAGTTCCTCAACGTAAAATTGCAAAGACTTTGAATATTTCACTATCTATAGTATATATTTTCATAAAAAGATTCAGAGATTCTGGAAAAACCCATGTACACAAGGGACAAGGCTCACAGTCAATATTGAATGCTTGTGATTGCTGGAGTCAATGCATTAAACACATTACAGCAGGATCCTATCTTCCCATATCCCGTATTTTTCGCTTTATAAGACGCACCTGATTAAAAGATGCACCCCCAAATTTGGTGAAGGAAAAGATAATTTTTTTTTAATGTTAAATGGAGGTGTGTCTTATAATGCCAGTGTCCGTCTTTCAAATCATAAATATATGTCCCTCATCCTAGTTTCTATATAACCCCCATCCTGGTACATGGCCCCCTTGCGCTGGCACATAGCTGCCCCATCAAATCCTGGATATGTCCCCCCGGTCACTATATGCCCCCCCTGCTGATGCTGACACACACATGGCCCCCCGTCCCTATATTCCCCCATGCTGGCATGCACACAGCCACCCCATCCCTTTATTTTCCCCTGCTGGCATGCACACGGCCCCCGTCCCTATATTCCCCCCTGCTGGCATGCACACGGCCTCCCCATCCCTATATTCCCCCCTGCTGGCATGCACACGGCCCCCCATCCCTATATTCCCCACTGCTGGCATGCACACGGCCCCCCGTCACTATATTCTCCCCTGCTGGCATGGACACGGCCTCCCCGTCCCTATATTCCCCCCTGCTGGCATAGACACGGCCTCCCCATCCCTATATGCCCCCCTGCTGGCATGGACATGGCCCCCCTGTCCCTATATTGCCCCCTGCTGGCATGGACACGGCCCCCCATCCCTATATTGCCCCCTGCTGGCATGGACACGGCCCCTCATCCCTATATTCCCCCCTGCTGGCATGGACAGGGCCCCCCATCCCTATATGCCCCCCTGCTGGCATGGACACGGCCCCCCTGTCCCTAAATTCCCCCCTGCTGCATGCACATGGCCCTCCCGTCCCTATATTCCCCCCTGCTGGCATGGACACGGCCCCCCCGTCCCTATATAACCCCTGCTGGCATGCACACGGCCCCCCGTCCCTATATTCCCCCCTGCTGGCATGGACACAGCCCCCCCATCCCTATATTCCCCCTGCTGGCAAGCACATGATAAAATAACAAACAGTTAACTCACCTTCCGATGATGGCTCCTTGCTCCCAGCTCCCCCACGGCTCTTCCTGTGTCTGTGCTGACATCCAGGAGCTGCTCATACAGGCATTTCATTGTAGCTTCAGGACCTTCCTTCACATGACCGCAGTGCTGCACATTGGGAGTCACGTGACCACAGACCTATTGGCACAGACACAGGAAGAGCCAGGGGGGAGCTGGGAGCACGTAGCCATCATCAGAAGGTGACTATAGTGACGGGGCAGTGGGGGGAGAGTGCAGGCACATGCAATATGCGCTGCTCCCCTGTCCACCAACTCGGCGCGGCTTCAGCACCGAGGTGATGGACAGTGGGTGTAGTGACTATTACATGAGCATAATGAGCAGGAGCAATGACCACCCGCTGTCTCTGCAGCCCGCAGCCAGCCTACCCCAGCCCCCTGACAACACTCCACAGCCACCCCCCCTCCTCTACAGCACACATTCGGATTATAAGATGCACCCCCCACTTTTCCCCAAAATTTGGGGGAACAAAAGTGCGTCTTATAATCCGAAAAATACGGTAATTGTAATCTTCAGCCTAAGAGAAGATTCACACAGGCAGGTTCCCAGCAACGAGAATTGCCTTATCGTGGCTGTTGGATAGACATAAATTGGCCAATTTATGTGCTAAGTATTCTCAATTTTTCCAATCTTCTAGAGCAGTAAACTATCACCATTTGAAAGGCCCCCTTCAGCAAGAAAATAGCCAAATAAACCACACATCCACGATTTGATCACAAAATACAGATTAAACATTAATTTTCATAAACCTGCAGTAAGGAAAAATGACCTGCAGGTGGCACCACAGTACTCTACCAAAACATTTGTAAACATTGCACTGCTTTTTCGTTGATTACTTCGCCCCACACACACATGATACACCATTTGAAAGGTCAACTTGCTACCTTCAGCAAGAAAACAGCCAAACAAACCACACATTCATGATTTTATCACTAAATACAGTTTAAACATTCATTTTCAAAAACCTGCAGAAAGACACAAGGACCTGCAGGTGGCACCTCAACCGGAAAACATTTTTTGGCCTCTACTTATCAAAACAATTTTTTGTATTACCAAGCTACATATATAAATACCTGTCCTGTTCATCAGCTCATGAAATACATTTACATTTGACCAGCTTGCTTTTTCTGAAATTGCCTGCGCCCCCGATGACCAATGTGCGAAAATTTTGCATGGGCCAAGCAAGTGTAACCAAATTTCATATATTTCATGTTTTCATGCTATATCACTACAGAGTGCTACTTTATTTGTTGGTTATATTTGGAGATGGCTGCTCTAAATAAGCACCTGTTCACACCTGTTTTCTGTTTAGGAAGTGACAAACAGTCTTTTGATATTTGCTTTAAACATAGTAGTCATGATTTTGTCATGGAAATCAATGCATGGACTCAGGAATAATTCCAGAAGTCAATGTCTATGAACACAGCTCACTGTGCAATCAAAAAATGGAAATTAAAGCTCTATCATGCAAAGAAGAAGCCATATATCAACACAACTCAGAACCACTCCCGTCTTCTCTGGGCCAAAGCTCATTTAAAATGGACTGAGGCAAAATGGAAAACTGTTCAGTGGTGGGATAAATCAAATTTAAAATTTGCAGTTTAGAGATGCCATGTCCTGTGAACTCACAAGGATCAGGACCATCCAGTTTCTTATCAGTTCTCACTTAAACTTAACGCGTCATTAACTGTGCAAAAATGATGAATTTTTTTCTTACTCAGGACAAGGCTGACTTACTGTTAGGCGGCAGGTTTCTGCGTCTGCTCTGCAGGAATCCAGTGCCTCACATTCTGCGGTCTCCTGCTGTCTATCTACTGCAGAGAAGATTACTTTGCAGCAGACCGCTCCAGAGACTAAGTCCCTCTGTGCTCATACTGGGCATGCTCATGAGACGATCTCCCATTGGATATCGGGAGTCATGTGCCCTGGTCCTGCTCCAGATCTCAGAGATCTGGAAGGTCCCGCACGGCTATAAAAAGCACGCATGACCGTTCGGCCATGTGCTAGTATAGACTATACTTGCTATGTGTGAATGGTGACTGATGTATGATTCTGGTGACTGACTTAATAAGAATCCCCTTCCCTCTGATATTACGCATGTGGATAGGGAATTAGTTCAGCAGTCAGCGCCAGTAAGTGGCAAGCCTTAGGCCACTGTGCACACCGCACCTCTGCGCTAGCGTCCGACATTGCGCCTGCTTTGTAGCTGTGTCGTCCAGCGGCAGTTGCAGCCCTTCTTGGCGCTCGCAGTAGCGACGACACACACACGGTAGGTCTAGACGGATGCAGCTCCTCTGTTTTAGGTCCTGCTCCTGTGACCTAATACCGTGTGTGCATTTACTTGAGGCCTGTGATACTAACAGGCTCAGTGTTTTTGTATGTTTATGTTGTGGCGCCTCTGCGTTTGAACAGAGCCCGCTTTGCGCACTTCGGGTAAAGTCTAACCCGTGCGCATTATGCCGCCATATTGCTTGTCTGTCATTACCTAGCAGCGGAGTAACATCTACTGCACGGTGGACCCCGAGCGGCAAACGCACTTTATTATTTATTTTTATTTAATGCGTTCCGCCGTTCCTAACACTTACAGTCACTGAGAGATCAGATTGCAGGTGCTTATTGATATCTATAAATAAGGGGGATAGAAGAGGAGCAGAGTGGGTAAGGCAGTTCACTGTCTAATAAGAATTTATCTCACCGCAGTGCTGAATTCATAGCTAAAGATCATCAGTAGGGTTGATCGAATAGCTTCGGATAAGCTTTTATCCGAGGCTATTCGATCAACCCTAATCCTCAGTACTATTTTATGTCCTCCATGCTGCTCCTGAGGATGCGTGACAAAGATATAAGAGAACAAGAATCCCTCATGTGTACTGAGTATGGGAGACTTCATTGCAGCCAGTTTCCACCAGCTCAGAGACAACTGAACATTAGAAATAAAGCATGCACATGGGAAAATTGCATCAATATAGCCTAGAAGTGATACAATGGCAAGAAACAATGTTTTTCCACATGTACACACAGATGACAATCCTCAGTTTCTGTGATGCATCTCCACTGCTGCTCATTGCTGCCCTGTTGACAGACTATGGCGATGATGTCAAAACTATAGTGTATGTGACAGCTGCAGTCAATTATTGGGTTCATGGGTCATGCACATGGAAACAGCACAAGACCGCTTAGCCCAGTGATTGACTGCAGTGGTCACCTGCGCTGTAATTATCGTCACAGTTATAACCTGTCAACAAAGACTAGGTGCAGTGGCGAAAAGGCATTGATGGATCTGTAAAGAAAATTATTCGCCATAACTCCCTTAAGGACAGAACAGTAAAGTATAGTTATATGCCAGGAGCAATGGTCAATGGCAAATAATACTTTCGGACTACATTTGCTGTATGTTTATCTAATTCGATTACATTATTATGCACTCAGCTATAGTGTGAGCTTTTTAACACTATTCCAAAAGACCCTCAGGGGTTAAATGTTGCACACAGCTTAGAGAGTATCCCACATAAAGTAAATTAAAACATAACCTTTAATGAACCATTAAAAGGACATAACACACAAAAACATTACAAAAAAGTGCTCATGTGAACCAGTTCTCAATAAAAATGGTTTGGTCTCTCCATTGGTATTAGATAAAGCATTCCAGCATCCGGGCGTATCCTGCTGGAGAGACGATCCACTCATGGGTTGACATGAGCACTTTTTTGTAATGTTTTTGTGTGTTATGTCCTCTTAATGGTTCATTAAAGGTTATGTTTTAATTTACTTTATGTGGGATACTCTCTAGGCTGTGTGCATCGATTACATTATTAGTAAGATGCGCAGACATGTTCTCTGCTAGAGATATTCCCTTTAGGAGACTACAATGTGTTGTCCCGTAACCTGTAAATGAAATGTTACAGAAAGAGATGACAATGAAAATTTTGTTGAATCTGATCCTTCACCTAGGAAACTAAAGTGGTAATGGGGCAGCCACTTATGCCTCTTGTCTTGGTAACACATTGTGCCCTTTGTGCATCGCTGAAATGGAAATGATTATGAAAGATTGGTGTCTGGCATTGATCAAATTGACATGTCAGTTTATTTTTCCTAATAAAGGTCCTAATGGGGCAGTGCACAACACCGGGCTTCTTTCTGTACTGTTCCCCCTATGACCCTCCACTAGAGATGACACATACGGTACTTAGCCAGTATATAACATATTTTTTGGCTGAGAATGTTCCTCGGTTACTTACAAGTATAGGCAATCCAATCATTTTAACCCAAACTATATAGTCATAAAGTGCAGGTTTACAATGAACACAAAATATCAGAATCAGGGATCATTTTATACAAGAACACTTACAGCGACAGCTTCTAAAATTTGTTTCACTGCATCAGCAGCATCCCGCTCACTGTAGTAACCTTTCTCTACAATCCTGCAGAAAAACCAACACGTTATTAAACTAATCAATATAAAACATGCTGCAAAGAAATTGACATTTGACACTGACAATTAAACTTATAGAAACGATAATGAACTTGGCACTCACTGAGTGCCAAGTTCATTATCATTTCTATGTATGGGCTGGATACCCTACTTGTGCACCAACCAGAGACTATAATTTTTGAGTGCCTTGTTGTTTCTATTATTTAATTAAATATACACTCCTCAACATTGAAATTGCAACGCCAAGAATGACAGACTGTAAGGTTATGGAAAACGAGGAGAAGGTGTCGAAAGGATCTGAAAATGACCACATTTTCAAGCACCTACCTCCAATATGTGTTAGTTGGGAGGGGCACAAATGCCAGTCTGAAAGCTAATTTATTTTTAGCCGAATAACACCTTAAAGAATCCTTAAACTGAGAGACCTTGGATTATCAGTACTGCAAGTGACATTGTACATCACATACCAAGTATAAGGTGTCAAACAGGGTCTACAGAAACCATGAGAAGGTGTTTGCATGACATTGGGATACGAGCTAGACGTCCAGCTACAGTTGTTCCTTTTTTCTCATGCCACCATCTGATAACCAGATATTGACGTAGAGACCAAGTGGGCAACTCATTGAACAGGCCTTGACAAGGAAACATCACACCGGTCCTCCTCTTTGGATTATGATATGAGGCGGCATAATGTACAGAAGACACAAACCTCTAGACTTAAATGTGTTTTCCACTTTTAGAAAAATGGCCCCAAAACTGTAAAATACATAAAATAACAAACTCAGCAGGCTTGCTATTTTATAGGAAGTCTTCCATGCTCAGTAGACATGAGGGATTCATGTCCTCTTATGTCTTTGTCACACATCATCAGTAGTCACCCTCCCTAGGTCCAACACTGGCTTTCCACTGCTGCTCAGGTGCTGAGGATTTGACCACAGCAGTGACATCATGTCAAAAGCACATTGTCATTATCCATGCTGGATCATGATAAATAAAATGCACTAGTAACCTTTTTTTTTCTTGCACTGTGGTGGTTTCAGTTCTAGTTTTGCCCCCGGTGGCCGTTAGGGTCATTGCACTTGATGTTTTCTTTGCTTTGCCTTTTGCCCCCGGTGGTCACTGGGATTATAACAGCCTTTAGCCCCTGATCATTTGACCATTCCCTTTTCCTATATAGGGTCACATGGTCTATGTGCAGGTGTTGGTGATAGCATCTTTTTGGGATTCTAACCATGGTGAAGGGAGCAGTTGGCTGAGGTGTGAAGCCACTGCAGAAACCTGGTGAAGTTAGCAGCTGGCTTGAAGGTTGGAGCCACTGCTGAAACTGGTGTTGAACTCTGGCTGCCCGATGTCCGCAGCAGAGTGAGTTGGTGAAGGTGGCAGCTGGCTCTGAGATGTCGGGCCACTGCGAAAAGTTAATCCGGTGATGCACTCTGCTGCCTGGTGCTGCAGCAGAGCAAGATAAGTCTTTTTGTGTTTCCCCTGTTTATATTTTTCCCTGGTGTGTATTAGTACAGCAGTGGGGCCAGTGCCTGCACCACCCAGCTCCCTAGCAAGGGATAGGTGTAGGGTGTGCTAGGGTGTCAGGTATCCTGATCGGTGCCCGGTGCAGAACCGGCCTAGGGATCGTTAGGAGTGGAGGGACACTAACTCAGGGGAGTGCAGGAGGTCTCCACGTCCCCGTTCCCTATCGCAGGGCCGATCGTTGTAACTGTTGCCCCTTTCCCCGTGTCTTGCTGTTTCAGTTACAAGTGCCATGTCTTGTCGTCTGAGTTACCGGACTACGGGTCGTGTCACACAGGACGGGTCCACGTGACACATATGCCTCCACTCTAGGCAGTCACTGAGCTGAATGCTCATGTACTGACATTGATGGTACACGACACTGAGCTCAGTGACTAGCTAGAGCGGTGATGTGTGCTGTTGATGTGACGTGTGCTATTGATATGACGTCACCACTGTAGCCAAAACACTGAAACTGGAGCAGTGGCAGGGGGCCAGTGCTGGACTTAGGGGGGATGAGTATATGCTGAGTGTGATATTTTAGGTATTTTACACAGTTTGATGCCCACTTTCCTGAAAGGCATAACTCCTTTAATTCCAGGTTCACTTTGACTTGCTATTTCTCCTCATGGCGCTCATACTCAATACTAAATAAATTGAGATGTTCTGAAAATTTTGATTACATTTTCTAATCATTTTCACATTAATTATTAACATGTCTATCGATTTTGTGATTTCCATAATTCCATGACTTTTCCTTCTTGGTTTTGATATTTCAATGTCAAGGAGTATATGGACTTAATGTCAGGGACAAGATGGATCAGTCAGGTTGAATGTTTTTTAATCAAAATTCTGGATGGAATCTCATGGAGGAACTGATTCCTGTGATTGCAATGTGTTTGTTCTCATCTTTCCAGTACATTATTTCTTGTGCTGGACAAGTACAGGCACAGGACATTTGATATAATGTTGTGATTCATTCCCGGACCAGTAACTGAAAATGGTTAAAAGCCTGACAAAAACACAAAGACAGATGCTTTTGGGTATGCAGATATGAATTTTGCCATCAGATGTGATCTGTTGAGTTGTTGAGTTGCATGAGGCTCAAAAAAGTGAGTGTTATCCAGTGTTATCCAGTGTTATCCAGTCTAAGCTCTTTACTTTGGAAATTGACTCCTTCAGACAGGTACATCTTCAATTGAGCTTGTTAACCTCATTAAAATGTGGTTTTAACTCTTTCCTTTACAGAGCACGCAGCTTAAAGGGGACACAAGCTGTAGGACCGCTTATCCAAGGCATATGGATAACTTTCACTATAGTTTCCGTCTAGATGGCATTTCTTGGAAGGCCCTTCTGGGCTTTAAGGCTACAGAACTTTGCCTAACTTTTTTCTGTAACAGGCATATTTTATATATTATTTACACAAATTATAATAATGATGATTATTACTATTATTGCTAGAATTTGCAATAACAAGTAAATGGGAAATTTGAATAAATGCGTATTAATATTGTGTGTGTAGTCGGCACAATTTTATGTCAGAACCTGACAAACAGAAAGATTTAGGCCCAAAGGAATCAAGACATTTTGTACATTGATCTTTAGGAAAGAAGGGCCAGAATAAGATGAGCGAAATTCATGAAAAGGTGTGCGCCTCTTTGTGAATTTGATGCACTGTAAGAAATGTACTCTAGTCAGTGACGGGAGTACATGTGTCCTCCCAGCTGAAATCCACCCAGTGTACTGGTCACTTAGCAAAATTTTGTAAACGATGAGTTTACAAAAGGGAGGACACTGTGCTCCATATTGCATGTTAGTAATATCGAAATGCCACTATTTTTTTTTATCCCCATTTGGGTGGTTACTCTTTCTGGCACATACTTACACTTACAAATTACATTCATGTATTTTGAAACATGTGCAGAAACCTTTGATTAGTCCGGCCATAAATCTTCACCTGCACTCAGCGCCTACGATGTCATGACTCAGATCTCTCTCTATGCGGCATTTGGCCTAATGACTTTAGATCTTTAACCCCGGTTTGCAGAATGTTGATATTGATATAGTTAACAGATTAGGATTTTTAATGTGCTTCAATGTATAAGCATTTAGAGCAGAACCTGATCAAGGCTTCGTAAGTGGCATGCTCAAGTGGATGCTATTTAAAGAAAACCCATTTGGGGAAATAGCCGGTTTTCAGGCAAAAGGTGTCTGACATGAAGTCAGCCACCGGCCATGCAAGCTTGCAACAGATTTAAGAACTTCTTGTTTGTATGTGACGTGAAAATAAGAATCATTATTGTGCTGCTTCTTACCACTGTTTGGGCATAAGGTCTGATGCTTTAAGAAAATGATACAGTCAGGAAAAAAGTATTTAGTCAGCCACCAATTGTGCAAGTTCTCCCACTTAAAAAGATGAGAGAGGCCTGTAATTGACATCATAGGTAGACCACAACTATCAGAGTCAAAATGAGAAAACAAATCCAGAAAATCACCTTGTCTGATTTGGCAAGATTTATTTTGCAAATTATGGTGAAAAATAAGTATTTGGTCACCTAAAAACATGCAAGATTTCTGGCTCTCACAGACCTGTAACTTCTTCTTTAAGAGGCTCCTCTGTCCTCCACTCATTACCTGTAGTAATGGCACCTGTTTGAACTTGTTATCATTATAAAAGACACCTGTCAACAACCTCAAACAGTCACACTCCAAACTCCACTATGTTGAAGACCAAAGAGCTGTCAGAGGACACCAGAAATAAAATTGTAGCCCTGCACCAGGCTGGGAAGACTGAATCTGCAATAGGCAAGCAGCTTGGTGTGATGAAATGAACTGTGGGAGCAATAATAAGAAAATGGAAGATATAAAAGACCACTGATAATCTCTCTCGACTGGGGCTCCACACAAGATCTCACTCCGTGGGGTCAAAATGATTGCAATAACCGTGAGCAAAAATCCCAGAACCACATGGGGTGACCTAGTGAATGACCTGCATACAGCTGGGACTATCGTAACAAAGGCTACCATCAGTAACACACTATGCTGCCAGGGACTCAGATCCTGCAGTGCCAGACGAGTCCCCCTGCTTAAGCCAGTACATGTTCAGGCCCATCTGAAGTTTGCTAGAGAACATTTGGATTATCCAGAAGTGTATTGGGAGAATGTCATATGGTCTGATGAAACCAAAGTAAAACTGTTTGGTAGAAACAAAACTTGTCGTGTTTGGAGGAGACAGAATGCTGAGTTGCATCCAAAGAACACCATACCTTCTGTGAAGCATGGGGGTGGCATCATCATGTTTTGGAGCTGTTTCTCTGCAAATTGATGAGGACGACTGATCCATGTACATGAAAGAATGAATGGGGCCATGTATCATGAGATTTTGAGTGAAAACCTCCTTCCATCAGCAAGGGCATTGAAGATGAAATGTGGATAGGTCTTTCAGCATGATGATGATCGCAAGCACACCACCAGGGCAACAAAGGAGTGGCTTTCTAAGAAGCATATGAAGGTCCTGGAGTTGCCCAGACAGTCTCCAGATCTCAATCCCATCGAAAACCTTTGGAGGGATTTGAAAGTCCGTGTTGTCCAGCGAAAGGCCCAAAATGTCACTTCTCTAGAGGAGACCTGCATGGAGGAATGGGCCAACATACCACCAACAGTGTGTGCCAACCTTGTGAAGACTTACAGAAAACGTTTGACCTCTGTCATTGCCAACAAAGGATATATAACAAAATTTTGAGATTAACTTTTGTTAATGACTAAATACTTATTTTCCACCATAATTTGCAAAATAAATCTTGCCAAAACAGACAAGGTGATGTTCTGGATTTGTTTTCTCATTTTGACTCTGATAGTTGTGGTCTACCTATGATGTCAATTACAGGCCTCTCTCATCTTTTTAAGTGGGAGAATTTGCACAATTGGTGGCTGACTAAATACTTTTTTCCCCAATGTATGTATGTTCGCATCTCTAAGTATAATGCTGATTGGTCAATTGTTTTCTATTTGCTGTCCCACCAAACTATTAGTATCAAGAAGGCAGGCCATGTTGCACCCTGACACTTGTGTCTGTGTGCTTTTCTGTCAGATCCCAGTACTCTTTTTTTCTCTCTATTGGTACTATGTGTTGCTGTATATGAAGGAATTAAACCTGTTTTAGAGGATAACTATGTGTTACATGAGTTGATGTCTATTTAAAGGGAACCTGTCAGGTCCCCCACACCCTCTAATCAAGCCACCTTCACCTAAGGCCAATTTCACATGTTCATTTTTTTCCGGTACCAGGAAAAAACGGTATCAGAGATGTCAGTGTCCATGTGTGTAATACTTGCAGCACAGGTGTGGCAACAGTGTGCCGCATCAGTACCATACGCACTGGCGCCTGAGAAGCAGCGGTATAGTAAGAGCTGTTCCCCGGCACTGGGTGTCGCAGATGATTCTCAATGATGAGAGTTATATTCATCTGATAACAACAAGATGGCAGGTGATGGGACTTACTCCCATCAACCTACACCTGCTGCTGCTAATAACAGTGAGAGAAGGAGTGGTTGATGAGAGTATTCATCACTCGTCACCTGCACTATAAATAAATAAATAAAAAATCCAGCATGTGTTTCCCTGCATTTCCCATATCCAGCCAAGCAAAACTGACATCTGGGGACTGCAACTCTCAACTGTCAGCTTCAGCAAGGCTGGTTATCAAGATTAGAGGGGTCCCTATGCATTTTTTTAAATTATTTAAATAAATTATTTAAAAAAATGGCGTTGGTTTTTCCCCGTTTTTGCCAACCTGCCAAGCTAAAGCAAACAAATCCTCTTCGCCTGCAACTGAAATATATTTCATACCTTTATGCACCTGCTGATATCTGTACGCATAAATAAAGCAATTCTCGTTTTTTGCATTAATTGAGTGCAGCTGTTTTTTCAAAAATTTTAAGCTAAAGCAAACAGATGGGGGCTAGTATTCTCTGGCTGGTAAGGGGCCATGGATATTGACCCTCCGAGGCTAAAAATAGCAGCCCACAGCCACCCAAAAAAGGCATATGTATTAGATGCGCCAATTCTGGTGTTTTGCCCAGCTCTCCCCACTTGTTCTCTAGCGGTGGCAAGTGAGGTTCATATTTGTGGGGTAGATGTAACCTTTATATTGTCAGGTGACATCAAATCCACCACTTAGTGATGGAGAGGCATCTATAAGACACCTTTCCATTACTAATCCTATAGTTATATGGTAAATAAATACACAGCCAGAATGAAATCTTTTGAAATCTTTTATTAGAAATAAAACAAAACACAGTTTCCATTTTTATTTAAAAACTAGCTGAAGAGCCCGGCGCTGCCCGGGCATAGTAACTAACTGTGATTAGTTATAGCAAATTATAATTATCCTCCATCCCATAGTCCCGTTCCCATATACCCATCATACATATCCACGATCCCATAGGTCCGTGCCCATATACCCATCATACATATCCTCCATCCCATAGTCGAGTGCCCATATACCCATCACACATCCTCCATCCCATAGTCCCATGCCCATATACCCATCACACATCCTCCATCCCATAGTCCCATGCCCATATACCCATCATACATATTCACCATCCCAAAGTCGAGTGCCCATATACCCATCACACATCCTTCATCTCATAGTCCCATGCCCATATACCCATCATACATATCCTCCATCCCATAGTTCCGTGCCCATATACCCATCACACATCCTCCATCCCATAGTCCCGTGCCCATATACCGTCATACATATCCTCCATCCCATAGTCCAGTGCCCATATACCCATCACACATCCTCCATCCCATAGTCAACCATTATGACATCATAATGAGCGGCGGGGCTTGCAACCTATGATGACATCAGCGTCGCCATGGCAACCATTATGACATCATAATGAGGGGCGGGGCTTGATACATACACACTTTTTCCCCATTATGTAGATAGGGGCAAAATTGTTTGGGAATTGGAATGCGCGAGGATAAAATTTCGCCTCACAACATAGCCTAGGACACTCTCGGGGTCCAGACGTGTGACTGTGCCAAATTTTGTGGCTGTAGCTGCGACGGTGCAGATGCCAATCCCGGACATACACACATACATACACACACTTGAGCTTTATATATTAGATAAGAATCACAGTTATACTAGCCTAACACCACTGAAAATTCCACTGAAGCCCCTGTATCCTGTAATAAACTAAAAATAAAAAAACAACAACAAAAACAATACCTCTGTCATTCTGTTCCACACTGTAATCCATGTCTGGGGATATATAGCTTTCATCCTGGACGGTACCAAGATGCGACCGTCCAGGATGAGAACCACTAGTGAATGAGCTGCTGCGAGCGCAGCATCATTGACCAGCGGTTATATCATCGAGGTTACCACAGATCACTGAGGCTGCGTTCCCAGTAGGGCTGAACTGCGGTAACCTCAGCACCATGGGGAAAAGTCAGTAATGAGCTCACCGCAGTTCAAGCTCAGTGTCTTCACAGCAGATCAGTGACCCTTACCAGCCTGAGAATACCAGCCCCCAGCTGTCAGATTTAGCAAGGCTGGTTGTTAAAAATGGGGGGGACCCCATGCCATTTTTAAAATTATTTATTTAAATAATTAAAAAAATACAGCGTGTGGTCCCTTCTATTTTTGATAACCAGCCTTGCTGAAGCTGACAGCTGAGGGTTAAAGCCCCCAGCTGTGGGTTTTGCCTGGTTGGTTATAGAAAATACAGGGGAACCCATGCAGGTTTATTTATTTATAGCGCAAGCGATGGAATACTCTCTTAAGCCGCTCCTGCTGTCACTGTTATTAGCGACAGCAGGTATAGACTGATGACAGTATTAGTCGAAAAAGCCACTGCCTGCTGTCATTGTTCTCACTTAAATACAACTCTCATCATTCTCACCTGCTCGTGCTGATCGCCGGTAGAGCAGGGGAGAATGATGAGAGCCATCTTCAGCACCTGGAAACAGCTCTTACTGTACCGCTGCTTCTCAGGCGTTGGGACGTGTCACATGGATGACTTCCCAGTGTGTCATACATGTGCGGGAAGTTTTGCGTCTCATGCTGACGGCAAAAAATGGACATGTCTACGTGTGGGTCACAAGGGCACATGGTCCGTGGAAACACACTGACATGTGAAGAGACCCATTCACTTGAATGGGTCTATGTGTGTATGCGTCTCCGATACGTGTGAAAACTGTCACTACACGTACTCAAGACACTGACGTGTGAAACGGCCCTTAAGGTGTGATTCAGATGTTCCACAGAGCTGCCTATGCCACTGTGTTGGCCAATATGTAGAAGAGGAAAATGGGGAACCAATGTGACAGATGGAGACAGCGGCAGCAAAGGGAGTTGCTATAAGGGTATATTCACAAGAAGCAGAAATTGCAGCAAATGCCTTTCCCATGTATCAGAATGGCATTGTTCATACATCATATTCATAGAATGCTGTAGTTTTTTTTTTCCTATAACTCCTAGTTCCATCAATCCACAAATACATGAGATAATCTGACGAATAACATATGTCAGTAAAGCCCAATTCTGTGTCCATGAAACATAATGATTACATTAAAACCTAATAGAAATGTGGAACTGTGGCTTTACTGCCAGCTGAATTTTTCACCTTTTCCTCAATTCAGCATTGAATGAAGAGAATAGCATCATTTGCATGTCTGTCAGCTCCATGAACAAAACACATCAATCTTACGGAGAGACATGATTATGATTTCATTTGGAGGCAGCTTTTCTCAGAAGCCCAGGACTCTCTAACAATAGAAGCGCTTTGCTAAGTGACTAAGTCCCAGGGGTAAAGTGATGACATTTGTTCACACAGAAGTTCAGTTTCTAATATATTGGTATTGTGAGTGATTCTTAGATCTGCTTATGTCTCTCATGCACCTGATTATGTACAAAAAAAATTGTGGAAAATGTATTGATCATTGGTTCATCACTCACCTATCAAACAATTCACCTCCAGTCACCAATTCAAGGACAAGACTGATTTCTGTAGGTGTCTCAAAAATCTCCTTCAGTTTTATCTACAAGTAATTACAATAGTCATCTTTAGTTCACATTTATTTTCACAACTTTGCAACCATTGTTAACCACTTTAATACTTTTAGAACAAAAAATGTTTCAATTCTGCAGATAGTTTTGTTTTAAAATATCCTTCAATTTTGTATCTCCGTGGTTACAGACTACAGTCAAAACTGTCAAAACTCAAGGAAAAAAACAAAATGAGCCCATACCCTGTAGTAAGTAAATAGTAATAGTACTTGTAAATAATATAGGGTACTTAGATAACAATATTTTGATCAAAAAGCATAAAAGCCATCACACCGGGACAAGGTACTGTCCTTTAAAACCTCACCTCGTGTCAGATGACCTCAATTTGGATGGGGTCAGAGCAGGACCCAGACAAAACTATTCAGTCACTGCCCATGGGAAGCTTTATAGATGAAATGCCTAGCTGAAAAAAGTGAAGCCATTCCCCTGTTTGTAAAAAGTACAAGAAATAAAAATCTTGTTATTTGTACAAATAGGAGCATAGCTACCCCTTTTTGAGATTGGGAGCTTTTCCTAGCCTATAAGTAAAATGGAGGCTGAAAAATTTGATGTGAACAGGATTAGATATGTGCGAACGCGAACAGTAAAGTTCAGGGTCCGTACCAAACAACTACTGTTTGGGCACACACCCCAAGCACGGACTTCACAAGGAAGTTTGTGTTACTGTTTGGCAGCTCGAACAAGGGGGGGATTCTCGAGCTGTCATCTGCATGACAGTGCGAGAAACACCGGCGGCTCTGATCAGCGATAAGATTATTACCACTGCTCAAAGCGCAGTGTCTCTCATGCTGTCAGATGACATCGTGAGTCCACAACTGTGACTGGAGGTAAAAAGTTTACCTCTGGTCACAGGCGTCAGCTGATGGGACCACTACTCCCATCAGACTTCGCCTGCTGCTAATAACAGCGAAAGCGGGCGCAGCTAATGGGAGTATTCATCAGCCAGCGTCTGCACTATAAATAAAAAATAAGTAAAAAAATGACAAGAGTTACCCTGTATTTTTGATAACCAGTGACATCAAGCCCATAGTCATATTGTACATGAACACACAGCCAGAATAAGTCCTTTATTTGAATTTAAAAAACACTCTTTTACTTTTCATTTCAAAATAACAAAGTTATATTCACCTAACATCCATTCCATTGAAGCTATCGTCTCCTGTAAAATAACTAAAATAAAAAATAACCATATCCCTCATTTGTCCGATGTTCTATCCCATGCCGTAATCCATGTTTGCAATAAATAGTTTTCAATTTGGATTATGCCAAGATTCGACCATCCAGGCTGAAGACCACTGGAGAATGAGCTGCTGCGAGCACAGCCTAAGTGACTAGTGGTGACGTCATCGAGGTTACCACAGATAACTGAGGCTGTGTTCCCAGCCGGCCAATGAACTGCAATGATCTCAGTGACATCACCGCTAGCACAGTGAGAAAAAGTCTCACGGTGCAGCGTTGAGCTCAGTGAGTTCAGCAAAGCTTTGTCACAAGTAAGTGTTTTTTTTATTTCAAATAAAGGACTTTATTCTGGCTGTATGTTTATTTACAATATAACTATAGAATTAAAAAATTGATAGGTGTCTTACAGATGCCTCTCCATTACTAATCCGTGGGTTTGATGTCCCCGGACAATGGAAAGGTGACATCAACCCTACAAATATTAACCTCCACTTGCCTCCACCACTGGGCAAGTGGGAAGAGTCAGGCAAAGCACCAAAATTGGTACATCTAATACATGGGGAGGCTACAGGCTGTTATTTTTAGGCTTGAGGGGGCAACATCCAATGTCCCTTATTTTAAAAAATTGGTATTTTAAAAAGTCTATTCTTGATATCCAGCCTTGATAAAGCTGACAGCTGAGGGTTGAAGCCTGCAGCTATCAATTTGCCTGGCTGGTTATCAAAAATACAGGGCAAGCTATGTAATTTTTTAAAATTTAGTTATGCATAGCGCAGGCTCTGGCTGATGAATACTCCCATCAACCAGCACCTGATCTCGCTGTTATTAGCACCAGCAGGCATAGGCTGATGGGAATAGTTATTCCATCAGCTGACGCCTGTGACTTGAGGTAAACTTTTTACCTTTAGTCACAGCCGTGGGCTCACGCTGTCATCTAACAGCATGGGAGCTGGGCTCTTTGACCAGCGATAATGATTTTACCACCGATCAGAGGCCGTGTTTGCCATGCTGTCATGCATGTGACAGTGTGGCAAACACTGGAGTTTCGGGGCCCACATTCATGTGAATGGGGTCCAGGTTTGGGTACTATTCTGGTACCCAAACCAAACATTTTTTAACTGTTCAGTTGAACTCGTAGGACCCGAACATCCAAGGGTTCTCCTATGGATTAGCTTATTTGAAGTCTGTTATCATGGAAATAAACAGATTTTTATATAGAGCTAAAACACAAAATTGTATTCACTTAATATTATTAGGATTTTTTTTGTATTCTAGAAATTACATACATACTGTATATATCAGTGAGTCCTGTCAGTAGTATCACAATTTAATATATAATTTCATAACATGCGTTAACTAACAAATTGCTTAAAAATATCAGTAACACAATTCAATAGGAGATATAAGCTAGAAATGACCAATCCTCCGTTTGGGGCTGCTTTTGCGATCAGCTGACAACAAGGAGCTCATTACTATGTTACTGACTAAAATTCAACAATTTATTTAGAATAAAGTCAAACTTACAATATTCGGATGTGAAAGACGCAGAAGGACTCCAATTTCTGTTCTTACAATTTTCTTATCTACCTGGTAAAAAAGTATAGGAACATGGTGAACAAATATAGTAATAATGAGAAATAATATTGAAAATATAAAATAGAATTATTAATCTTCAGTAGTGTTGAGCATTCCGATACCGCAAGTATCGGGTATCGGCCGATACTTGCTGTATCGGAATTCCGATACCGACTTCCGATATTTTTTCAATATCGGAATTCGGCATCGGAATCGGAAGTTCAGTTGATTGACGGCCTGACGTCATCATGATGCGCGGTGTGTGCGCATCATGATGCGCCGTCATTTCGGGCCTTCCGGGGGTCTCTGCCGGCCTGCCGGGGGGCTGTGCCGGCCTGCCGGGGGGCTGTGTGGACTGCCCGGGGTCTGTACCGGCCTGCCGGTGGTCTGTGCACCCTGTGGGGGTCTGTACCGGCCTGCCGGGGGGCTGTGCCGGCCTGCCGGGGGGCTGTGCTGATGTCCGGGGGTCTGTGCAAGCATCGTCCGATGGGACTACAAGTCCCATCGGGCGATGCCTGCTACCATGACAGTGATTGACACATTAGCCAATGATGGGACAGTAGTAGTCCCATCATCCGGCTAATGTGTTAAATGTAAAAAAAAAAAAAAAAAAAAAATACTACATACATACTACATGCTACATACATACTACATATATACTACATACATACTACATACATGCTACATACATACTACATGCATGCTACATACATACTACATATATACTACATACATACTACATACATACTGCATGCTACATACATACATACTACATACATACTACATACATACTACATATATACTACATGCTACATACATACCACATACATACTACATGCATGCTACATATATACTACATGCTACATACATACCACATACATACTACATACATGCTACATATATACTACATGCTACATACCACATACATACTACATACATGCTACATACATACTACATACATACTACATGCATGCTACATACATACTACATATATACTACATGCATGCTACATACATACTACATGCTACATACATACTACATATATACTACATACATACTACATATATACTACATACATACTACATATATACTACATACATACTACATATATACTACATACATACTACATATATACTACATACATACTACATACATACTACATATATACTACATATATACTACATACATACTACATATATACTACATACATACTACATGCATGCTACATACATACTACATGCATGCTACATACATACCACATACATACTACATACATGCTACATATATACTACATGCATGCTACATACATACTACATATATACTACATGCATGCTACATACATGCTACATGCATGCTACATACATACTACATACATACTACATGCTACATACATACCACATATATACTACATACATACAATACATACATAGACATACAGTACATATAACATCGAGTAACATACTTACCAATACTTGTCACATTGTTCCCCGAAGCCATTGTCTTTCCGGAATAAATATTAACATAACAAACCACAAAAATACTCACCCACGATCCGAAGCAGTCCACGAGTGTGTCCCACGACGATCTTGGGTAGAGAACTGCAGCATCAGCTGTTGCTGCCGTTCTCTACGGGCTGCAGGAATCCAATGACGGAAGGTAGGTATCCTTCCGCACTGTATTCCTCCGCCACTTAAAAAAAAAAAAGTCCCTAGTCTCACTTTATGCCATTGCTGTGTGGGAATTTCCCACGCAGCAATGGCATAAAGTGAGACTAGGGACTTTTTTTTTTTTTTAAGTGGCGGAGGAATACAGTGCGGAAGGATACCTACCTTCCGTCATTGGATTCCTGCAGCCCGTAGAGAACGGCAGCAACAGCTGATGCTGCAGTTCTCTACCCAAGATCGTCGTGGGACACACTCGTGGACTGCTTCGGATCGTGGGTGAGTATTTTTGTGGTTTGTTATGTTAATATTTATTCCGGAAAGACAATGGCTTCGGGGAACAATGTGACAAGTATTGGTAAGTATGTTACTCTATGTTATATGTACTGTATGTCTATGTATGTATTGTATGAATGTATTGTATGTATGTAGTATATATGTGGTATGTATGTAGCATGCAGTATGTATGTAGCATGCATGTAGTATATATGTAGTATGTATGTAGCATGCATGTAGTATATATGTAGCATGTATGTGGTATGTATGTAGCATGTAGTATGTATGTAGCATGCATGTAGTATGTATGTAGCATGTATGTAGTATATATGTAGTATGTATGTAGTATGTATGTAGCATGTAGTATGTATGTTGCATGCATGTAGTATATATGTAGTATGTATGTAGCATGCATGTAGTATATATGTAGTATGTATGTGGTATGTATGTAGCATGTAGTATGTATGTAGCATGCATGTAGTATATATGTAGTATGTATGTAGTATATATGTAGTATGTATGTAGTATGTATGTAGCATGTAGTATGTATGTTGCATGCATGTAGTATATATGTAGTATGTATGTAGCATGCATGTAGTATATATGTAGTATGTATGTGGTATGTATGTAGCATGTAGTATGTATGTAGCATGCATGTAGTATATATGTAGTATGTATGTAGCATGTAGTATGCAGTATGTATGTAGCATGCATGTAGTATATATGTAGTATGTATGTTGCATGTAGTATGAATGTAGCATGTATGTAGTATGTAGTATGAATGTAGCATGTATGTAGTATGCATGTTGTATGTATGTAGCATGTAATTTTTTTTTTTTTTTTTTACATTTAACACATTAGCCGGATGATGGGACTACTACTGTCCCATCATTGGCTAATGTGTCAATCACTGTCATGGTAGCAGGCATCGCCCGATGGGACTTGTAGTCCCATCGGACGATGCCTGCACAGACCCCCGGAGCCTGCACAGACCACCGGCAGGCCGGCACAGCCCCCCGGCAGGCCGGCACAGCCCCCCGGAGCCTGCACAGACCACCGGCAGGCCGGCACAGACCACCGGAGCCTGCACAGACCCCCTGGCAGGCCGGCACAGCCCCCCGAAAGGCCCGTACAGACCCCAGAGAGGCTGTACAAGGGCAGGAAAGGGTTTTTCTTATTCCGATACCGGAAGTCCCATAGACTTGAATGGGACTTCCGGTATCGGAATCGGCGATACCGATACTTTTTTTAAAGATCGGCCGATACCATCCGATACGATACTTTGAAGTATCGGATGGTATCGCTCAACTCTAATCTTCAGACAGTCATCACTTGGTAGTTTATTGCAATACATATAAAAGATTATTTCTATAGTTTGGTTTCCGAGATGGGAATAATTGATTCTAGAACCCAGCCACCACAGTAGGTGTGTTACAAAAACTGCTGAAAGCAGCTGCATTACACTGCTTGCATAACAGAAAAGAATGGGAGTTACAGAAACTTTATAGCACAGCTCCGGAGTTATGCCAACAATGTGGCTCACTCTATTACATTGTTTTCGGAACTCTCATTCATTTCTACAGGAGTAAAAGAACATAGCAGCAGATCTGCGCTCTGCTGTTTTTTTTTACCCCTACTCGACCATAAAGAACAGAGGTGAAAATAACCTTTAAATGTAAAATAAATGACAAAAAAAGTACAAAAAAGGAATCTCCATCAAGACTGATATTTGAGCAAAAGGGCAAAAATATTTAAAATTTGGTGATTTATATATGCCGGAGAACTGTCATAGAGAATGGAATGAGAAATCCCTACTGTTTATACCGTAAAGGATGCCGCAAACAGTAACTTAACACCTAGTGCATTACTATACCGTGCTGCAGATACTTAATGTGACGTATTCAATGGCTTGTGATGTGTTAATGGCAAGTATAAAATTGCTGGATCTTGGCACACAATGCCATGTCAAGTTTACATTTGCTACATCTGTGCATCACACCACCTTAAATCCCACACATTTTAGCCATAACCTACACAAATGTAATGAAAGTGACTTGTTTAGTCTTGTTCACACATTGCATTTTTGCCGCAAAAAGAACAGCATTTTACATTACCACCAAAATAAATGAGATATCTGAAATCTCGTGCACATTTCCTTATTTTTTCCTTGCAGATTTTAAGTAGTTACAGAACTGCAGTATGTCAATTCTTTCAGCGCTTTTGCAACGTTTTTAACCCATTCAAATGAATGTGAAAAAAATGCACAAAAACAGGTGAGCATTTTCCTGTTTTTCCAGCCAGCATATCAGTATTTGCATCAAATTTTTCTGCTGCAAATACTGACCGTGTGTACATACCGATACACGGGGGGGGGGATACACTTTACTATTTGTGTTCAATAGTCATACATATCTCCATATCTATCTATGTATCTATTGTGAGGCAGTGAGGGGGATCATATGCGAGGGATGATATGTGTCCCCCAGGATGCATCCTATTAATCCTGCTGTAGTGCATTGTGTTCACAGTAGGACACCTGTGAGTCACAAGGCAAAATAAAAGAAAGAATGGATTGGGTCCAAGTAGTGACTCAGTCGGATTTTTAGGAAAACCCATTAACGGCTTCAATTTTTAGAGGGATTTGCAGGTTTGGTAGTGAGGCAAATCCCTCTCTTCACTCCAAGTTTTGGAAGTGGCTCTATGGCCACAATTCCATTTAAATTTGTCAGTTTTGCGTTGGGTGTGTCAGTTTGAAGTTTGCCAGCTGCAGAGCAGGAGGCTCTGTGCAACCCAGGTCTGTGTGGAGCTAACACAGAGCCAGGGACTTCCAGGCGGCTGACGCACCCAAGAGACACGGCGGTGCCCTTGTCCACGGCAACAATTCAGAAAACGAACTATATATATATATATATTGAAACCTGGCTTTGAACTGGAGAATATCACTCCTGTATGTGAGTCTGAAAATAAACACATCGTTTATGTTGGACATTTCTGTGGTCCCTGCCTATCTGTCGCACTGCACCAACCCCACTGCACTACATTATCTAGCTATCTATATATGTTTTTTTTCTCTGTGGAGTTGTGGTGACACTGGTTTGAGACTCTCTCTTACTTTTATTTGTATTTTACTCACTTATATTGCGCCATTGATTCCACAGCGTTTTACAGACATTATTTCCACTGACCCCAATGGGGCTCCCAATCTAAATTCCCTATCAGTATGTTTTTGGAATGTGGGAGGAAACTGGAGTACCCGGATGAAACCCACGCAAACATGGGGAGAACATACAAACTCCTTGCAGACGTTGTCCTTGGTGAGATTTGAACCCAAGACCCCAAATGCAAAGTAACAGTACTAACCATTGAACCACCATAGGGGTAATTTTATTCTGTTACCATCATCCACTTTTTTTTCAGATATTGAAATTAATACGAATGAATTTGTTAATATGTACATGTATTTCTGTGTACAAATAACATGTAAATTTAAAACTATAGTATTTTGTTATATATAATAAAAAAAAAATAAAGAGAAACATATTTTGGATTTATAGTTTTACACTTTAATTTTTTGCACTATCATACAGTGGGTTGATCACCAATCGTAGTTTATACGTTTGGGAGTAACAATTGTTTTTATTGTGTAATGTCTCGGTATTTATATAAGGGTAGAGCATTTTTTATGATTATACACATGCTGTGTTTTGGACATTTTTATAATCCAAGATTAGTATTTTAGAACTGTTATTCATAGTGAAAACTGAGTGAGGCTATGGTGATGACAGTATTTTAAATATTAAAAATACTAATATAATCATATGATCACTGTTACCATATTCCACTATCTTTTTTACTTACATTTTATTATTTACATTTGTGCAATATACTATATGTATTTACTATATGCTATACTATGTAATTACCTTGTTTAATAGATAATGTAGGCGATGGTAACGCCAGCACTGGCCAAATCGGACGCTGTCAGAGTTGGGGCGCAAGTTTGGTTATGGCTAACTTCACCTAGCCTGACTAGTCCTCACCCAGTGGGATGGTGGGTGGTGTCGGCGTCACACAGTATGTGCACTGTTGGTTGTATGGGACTGATTGCAGAATTAGGAATTCTGGTAAAGAAGCAAAATGAATGTTGGCGTGCTTGCTCAGCTGCTCCATTTTCCTGCTTCATCATATCTACAGGTGCTAGAACAATTATGACTTTTACATTTTTTAGCTAATTTTGGACGGCCTTACACAATAACATGTGTCATGTAGTTCCCACTATAGTTTTTTTTTTTAGAATTTATGAGCAGCTGTTTTTGGGGGTCTTCTGGAATAGTTCAAGGGAATATGTCAGCAGGTTTTTCTATGTAATCTGAGAGTAGCATGATGTAGGAGCAGAGGCTCAGATTCCAGTGATGTGTAACTTACTAGGCTGAGTGCTGTAGTTATAATAATATCAATATTTTTTCAGTAGGAGATTATCACTAGAAGACTAGTTGTCTCGTGCCATGTAGTCCTCCAGCCCTATGTAACCGCACCCCCACCAATGATTAGCAGTTTTCTGTCTATGCACAGTGTACACAGAAAGCAGCCAATCAGTAGTAGGGGTGGGTTATACAGAGTTCAGCAGTCAGATAACTGGTAAATCTGCGGCAGAAGAAACTGAGATTTTATCAAAATGACAGCATGCAGCCCAATAATACACATCGCTGGAATTAGATAGCTGATTTTTGTGTGCATTAATATGTATTAATAAAGTATATGTTAACAGTATTTTGACCTTTGAACATTGGGTGTGATACATGATTTCTGACTAGTTGGTAGGTTATATACTTAAATATAATGCTGGTTTATTTGGAAACTTTTGTCTACTTGCTGTATGCCTCCCTTCAAATTTTGTGGTCGGACAACTGTCACAGAAAAAATGATAAATTCTTATTGTAATGTTTAGAATTTATAATGCAGCAAACATTAACTTAATGAATGGTGTGTTGTTATGATTGGGTCACCGAGGAGGAAAGCAAGACAAAGCTAAGCCACAGAAAACCAGAGAGGTTGGTAACTAAGTGGAGTGCAGACCCCTGATCCTATCCACACAACTAGCAGTAGCCATGGAGCGTACCTATGATGATTCTAGATGCCTCGACACAGCCGGAGAACTAAATAAGCCTAAAGCAAGAAAGGGGAAATCTAAACTGCCCCAGAGCAGACCCCAAAGGAATAGATAGCCCCCAAACATATATTGTCGGTGAGACAAGATGAAAACACAAACGCAGGAAAGAAAATAGGCTGAGCAAACGATGGGGCCCAAACTAACTAGACAGGACAGGAAAGGAAAGACACTGTCTGCAATCACGCAAAAAACCCTGCAAAAAATGGCCAACACGTCTGATAGAAAAAACACTGAAGTCACTAGACTTTGCCCACTATATCAGCACTCTGGTATATTCTGAAAACAGAGCAAAGAGAGGCCAATCTAATAAGGGACAAAAGCAAACTGGCACAAACAGTAACATAAGGATGGAAATTCAGCACAGCCCCAGCAGGGGCTGGCTGACCACACAAAACTGAAATAGACAAAACCAAATCAAATGTGAACAATAGCAAAAGAACACTTAGCTTGAGCATGTAGGGACTGAGCTGAAAACTAAGACCTCAGGAGGCAGGAAAAAATCACCAGCAGGGATAGAGGGAGTAAGCTGTCTTAAATCCAATCAGAAACTCCAGATGTCCAAACGTCCTCCTCATTATCAGGTGGCAGACCTCTGTTATTTAGATCAGCTCCATTACCTCCTGTAACCACCAGAGGGAGCCCGGAAAGAGAACTCGTGACCCCTCTGTCAATGTAACCAGATCCACTACCTTCACTAGTAACCAGAGGTAGGCCAGAAAGTGAATTCACAACAGTGCGTTATGTTATCATGATTCAGCTCAATGTGACATAGTCAAAGGGTAGTGTTGTGTTAATGGTAAGGCAAGGTTTGCAGTTTCATGGTATGTGTTCTGCCCATTCATGTGCAGCAAGACATTTCTTAAGTGCTGTTCCAGCTATGACCATTAGATGTCATAGTTTCCCTTCTTTTCCTATTTATGGATGTAAAATGCTTTCCCTTTGATGGTTGTTCTGTTCAGAACCACCCCTTTGGTTTCCCGGGCTTGAAACTTGTAGCCATTTCTCCCAGGTCTCTGAGCTAATTACAACGTGTCCTGCTTTCTGCAAGATCATTGCTCCTATCAAGCGGATTCCGGTGAGGACTTAATGCAGTTATGTGACATGCTATGTATCTGTGTTGGCTAGCCATAATGCAACCCCCCATGATATTTGCAATGTATTTTCAGCTCCTTGTAATGCTCTTGCTCTGCATGTAGTTATATGCATTTCTATTCATGGTAGTGCAATGCTAGCAGCCTGTTTGTTTAGATGTCTCTTTTCACTGCATTGTGTGTTGTATCACTCAGCCTCTGTAATAATGCCTGCTACTGATAAAACAACACTCTGTATCATTGCTTTACTGTTACGATAGCACCTTGTGCTATTGCTGTGATGTTATCTGCCAGCATTGACATACTGCACTGTCTGTTTCTTTATAGTTTTGACCCGATCTCATCCACAATTGTGGTCTCCAATCTCCTCCACTGTATCATCCGTTATCATCTACCATTGTTGTTCACATCATCTCAATAAATATAGACTTAAGCACTCATACAGTCATTTTACTGGGAGTGGATGAAGGGTTTAGCCGTATGCTGGAATCCACACAGCATCATACGTGGAAGAAGGCAGAACAGTATGTCATGATTTAATGAGTTGATTATCAATTTAACATTTGCTACATATGTACTGTACATTACAACATATAAACACTTCTAAATCTCATCTATAAAACTTAGGCATTTTAGCGAAATCTACTGTATGTAAATATTCTTTTCGGAGAGGAAAATGATAGGAATCCTAGTGAAGCCTATTGGATGTAGTAATTCTAAAAGTCACTATCGACCCTTTAACAAACCTTACCCAATGAATTAAAATAAGAAGCCAAAATAGACACTACATTTGCTAACACATGTTTCAGGGTGTTTGCACTTCATTAGTGAAAAGCAGGAGGTCTAATTTGTGTAGGTGAAAGGTTTCTGTCAGGGGTCTAAGGGGTAATGTTTCAACCAATTGGTGTCTCTATAGTTCAAGTCCTCTTCCTTATATTAATAAAGTAACTTGGCACTCAACTGAATTGTCCTTTTTAAGTGAAGTTTTTATTTATGTGCAGTCCTACAAAAGGTTTAGTTAACCATAAAGGCATATTACCTTTTGAGAGATTTATGGCACAGAAATGTAGATACTACTTCCAGGACTCACAGATATCTGGAGTATGAGTGTCCTCTTTCCTACAATCAGTTCTCTAGAAAAGAGTAGACCCTGCACAATACTATCCAGCACTGTGACTCTCATTGCCAGTCTGGAGTGCTAAACAGGGGTCAAGAAACTCAAGTCTTTTAATGTAAGGGGGAACCAGATGGTTAAACAGTGCTTTATTCATGCTTGCTCATCCCCGATCCTGACCAATATGTTACTCTTCTTCCCTCCGACATGGAAAATACAGATGCAGAAGTTTGGGGTCCTTACAAAATAGCATAGCAGACCACATGAGATCCTGAGGCTGCATTTTGTGTGCCCCTGCTCTAGGTCAATCATTGTTGTGTAAATGAAGTATAAGTCTACCCTCGTAGTGTGTAGACCATGCTCATAGAGAAAACCCTACTAGTAATTGAAGAATTTACCTTTTGGACTAATTTTTAGCAGAAAAATACAAGTTTGGTTAGACATGTTGCTCAGATAATTACTCTATTATGTGTAAATCCTGATTTATTTAACCCCTTTACTCCCAAGGGTGGTTTGCACGTTAATGCCCAGGCCAATTTTTACAATTCTGACCACTGTCCCTTTATGAGGTAATAACTCTGGAACACTTCCATGGATCCCGGTGATTCTGACATTATTTTCTCGTGACATATTGTACTTCATGTCAGTGGTAAAATTTCATTGATATATCTTGCGTTTATTTTACTTTGAATTTTTATGCCCTTAAGTCACAGAGATATGGCACACAAAAAACTTAATAAGTAACATTTCCCACATGTTTACTTTACATCAGCACAATTTTGGAAGCAAATTTTTTTGTTAGGAAGTTATAAGGGTTAAAAGTTGACCAGCGATTTCTCATTTTTGCAACACCATTTTATTTTTAGGGACCACATCACATTTGAAGTCAATTTGAGGGGTCTATCTGATAGAAAATACCCAAAAGTGACATCATTCTAAAAACTGCACCCCGCAAGGTGCTCAAAACCACATTCAAGAAGTTTATTAACCCTTCAGGTGCTTCACAGGAATTTTTTGAATGTTTAAAAAAAATTAACATTTACCTTTTTTTCACAAAAAAAATTACTTCAGGTCCAATTTTTTTTACTTTGCCAAGGGTAACAGGAGAAATTGGACTGCAAAAGTTATTGTGCAATTTGTCCTAAGTATGCTGATACCTGATATGGTAGGGGGAACCACTGTTTCAGCGCATGGCAGAGCTCAGAAGGGAACGAGCGCCGTTTGACTTTTTCAATGCAAAATTGGCTGGAATTGAGATCGGGCGCCATGTCACGTTTGGAGAGCCCCTGATGTGCCTAAACAGTGGAAACCCCCACAAGTGACCCCATTTTGGAAATTAGACCCCCCAAGGAACTTATCTAGATGTGTGATGAGAACTCTGAACTCCCAGGGGCTTCACAGAAGTTTATAACGTACAGCCGTACAATTAAAAAAATCATATTTTTTCCACACCCAATTTTTATTTTCCCAAGGGAAACAGGACCCCAAACGTTATTGTGCAATTTGTCCTGAGTACGCTGATACCCCATATGTGGGGGTAAACCACTATTTGGGAGCATGGCAGAGCTTGGAAGGGAGCAGCGCCATTTGACTTTTTTGGCTGAAATTGAGATCAAATGTCATGTTGCGTTTGGAGAGTCCCTGATGTGCCCAAACAGTAGAAACCCCCAATTCTAACTCCAACCTTAACCCCAACACACCCCTAACCCTAATCTAAGCCCTAGCCCTAGCCCTAACCCTAGCCCTAACCCTAATGGGAAAATGGAAATAAATACTTTTTTTTAAATTTTATTATTTTTCCTTAACTAAGGGGGTGATAAAGGGGAGTTTGATTTACTATTTATAGTGGGTTTTTATGTTTGGCAGCTGTCACACGCTAAAAGACGCTTTTTATTGTAAAAATAGTTTTTGCATCACCACATTTTGAGAGCTATAATTTTTCCATATTTTGACACACCGAGTCATGTGATGTCTTATTTTTTGTGGGACGTGTTGACGTTTTTATTGGTACTATTTTTGTGCACGTGACATTTTTTGATCGCTTTTTATTCCGATTTTTGGGACGCAGAATGAACAAAAACCAGCGTTTCATGAATTTCGTTTACATCGTTCCGCGTGTGGTAAAATTGATAAAGCGGTTTTATTCTTCGTGTCAGTATGATTACAGCAATACCTATTTATGTTGTTTTTTTACGTTTTGTCGCTTTTATGCAATAAAAACAATTTTATACAAAAAATAATTATTTTTGCATCGCTTTATTCTGCGAGCTATAACATTTTTATTTTTTCGCTGATGATGCTGTATGGTGGTTTGTTTTTACGGGACAAGATGATGTTTTCAGCAGTACCATGCTTATTTATATCCGTCTTTTTGATCGCACGTTATTGCACTTTTTGTTCGGCGGTAAGATAATAAAGCATTGTTTTTTGCCTTGTTTTTTTTAAGGGGTTCACTAAAGGGGTTAACTAGTGGGATAGTTTTATAGGGCGGGTCGTTATGGACACGGCGATACTAAATATGTGTACTTTTATTGTTTTTTTTATTTAGAAAAAAAGAATTTATTAGGGAATATATCTTTAATTTATTTTGTGATTTTTTTCTTTAATTAATTTTACACGGGTGTTTTTTTTTTTTACTTTATTATATTGTCCCAGGGGGGACATCACTGTCTTTTCTCAGACGCCTCCCTGCAGGACCCCGAAGGCCCCCACGGCCATATTGGATCCAGGGGCCTGCAGGGAGGAGGACTCTCGGAGCGACGCATCACATCGCATCACTCCGGGAGTCGCAGGGAAGCACGGAGGGAGCCCCCTCCCTGCGTGCTTCACTCCTATGCCCCCGGGACACTGCAATCATGTTTGATTGCAGTGTGCCAGGGGTTAATGAGTCGGGGGCGGTCCGTGACAACCCCTGACACATAGTGCAGGGTGTCAGCTGTGATAATCAGCTGACACCCGGCCGCGATCAGCGGCGCTCCCCCGTGAGCGCCACTGATCGCGTGTGACGTAATATTCCATCCTTGGGACTTAGGTCCCAGGTCACATGGACGGAATATTATGTCCAATGTAGGAAAGGGGTTAATGGTTCACTTTGCACAATGCATATGCGGTCTACAGCTCTGGCAAAAATTAAGAGACCACTGCACAGTTTTATAAAAATCAGCTTCATATCTGACAGCCATTCCATTCCAGTGTCAGTTGAATTCCAACCAGAGTATACCTCATTCTAAAAATGTGCTTCTGATTAGGTGATCACCTGAACCAAATCTTATTTAACAAAAGGAAAGTATAAAAAACCCAGCTGTGGTGTTCACAATCCTCTTGCAATAGGACAAGCTGGATGGCAAAACAAGTGCTAGTAATATCCCAAAAGTAATAGGAATGAAAAAATAACTTTTAATCATGCCAAAGATATTGAAAAGAAAAGTCTTGAGTGAGGAAAAGAAGGGCTCAATTCTGGCTTTACTAGCAGAGGGATACAGTGAGTGTCATGTTGCCTTCATCCTTAAAATTTCTAAGATGGCAGTCCGTTACAACAAGGTCAAGCAGCAGACATTGAGGACAACAAAGCTACAGATCAGCAGAGGGCAAAAACGACTCTCCACTGACCGAGATGACCGTCATCTTATTCGAATGTCACTCAGCAACCGCAGGATGACATCAAGTGACCTACAAAAGCCTGTTCGTAACAGGGTCCTAGAGGCAGGACTCAAGTCATGTAGAGCTAGAAAAAAGCCTTTCATCAATGAAAAGCAAAGGAGAGCCAGGCTGAAGTTTGCTAAAGACCATAAGGATTGGACCATAGAGGACTGGGGTAAGGTAATTTTCTCTGAATCTAATTTTCAGCTTTGCCCAACACCTGGTCGGCTATTGGTTAGATGGAGACCTGGAGAGGTGTACAAGCCACAGTGTCTTGCCTTGCACCCACTGTGAAATTTGTTGGAGGGTCGGTGATGATCTGGGGATGCTTCAGCAAGGCTGGAATTGGCAGGTTAATCTTTGTGAAGGACTTATAAATCAAGCCGCATACAAGGTTTTCCTGGAAAAACAGTTGATTCCTTCTGCTCAGGCAATGTTCCCCAACACTGGAGACTGGTTTTTCCAGCAGGACAATGCGCCAGGCCACACAGCTAGGTCAATCAATGTGTGGATGAAGGACCACCACATCAAATCCCTGTCATTGCCAGCCCAATCTACAGACCTGAACCCCATTGAAAACCTCTGGAATGTAATCAAGAGGAAGATGGATAGTCACAAGCCATCAAACAAGGAAGAACTGCTTACATTTTTGTACGATGAGTGGCATAAGGTCACCCAAAAGCAGTGTGAAAGACTGATGGAAAGCATGCCAAAACACATGAAAGCTGTGATTAAAAATCATGGTTATTCCACAAAATATTGATTTCTGAACTCTTCCTGAGTTATAACATTAGTATTGTTTCTAAATGATGATGAACTTGTTTTCTTAGCATTATTTGAGGTCTGCAAGCACTGCATTTTTTTGTTATTTTGACCATTTCTCATTTTCTGAAAATAAATACAACATTTAGTGCTTGGAAATTTGAAGTCATGTTGTCAATGGTTTATATAAAATATAACTATAAAGAGAAAAATCAGACAAACTGAAAATTTTGCAGTGGTCTCTTAATTTTTGCCAGAGCTGTATATTGTGGTATTGAGGTATTTGCAGATTTTAGAGTTCCTGAGACACAAATAATGTGTAGTGAATGTTGTTAAGCGATGATGACAGGTTTGTACATGGAGTACACGTACAATCTCTACACAATCTATAATGTGCAGTACCATGGACAGAAACCTCTGAATGCACAATGCTGAAGATGTCGCATTTCATGATTAGAGTTCCCAAGGGGGAAGGAAAAACATTGTATGAGCTGTATCGCACTTTCTGTGAGATCAGAATTACAATTGTGTTGGATATCCTACAAACCAGAGCAATCAAGAATGATTTCAGAACAAAAATAAGATTTTTCCTAAGCCGCAATGTTCTTCATTTGTATTGCTAAGGCACTTCCAGCTGCTTTCCAGTTTACATTTCATGTCATTATAGTTACTTCCTTAGAAACAATATCAGCGCACAGCTCCAAATATCAGTAACGGGAAAAACAAAGATGATCTAAAAAGAGCCAAGCTGTTTCTGGGTAATTTGTTGCAATTGCAAATACATATATAAGAACTTCTATAGCCATACCGAAATTAAATAAATTGATTTTATAGTTCATTTTAAGCAACTATTATCACATTAGAATCAACCTCAGATAAAAAAAAACTGCAAAAAATTGACTGTAGGGTGATTTTTACAAAGCAGGTTGCCAATGCCATTTCCAAAGCTATAGAAGTGATGGTTTCCTAGCTGTCTTACCTGTAAAGATCAGAGCACTTTGTAGAGGTTTTCCCAAAATGTGTTGATCTACTTATTTATTGTGGGTGATTGCTTCCAACTTTCTGCTCTTTTAACAGCTTTTATTCCATTTGAATATTTTAATTAAAGCCCAGATATCTCTTAGGATTGGACCTATCAAAGTTTGACTGTTCGTCAACTAAAGACATCATCCACATATTATAACAAACAACATGTCTGACTAAACTGGCAGATTAAATGCTTAAAAAGAAAAACAGTGCAATGCACTTGAGTAACGGGCAGCTGATGGTCCAAATTTAGATGATTATGCCATACACCTCCAGTTGAATGTGCAGTGTTTACGGGTGCAGGGTTTCTTAGTAGTGATGAGCGAGTGTGCTCGTTACTCGAGTTTTCCAAGCATGCTCGGGTGTTCTCCGAGTATCTTGGGCGTGCTCGTAGATTATGTTTGTGTCTCCGCAGCTGCATGATTTGCAGCTGTTAGACAACCTGAACACATGCAGGGATTGCCTGTTTGTTAGGAACACCCGAGAACACCCGAGCATGCTCAGAAAACACACTCACTCATCACTATTTCTTAGTTGTTTCTTCTTAACTGTATGATACATGAAACTGAACTATTCTCAGTATGTTGATCTTAACAAATAAGGAAAAACAATTATAGCCTACATTGGACAGACAGTGGATATTATTATACATGTTCTTGCTAAAACGCCAGGTTTTTGTCATGTAAAAAAATCATACCAAGAAGAAACATTTCAGAACTTTTTATTCCTTTAATGTAACCATTAATCTGTACAATTCAATTATTGAAAGATAAACTAAATTATTGTGGGTGTAAAAAGAAAAATAAAGAACTAAAATAATGTGGGTGTATAACTAATACTTTGTTCAAGTACTGTATGTATGACAGTAAGTCTTTTTATGGTGGGAGTCTATCAGCATGGCCCATCCAGAATTGGCAATCTTTGCCACTTTTCCTTGCAGTAGTGCTGCAAATCTGTTAGATTACAAGAGAATCTCCTGGTACAGCCCTCTCTTCAGGTCCACTCCCAAATTTTCAGTTGGATTCAGGTCTGGGCTCTAGCTGGCCACTCAAAAGCTTTCATTGTCTTCTGATGAAGCCATACTTTTGCTGATTTGGAGGTATGCTGAAGACTGTTGTCATACTAAAAGGTGAAATTCCTCTTCATCTTTAGATTTTTAGCAGAGGCCTGAAGGTTCTGTTTCAGAAGTGTCTGATATTGGAATTGTTCATACTTCACACCACCTTGACTAATGCCTGAATTCCAGCAGACAAAAGATAGCCCCAAAGAATAATTCTGCCCCACAATACTTCATAGTGGGTATGATGATCTTTGGTGATGCGCAGTGTTGGGCCAAATACACCTTTTGGAATTATGGACAAAATGTTCTCATCAGACCACAACACGTTGTCCTACATGCTTTAGGCAGACTTGTTGGTTTTCGCAAAACATGGTTAGGGCTTGGATGTTTTTCTTTGTAGGAAAAAGGATTCTCCCTTTCTAATGTTTCCAACAGGCCAGACATATGAATAATACTTTCCAGAAATTCCGGAAGCTCCCTTAAAGTTTATGTAGGCCCCATCACAGCCTCCCAGACCAATTTTCTTGTCTTTTCTTCAATTTTTGACGATCGTCCAATTCAAGGAAACTTCATTGTGGAAAATTTAAGTGGCTTTTTGATGACCATCTTCACAGTGTTCCATGATATGGCTAATGCCTTGGAAATTAAGTTGTACCCTACTCCTGACTGGAAACTTTCAATAATGAGATCCCCTTGCTGTGTTGTAAGCTGTTTATGGACCTAGGCTTTTACTGTACAATGCAGCTAAGAAAATGTCAGCGAAATCCTATTAGAACTGCTAAATGTTATATTGGGTTAAATCAGAATCATTTTAAATGAAGGCAGCTGAGTCCCGACTACTATTTAACATGATTTAAAATTCGATTGGCTAATTCTGAACTCAACCACAACTCCAATTCTGAGAGGGTGTTCACACCTATACAACCACATTATTTTAGTCCCTCTCCACTCCTAAAAATGATTTCAGTTTTATTTGTTCATCGATCTGTACAGATTTTTGGTGAAATTAAAATTGGAAAATGATTCCTCTTGGTATGATTTTTTTTTTACCTGACAAAAGCCTGACGTTTTTACAGGGGTATGTAGACTTTTCATATTTACTGTATCTTTATTATAGGGAACTCATCATGTTGCAAAATGTAATCAAATCTGTTGGTAAATTGTCATAGAGCTGAAGGTTGATATATTGAATGTTAATACTTGCTATTCTGGGTTTAGGAGTCCAATTGGCCGTCCTAGTCAGTGACAAAATACTATTCAGTAACAAAATACTTATTTAGACTACATTTTGCTGAATCCAATTTGTATTCCCTCTCGACTTTCCTAACCAGAATCGTGCAATGATCAGTAATTTTCTTGTTCAATTAATTCAATAAGTTTTGTAAGGATGCCCAGGCATTACAAACACTCCTCAGCGGCTGCTGCTGGTTCCTCATTCTCTCAGACCTATTCCATATGCTGATCCCCCAGTTTTGCGCCTAATTTCTGCACAGCCTCCTAAGGCGAGCCTCTCCGCTATGGGCTTGCGACTATTTAATCCAAGTTCTTTTGCTAGGAGGCTCTGTGTTTCTCTCTTGTTCTTTTCCTTTCCGCTCAGTGATTAGAGTATGCAGAGATACAGTAGCCATCAGTCACTGAGCAGGACTGCCCCTCGACTCCTAAACACAAAATTAATAAACTATTTGTGATAATAACTTTACAGAATCTTTTCCCAATTACATTCCAATTTGTTTCCCTTATTTTTCTCTAAAACATGGTGCCTGTGGCTTGGACTGCATTTTTAACATGATGGGTTCCCCTTTAGCCATACTCTTTGTGTTTTATCAACAGGACAAGGGCATTTAGGATGTGTGCATGCTTGTACTAAGGTTATTAGTCTATTCATTTATTAGACAGAAATTACAGAGCACTTGCTGTTTTCTAATTGAAACTTAAAATGACACCACACATAGCAGATCTCATTACTTTTCTACCTATGAATTTGGAGCAAATTTATGGACAGCACACAAGAAATAAAGCAGAAAACCCCAGGACACCCTGTGTTCCTCAGCATACCATGTTTTGTACTAAGCAATTCATTATATTTTATTCAATCCATTCTCAACTCCTACTATGCCTTTTTTTTCCAACAGCTAAAATACCAATATTAGTGTCTGTCTAGATGCTGCTTGGAAATGTACAATTCACAATCTAGTTATTTCTCTAGGAAGTGTTTGAATGTCTATAACTTTGCTTGAGATCATTAAATTAATGATCAGCCATCAACGTTGACCTATAGTCAATGAATTTCTTAAGGAGGTCATATACAGTGGGTATGGAAAGTATTCAGACCCCTTTAAATTTTTCACTCTTTGTTGCATTGCAGCCATTTGGTAAATTCAAAAAAGATAATTTTTCTCTCATTAATGTACACTCTGCACCCCATCTTGACTGAAAAAAAAAACAAATGTAGAAATGTTTGCAAATTTATTAAAAAAGAAAAACTGAAATATCAACTGGTCATAAGTATTCAGACCCTTTGCTCAGTATTGAGTAGAAGAACCCTTATGAGCTAGTACAGCCATGAGTTTTCTTGGGAATGATGCAACAAATTTTTCAAATCTGGATTTGGGGATCCTCTGTCATTCTTCCTTGCAGATCCTCTCCAGTTCCGTCAGGATGGATGATGAACGTTGGTGGACAGCCATTTTCAGGTCTTTCCAGAGATGCTCAATTAGGTTTAGGTCAGGGCTCTGGCTGGGCCAGTAAAGAATGGTCAAAGAGTTGTTCTGAAGACACTCCTTTGTTATTTTAGCTGTGCGCTTATGGTCATTGTCTTGTTGGAAGGTGAACCTTTGGCCAAGACTGAGGTCCAGAGCACTCTGGAAGAGTTTTTCATCCAGGAAATCTCTGTTCTTAGCCACATTCATCTTTCCTTCAATTGCCACCAATCATCCTGTCCCTGCAGCTGAAAAACACCCCCATAGCATGATGCTGCCACCACCATGTTTCACTGTTGGGATTGTATTGGGCAGGTGATGAGCAGTGCCTGGTGCCTGCCACACATACCACATAGAATTATCACCAAAAAGTTCTATTTTCACCTGATCAGACCAGAGAATCTTATTTCTCATAGTCTGGGAGTCCTTTGTGTGTTTTTTTTTAGCAAACTCTATGCTCTATGCGGGCTTTCATATGTCTTGCACTGAGGAGAGGCTTCCATCGTGCAACTCTGCCATAAAGGCCCAACTGATGGAGGGCTGTAGTTGACTTTGTGGAAAATTTCTCCCATCTCCCTACTGCATCTGTTGAGCTGAGTCACAGTGATCTTGGGGTTCTTCTATTCCTCTCCCACCAAGGCTCTTCTCCCACAATTGCTCAGTTTGGCTGGACGGCCAGGTCTAGGAAGACTTCTGAGGGTCCCAAACTTCTTCCATTTAAGGATTATGGAGACCACTGTGAGGTCTTATATAGAAAAGTGTGTGCCTTTACAAATCAAGTCCTATCAGTTTAATTAAACACATCTGGACTCCATTGAAGGAGTAGAACCATCTCAAAGAGTATAAAAATATGAGTGTCTGAGCAAAGGGTCTGAATACTTATGACCATGTGATATTTCAGTTATTCTTTATTAATTTGCAAAAATTTCTACATTTCTATTTTTTATCCAGTCAAGATGGGGTGCAGAGTGTACATTAATGAGGAAAAAAAACGAAATTTTTTGAATTTACCAAATGGCTGCAATGAAACAAAGTGTAAAATTTAAAGGGGTCTGAATACTTTCCGTACCCAATGTACCTTAGCTAAAGATTGGTTGATGATTGAAAGATTTTTGAATGAACGTTTGTCTCTTTAATGATTGTTCTTCCAATTCAGCGTCCATATTTTACTTGTTATTGGCCATTTCAGAAGTTTAAAATTACTATAAATGTTCTATTATATGGTGCGAGTATCAACCTGTATAGAATGACAAATGATCTTTCATAGAATGATTGCTGGTTGGCTAAAAATTTCCAACACGGCTGACTTTGCTTCAATATCAATGAGGCATCAGTTTGCTAAAAAGATTGATAACTGTTAAATTAATCTACACAAAAATTCTCTGTTGTTGAAATCATCTATTTTCATCAACTTTAATTTTGATCTATGGTACCTTTACAGGAATCTTTCTATGTAATACTCAGAGTTCATTATATTAGATTTCTATAAATTAGGAAATATCTTGAGTGACATTACAGGCACCAAACCAGGGGTGCATTCTGGTGCCTATCTCTCCCCACACAGCCATACACATGAACGCTTGGCTGAGTGTTTATGTGATTTTAAAGGGGAGAGGGGAGAAAGCTGACGCCATACGGCACTGGTAAAGGCTTACTTCCAGATGAACAAAAGTATTGGGACTTATATCGACAGGTTCAACCGATTTCAATATAATATGTATGACATCCCTAAGGATGGACATATTGCCTTTGCAGTGCGTACAGACTGGTAGGCGTTAACATGTGGGTTGCAGTTTTGTCTCACTGAGATTTGGTTTGCTGAATTTCAGCACTATAGCTCCCATTCATCAATACCCTAATTTTTCACCATCAGTCTTGACGGAGAGGGAAAGTGGAGTGCGTGGTGTACACCTCTTAATGGATTAGGCGAGGAACAAAGTGGTGTGCACCCTTTGTGTTTGCTTAGACCACAAAACTTACTCCAGTCAGGAACTGAAGCAAAATTTGAGGCATAAAGAATGCTCCCGCTAGTCATGAATTTGACAAGCGAGTGCTGTCACGCTCCATCCCTCACCAGCTTTGCCCATGCCACGCCTGGAGAATCATAATGGCGGGTCAGTTTTAGCATTCAGTGAACATGGTAAAAAGCAACAAAAAAACAACTGTGATTGCACTTTTTTTGCCATTTCACCACACTTGGAATTTTTTTCTCGTTTTCCAGTACACAATATGTTAAAATCAATGATGTTGTTCAAAAGTAAAACTCATCCTGCAAAAAGCAAGCCATCACATGGTCATTTTGACCAAAAAAATAAAAAGTTATGGCTCTGTAAAGAAGGAGAGCAAAAAATGAAAATGCAAAAATAAAAATACCTCTGGTCATTAAGGGGTTAAAGCACATATAATGTAGGGTAGAGATACTCTTTATTTTTCCTTTCTTTTTAAATAACCATCAGTTAGCTATATAAATTATTATAAAAAGACAATTCAAAATGATTTCTGATAAAAAGAGAAATTGGGCACATAAAATACTAAACTGTTAAACATTGTCCATTATTTAATGTCCACCCTTAAAGGGAGTCTGTCACCATATTTGGCTTATCTACCGTAAACTGTTAATATGAGCATACTGGTTATAGACTCCAGAAAAAAAGTCCTACTTGTGTTTTTCATATCAGATGTATTGTTGCTGAGAAATCATCTTTTATCACTTTATATACATGACCTCTTCCAGGCTCTGGGGAGGATGTTTTCTGGAAGATTACTCTGCCTCCAGAGATTATTTTTACATGAAGGAGACGAATATACTCACTCGTTACTCGAGATTTCCTGAGGATGCTCGGGTGATCTCCGAGTATTTGGATGTGCTCGGAGATTTAGTTTCTGTCACCGTAGTGCATGATTTGCAGCTGCTAGACAGCCTGAATACATGTGTGGATTTCCTAACAAACAAGCAATCCCCACATGTATTCAGGCTGTCTAGCAGCCACAAATCATGCAGCTGCAGAGACAGAAACTAAATCTCCGAGCACGCCCAAACTACTCGGAGATCAGCATGCTTGGGAAATCTTGAGTAATGAGTATACTCACTCATCACTACAGGAGATATTAGCATTTATTTGCAATGGAAAAAGTATTGCTAATGGGCAAAGTAATTGTAATCCTACATGCAATGCTTGCAATCATTAGCCTTCAGCACTGGGGTTCTGTATTTTCTCTCTTTCTATATACCGGTATATATTTTTGTACATCTCCCACTGTTTGCATAGGTTTCCTCCGGGTTCTCCGGTTTCTTCTTACACTCCAAAAACATACTGATAAGGAATCTAGATTGTGAGCCCCAATGGGGACAGTGCCGATAATGTCTGTAAAGCGCTGTGGAATTAATGGCGCTATAGAAGTGAGTAAAATAAATAAATGAGTACCTGTAAAGCTACAAGTGGTTTACATGAGTATGGTGTAAGCATTTTAACAGCTTCAGATTTTTGTAGTACATCGTGAATATCGTTTGAACCTCTTGATAGGATTTGGGCTTGACAACTAAAGTTTTGTAATTGAACTACGGTATATAATTTATTACATTGCTATATGTATCAATTCAATAAATTATATTTTATTGTGCACCCATTCAGCTTCCATAGCCATGTAAAGAAAAGCTGCAGGAAACGCGTATATAGACGCATAAAGAAAATATAGAAATAACATTTCTCTGAACTCAAGAAAATCACCTGATTTCACCAAACACAAAGATTTCTCCATGAGAAACTATGGGATGATTTGTGCATCCAGTTTTGAAGGTTTTGCAGTATGTTGAAATAAAAGATTACTGAACGGCCAGATATTTGTGATGGGAGTCTCATACTTAGTGTAGGGGCCATCATATGGTGTTTAGGGGGGCTATGGTCACCATTAGAGTTGAGCGAAACGGGTCGAAAAATTTCAAAAGTCGCCGACTTTTGGCAAAGTCGGGTTTCATGAAACGAAATTCGACCCTAAAAAAACAAAAGTCGCTCAACACTAGTCACCATCATACTTTGTGCAGCGGGCTGTGGGGCCATTATACTGTGTGTGATTCTCTGTAGGGGCCATCCTATTGTGTATGAGGGACTGTGGGGTCCATCACACTGTATATATAGGGCTTGAAGGGGGACGTCATAAATTTTATGGGTGCTGTGGAGGCCAATTTACTGTGTAAAGAGGTATGTAGGGGCCATCGTACTGTGACTGTGTGTCTATTGTCCATTATTCAATGTATGGAGGTCTGCGGAGGTCATCATATTGTGTATGAGGAGGCCTGGGGGCATTCATACTGTGCATGAGGGGATGTATGGGCCATCTTACTATGTGGGAGGCTATATAGGAGGCTGTGGGGCATAAGCAAAAGGGGGGGATATTATTAAAAGAAGCAAGGGGCATTATTATTATTATTAGAGTTGAGCGACTTTTGTTTTTTTAGGGTCGAGTTTCGTTTCGTGAAACACGACTTTTCCAAAAGTCGGGTCGAGCAAGATCGGCCGATTATAGGGAAAAGTCGGGGTCGTCCCGAAACACGAAACCCAATGTAAGTCAATGGGGAATAAAAGTTGGCAGTGAGAGGAGGACAGGAAACACACCTACAGTGCCCATTTGAATGCCAAAAGCATCAATTCTTCTTACTTAAGCTTGTCATCCTTAATTAACTTCATAATACAAGTTACACACTGAAAAATGGGGGTTATTTGGCTAAAGTTGTGGGGGGGTAGGGCTGGCTCCAGGTTTTCATGTGCCCTGGGCGAAAGAGCGCCCCTTTAACACATACCACAACTCATCATGCTCTGATACGGCAGAGAAATAGCGGTATAGTACAATGAAAAATACTTCACTTTTTACATCTCATGACGAGGCCCATCTATTTCTCCATACAGAATCATTGGTCCCATATAATGTTTGAAACAGTATATGATGAGCTCCACATAATGCTACAGTATATGTTGGTCCCCATGGATGAAGCTCCACTGTCTTATGGGCCCAAATAGTGCTCCAAACATAATCGGCCCCATTTCTAATGCTCTAGTGTATAATGGGCCCTGTAAATGCTGCTCCAGTGTCTGATGTCCACCTTTGGAATGTTCCAGTGTATGGTGGGCCCCATCTATCATTCTCCAGAGTATAGTGCTCCCCAAAAATTGCTGTCCCAACATTGAAAACAATCAAATAAGTCTCCTCGCTAGGGAATCCCTGTACTAGTCTGGACTCCTCGTCGTCCCCATCTTCCATCTCACTGCACAGTATTTCAACCTTGCAAGTGCTGTGATCCTGAGCAAGCAGGGGGGGCCCACTCGTTGGCGACGGCACTGGCACAGGGCCCCTGATAGTACGGTGGTGTGTCTGATGGCGGGTGGGCCGAACCTGCACTTTCATCTGCAGCTTCCTCTTTGTCACCGTGTAAGATGGAACTGTATATGGGAAGGGTAACCTGAGTTTCATCAGGGTCAGATTCAGGCCGTGTAGCGTGCGAGGGGAATGTAGTGGTCTGGGTCAATGTACCAGCAGATTCATCGAGCAGTGGCTGGGCATCAGTGCACTTGTGTCGCCCCCAGGAGTACGGTCGCCACAGTGGCATTACCTTCCTCCTAGGGAGTGTGATGTCATGCTTGGGAGCAACGAAGGATCTCTCTAGCAGGTTAACTGATTGGGCGGCGTTATTCCCACGAGTCATGACCCACCAAACAGCGTTCATGAAGGCAAAGTGTTTGTTTTACGTGGGCAGTATGGTTGCAAAGCTGAACCTTAAAGGAATGTTCAGAAGGGCACCACCAGGAGTGGAGCCTACGGTTAAATTCGACTCCACCTGGGAAACCTCAACCATGCCAGCTACAGAACAGATGCACACATTGCAAGCTTAATTCCGTTAACGAACGAGACTCCGTCATGCCCCGCGGTCCGAGTCCGGCTTACTAGAGGGACACGTGAGGCTCTGGCACATGAGATTGGCCAATAACTGGTGTGTCATGCCCTTACATGTCCGTGGCTGCATGTGCGCTACACTGAAAAGGCCAGAGTTTGTCGCTTACAGGTGGAGATAACCCGCTGAACAACGTTAGTGATGGGGATCACTGATTACAATTATTAACCGCGAACGATGATTTCCCAGTAAGTGCAGGTCAACCGCAGTTCCGGAATTAGGCCTAACCGTCATTCCTGAAAAAATGAAAAACTTACGTGTGCAAACCACAGGTGCTGTAGCTTGCTTAACAGCTCGCCAGCTGTTCTCACGCCCAGTATGGATTACACGTGATTGCACAAAGGTGAGAAAGGGTACCGTATCCCCGGATAACATGTATGGATAGCGTACACATTCAAAATATATGTCTATACATCAGGAGGCAGGCTCAGACGCTGTTAGGCCCAGTATGGCTTGCACGTGATTGCACAAAGGTGAGAAAGGATACCGTATCCCCGGATAACATGTATGGATAGCGTACACATTCAAAATATATGTCTATACATCAGGAGGCAGGCTCAGACGGTGTCAGGCACAGTATGGATTTGACGGCCCAGACTACACAGCGGAGGAGCAGGGAGAGGTAAAGATTGCAAATGCTGGGGCCCTGCCCAAGCAAGGGGGGCCCACTTGTGGGCGTCGGTACTGGCACTGGGCCCCTCATAGTACGGCGGTGTGTCTGATGGCGGGTGTGCACCACCACCGTCAGAGTCACTTGATTGCACTATGAGGGACCCTGTGCCAGTGCCCGCGCCCAAGAGTCGGCCTACCCACCTGTCCAGGGCAACGGCACTCGCACGGTGTCGTGCGCTAGGTGGTGACCCCGGCCATGGGGGGGGGGGCAGCACAGTTAGGGAGTTTTAGAAAGTGGCATATGTTGATGTTGGACATTCAGCTGATGCAAAAGGCGAAATAGGTCAAGTCCCAGGAATAGGTGGACCAAAGCAAGCCATTTTTCTGTCACCCTATGTGTCATCAGGGGAATGTGGGACAAAATCCTTGGAAACCCATGCATGGTTCATTTTAATGAAGGTTAGATCATCCACATTTTGGGTTGACAGACGGGTCCTTTTTTCTGTCAGGATTGATCCAGCTGCACTGAAGACTCTTTCCGATAGCACACTTGCAGCTGGGCAAGCGAGCTCCTGTAAGGCATATTGTGCCAATTCAGGCCAGGTGTCCAGTTTAGCGGCCCAATAGTCAAAGGGGAATGACCTGTGTGGGAGAACATCGATATGGGAGGAAAAGTAGTTTGTAACCATAGTTGACAACTGCTGTCTCCTGTCACTTTCCATCGATGCAGTATTACCAGTTGTGTGAGTGGTACTTGAAAAATCAGTCCACAACATTGTCATGAAACCCCTGTCTCCAACGCCACTTCTGCTGTGTGCACCATGAACACCTCTGCCAAGCTGCCCCCGGCCGGTATGGCTCGTGTGAGAACCATCACCGCTGCTGTGTGCTGGGAATGCCTCAAGCAACCGATTTACCAGAGTTGCTTGTTTATTAGCCAATATTAGGTCAAGGTTCTCCTGTGGCATGATGTTTTGTAATTTGCCTTTATAGCGTGGATCCAGGATGCTGGCCAACCAGTAGTCGTCATCGTTCATCATTTTGGCAATGCGGGGGTCCCTTTTTAGGATCTGCAAGGCATAATCTGACATGTGGGCCAATGTTCCCGGTGTCAATGATGCACTGCGAGTGCTGGTTGGAGGAGCACTTTCTGGCAAATCCACATCCCTCCAGTCACGCACAAACCCTGTACCAGACCTTGCCACGCCAACATTTTCACTTGCCCCACGAGATGCATCCTCCTCCCCTAAGTAATCATCCCCATCATTATCCTCCTCCTCCTCTTCTTCCTCCACCTCATCCAGGAGAGGTCCCTGAGCAGACAATGGCTGAATGTCATCAAGGATTCCCTCCTCCTCTTCCTCCTCATCAACATTGGCTGCAGACGCCTGCTCCTTAAGGTGCGTCAAAGTTTGCAAGAGCAGACGCATAAGTGGGATGCTCATGCTTAGGGTGGCGTCATCTGCGCTTACCAGCCGTGTGCATTCCTCAAAACACTGAAGGACTTTACAGAGGTCTTTCAGCTTCGACCACTGCACACCTGTCAACTCCATGTCTGCTCTCAAAGTGCCTGGCCGTGTATCCTCCCACAAATGCATTATGGCCTGCCTCTGCTCGCACAGCCGCTCCACCATGTGCAGGGTGGAGTTCCACCTTGTTGCAATGTCGATAATGAGGCGGTGGTTGGGAAGGTGGAGCAATCGCTGCAGCTTCTGCATACGAACGGAGTGTACAGGCGACCGGCGGATGTGCGCGCACAGTCTTCGAACCTTCTGGAGCAGGGCTGTTAACTCCGGATAATTTTTGAGGAAGCACTGCACCACCAGGTTCAAGGTGTGAGCCAAGCAAGGTATGTGGCTGAGTTTTGAAAGGGCTATGGCTGCCACAAAATTACGGCCGTTATCACTAACTACCTTGCCTGCCTCAAGATGTACACTGCCCAGCCATGACTCAGTTTGTCGCTTCAAGTACTCGGCCAGCACCTCGGCGGTGTGTCTGTCGCCCAAACACATCATCTGCAACACAGCCTGCTGAAGTTTTCCACTAGCTGCTCGATAGGGGGACACATCGTGTGCAACAGTGGCAGCTGCAGATGGAGTGCTCGTACGACTGCGCTCTGTGGACGAGCTTTCGCTTCTGGAGGAGGAGGAGGAGGAGGGTCGAACGCCTACAGCCAACTGTTTCCTATACCGTGGGCTAGGCAGCACTGTCCCACCACCGCTGTCCCCTGTGGACCCTGCATCCACCACATTAACCCAGTGCACAGTGATGGACACGTAACGGCCCTGGCCATGCCGACTGGACCATGCATCAGTTGTGAGGTGCACCTTTCCACTCACTGACTGCTTGAGTGCATGGACAATGCGGTCTTTTACATGATGGTGGAGGGCTGGGATGGCTTTGCGAGAGAAGAAGTGGCGACTGGGTAGGTCATAGCGTGGTACTACATAGGCCATGAGTTCACGGAAAGCTGCGCTTTCCACCAACCGATAGGGCATCATCTCAAACGAGATTAGTTTGGCAATGTGGGCGTTCAAACCCAGTGTACGCGGATGAGAGACTGAGTACTTTCTTGACCTACTCATAGTGTCTGGGAGGGTGAGCTGGACTTGAGAGCTGCATATGGTGGAAGTAGCGGTGGACAGGGCGGACTGAGAGAGGGTTGATGATGGTGATGGAGTTGGTGTTCTTTCTGATGACCTAGATTCAGTATTTCGTTGATATAACAGTGGGATTCCCTGACTGCTGTGGCCTTGCAACGACACCTCAACATTTGCTGCTGTGCTAACCGGTGGGCTTACAGTGGGGGAAACAATGTAGTGTTGCTGACTACCTTCTTTGTGATCAGTTGCACATGTGGCACTTGAGGTTTGGTGTTGTGTCCACGATTGCAAGTGCATGCTGGTTAAATGTCTAAGCATGCAACTGGTATTCAAATTTTTCAGATTTTTCCCTCGGCTAAAGGTCTTTGCGCACTTCTTACAGATAACCTTGGCCTGATCATGAGGATTTTGTTCAAAAAAGTGCCACACTGCACTCTTCCTACTTTGGCAGACATTTTGCGGCCTAGCACGCTGTGATATTTTGACCCTCTGGACAAGCTGTCCAGCAACTCTTTTGATTTTTGGAACCTGTCTTTGGAGTGCTCCGGGCCTGCCAGATAACAGCTGTTGCGATGTCTGCTGTGGATGCTCCTCATCTGAGCTATTGGAAGCAGCACCCTCTTCCCCCAATGGATGCCAATCTGGGTCAACAACTGGGTCATCCATCACCTCCTCTTCAATGTCATGTGCACCTTCCTCTGTGTCACCGTGTATGGTGGTATAGTGTGCGGGAAGGGGCACCTGAGTCTCATCAGGGTCAGAATCTGGCTCTGTACACTGCGAGGACAATGTAGTGCTCTGAGTGAATGTACCAGCAGAATCATCTATCAGCGGCTGTGCATCAGTGCACTCCATGTCAGATTCATCTTGGCCTGGGTAATTCACCATTTGACTTGATAATCCAGGCATGGTATATGAAAACAGCTCCATGGAGTAATCAGTAGTATGGCCTGCGTCATCCTTCAATCTTGGTTGGGGTGAAGGACACAAGGAAAGGTGTGGTTCATGAACATGAGCCTCCAATGACGACTCAGTGCTTTTATTTTTTACAACTTCAGAAGAGGAGGCGATAGAGCTGGAGGCTGAGTCAGCAATGTAAGACAAAACTTTTTTCTGAAGCTCTGGCTTTAAAAGCGGTTTGCCAACTCCTAGAAAACTAAGCCTTCGAGGCCTTGTGGAGCCAGACGATGACGCAGGCTCAACACCTCCTTCATTCGGTCCTATTTTGCTTTTGCCACTACCATCAGATCCACCACCAACACCATCATTACCAGCTGCCAACCCCCGCCCAATTCCACGGCCTCTTCCACCAGCCTTCCTCATTTTTGGTAGAAATGTAGACAAAATCCAACAAACTATATAGTAATGTAAAACAAGGTACAAGGTGTCTATAGGACAGGGGAGATTTTGAATTTCTGCAGACACTTGTGGACACTGGACACTTTTGGATTGTGTGAGGCCCACTGAATATCAGAGCGCTATGTCACAGGCTCGATGCCACAGGTGTGAAAAAAGTGACTACAGGATAAGGGAGATTTTGAATCTCTGCACACACAAGTGGACACTGGACACTTTTGGATTGTGTGAGGCGCACTGAATATCAGAGCGCTATGTCACAGGCTCGATGGCACAGGTGTGAAAAAAGTGACTACAGGACTGAAGTTGCTGACAACTTTATCTTCCAAAAGGTAAGGGAGAAAACAAGGGGAACTGCTACCTTGGATCTAATCCTTATAAACAGGGAGGAAATGGTTGAGGAGGTAAAAGTGGCTGGGACCCTAGGAGGTAGCGACCATGCTATTTTAGAATTTTGGATAACTAGAGGCGGAAGACCTGTGAAGACTCAGACGTCAAGGTTAGATTTCAGAAAGGCAGATTTTAAGGGATTCAGAAAGAGAATTGGAGGGATCCAATGGCTGGATATCCTTAAAGACAAAAATGTCCAGGAAGGATGGGAAATCTTGAAAAATGAAATTCTCAAAGCACAGTTGTTAACAATTCCGAAAAGAGGGAAGAATAGGAAGCATTTAAGGAAACCAGGATGGATGAACACAGAACTTAAGCACATGCTAAAAAGGAAGAAAAAAATGTTTATAAAATGGAAAGAGGGAGGCATATCTAAAGAAGAATATAATGCTGTCTGCAGAACCTGCAGGGCACAAATCAGATTATCTAAAGCTGAAAATGAATTGAGGCTTGCAAGAGATGTCAAAAGCAATAATAAAGGATTTTGGGGATATGTCAAAAGTAAAAGAAAAGTCAAAGATGCTATAGGATTTTTACAGGATGAAAATGATGAATTGGTAAGACAGGATGTTGAGAAGGCTGAACTTTTAAATTCCTATTTTGCATCTGTTTTCTCTCAGAAAGGAAATGTAACATCAACTGTTATTCACTGTCCTATTAAGGGAATAGAAGAATCCAGGATATCTATAAACAGAAAGATAGTGAGGAAACACTTAGCTAGCCTAAATGAATTCAAGTCTCCAGGTCCAGATGAATTACACCCCAGAGTACTGAAGGAGATAGCAGAAGAAATTTTTGAACCCCTCTCTATAATCTTTGAAAATTCTTGGAGAACAGGAGAAGTGCCAGAAGACTGGAGAAGAGCAAATGTTGTTCCTATCTTCAAAAAGGGGAAGAAGGTGGACCCAGGTAACTATAGGCCGGTGAGTCTGACTTCTATACCAGGAAAGATCTTTGAACAAATTATTAAACAACATGTATGTCAATACCTGGATAAGAATGAAGTGATTAAACAGAGTCAGCATGGGTTTGTAACTAATAAGTCATGTCAGACTAACTTAATTTCCTTCTATGACGGTATCACTGATTGGGTGGATCAAGGAAATGCTGTAGATATAGTATATCTTGACTTCAGCAAAGCATTTGACAAAGTCTCTCATACAATCCTTATTGAAAAAATGATTAAGTATGGAATGGACAAGGCAACTGTTAGGTGGATTCATAACTGGCTTAGTGATCGGACCCAAAGAGTGGTCGTAAATGGCTGCACATCCAGTTGGAAGAATGTCTCAAGTGGGGTACCACAGGGCTCTGTCCTGGGCCCTGTATTGTTCAACATCTTTATCAACGATTTAGATGAAGGAATTGAGGGTAAACTGATTAAATTTGCTGATGACACAAAGCTAGGAGGGATAGCTAATACTAGAGAAGAGAGAGAGAGGATTCAAAAAGATTTAAATAAACTGGAGAAGTGGGCAGCAACTAACAGAATGGTTTTTAACAGGGAGAAATGCAAAGTACTACATCTGGGCAATAAAAATGGAAAAAGCATATATAGAATGGGAGGAATAGGGCTAAGTGACAGCACATGTGAAAAAGACTTGGGTATACTAATAGATCACAGACTGAATATGAGTCAACAGTGTGATGCAGCAGCAAAAAAGGCAAATGCAATTCTAGGATGTATTAACAGAAGCATACAGTCTAGATCACGTGAAGTCATTATTTCCCTCTACTCCTCTTTGGTCAGACCTCATCTGGAATATTGTGTCCAGTTTTGGGCACCACATTTTAAAAAAGACATCAACAAACTGGAGCAAGTTCAGAAAAGAGCGACCAGAATGGTGACCGGTCTGCAAACCCTGTCTTATGAGGAAAGGTTGCAGGATTTGGGAATGTTTAGTCTGCAAAAGAGAAGACTGAGAGGAGACTTAATAGCTGTCTACAAATATCTAAAGGGCTGTCACATTGTAGAAGGATCAACTTTATTCTCATTTGCACAAGGAAAGACTAGAAGCAATGGGATGAAACTGAATGGGAGGAGACACAGATTAGATATTAGAAAAAACTTTTTGACAGTTAGAGTGATCAATGAGTGGAACAGGCTGCCACGAGAAGTGGTGAGTTCTCCTTCAATGGAAGTCTTCAAACAGAGGCTGGACAGACATCTGACTGGGATGATTTAGCGAATCCTGCTTTGAGCAGGGGGTTGGACCAGATGGCCCAGGAGGTCCCTTCCAACTCTACGATTCTATGATTCTATGATTCTAAGGGAGATTTTGAATTTCTGCACACACTAATGGACACTGGACACTTTTGGATTGTGTGAGGCCCACTGAATATCAGAGCGCTATGTCACAGGCTCGATGGCACAGGTGTGAAAAAGGTGACTACAGGATAAGGGAGATTTTGAATTTCTGCACATACTAGTGGACACTGGACACTTTTGGATTGTGTGAGACCCACTGAATATCAGAGCGCTATGTCACAGGCTCGATGGCACAGGTGTGAAAAAAGTGACTACAGGATAAGGGAGATTTTGAATTTCTGCACACACTAGTGGACACTGGACACTTTTGGATTGTGTGAGGCCCACTGAATATCAGAGCGCTATGTCACAGGCTCGATGGCACAGGTGTGAAAAAAGTGACTACAGGATAAGGGAGATTTTGAATTTCTGCACACACTAGTGGACACTGGACACTTTTGGATTGTGTGAGGCCCACTGAATATCAGAGCGCTATGTCACAGGCAGAAATTGGCTAGTGTATCACAAACTACAAGGTGTATGTAGAATTGGGCAGAATAGGAATCTCCCTAGAGTGTAGGTCTGTAAGAACGGAACAAGTCCTCCACTTATCCTTCCACAGTGACACACAGATAGCTTCACTGTGGCCGTGATAACAGCCGTTACACGGTACTGAGAGGAGCGTGCACGTACACGGCTGTCCGGTGTACGTAAAATTGTCAAGCTCCGTGTTTTTTAAGTATACGGACTGACACACGCTGTCTCTCTATAGTTTTGAATGTGATCAAACAGCAAATATATTTAACTGTTTGAAAGCTAGACAAAACTAGTAGATGCAGGTCTGTAAGAACGGAACATGTCCTCGACTTATTCTCACAGAGTGACACACAGATAGCTTCACTGTGGCTGTGATAACAGCCGTTACACGGTACTGTGTGAGGAGCGTACACCGCTGTATGGTGTGAAAAAATGCACGCTCAGTACCTCAACAGGACAAAAAAAAAAATTGGGATTGCTTTTAAAAAAGCAGTTTGCAGAGCAGTGGGTAAACAGCAATGCAGCTGTCAGGAAGCCTTAGAAGGCAGCCTAACAACCAACACCGCTGATCCACCACAATATAGCCTCCCCTTGCACTGCACACACAGTGACTGGTGTGTTGTACAGGCAAAATCGCTAGCAGCAGAAGCAGTTTTTTTTTCTTCTTCCCTGCCTAACGCTCTCCCTAAAGAATCAGCAGCAGCAACCTCTCCCTATGCTAAGATCGGCAGAAGTAAGATGGCGGTCGGCGTGCACGCCCTTTTATAACCCCTGTGATGCCCACCAAAGCAAGCCAATCACTTGCATGCCCTTCTGAAAGATGGTGGTGACCCCTGCCTATGTCATCACGTTGCCCACAGTGTCCGTGGATCCTGATTGGCTGAAAAAGAGCGCAAAACAAACTTTTGAAACGCGACTTTGGCGCGTAAGTCGCCGACCTCGTGGCCGACCTCATCCTAGGGTCGGGTTTCGTTTCATGAAACCCGACTTTGCCAAAAGTCGGCGACTTTTGAAATTTTTCGACCCGTTTCGCTCAACTCTAATTATTATTATTATTATAAGCCAGCACAGAGCTGAATTATTAATAATAGAAAGCACAATAAAAACAGTATTATTGTGTAGAGGCAGAGAGGTGACATTATTGCTGTCTGGGGAACTGGTTCTAGAACTATATGGTTTGTGTAAAAGTGGGGGAATATGAGGAGGGTGAAGGAAATGCAGTAAACCAAAGACATCTGTGTGTTACATCTTGCATGGATGAGTTAAAGATGGAAGAATTGGTTAAAACGTTCTGGGCCAAATGGAAAAGCAGAGAGAAAATGAATGGCTAGGATCATCAAGAATGTCACAGAGTGACTGCACAGCATATACATACAGTAAATTTTCTGCAGATGTCTAGTGTAAAACAATATTATATGGTGATAATATCAGTGATGTTACGGTTGGTTTGATTAATTAACATTATGGGGGTATTAACAATATTGTATATGATAGTAATAATGTGGTAATGGACCAGATGGAGACAATAGGAATGAGAATGGCTCCAGAGAAGATATCACTGATAAAGTATTTTGGTATAAATGTTTATTTGTGATCCTGTCTGCATCTAATCAGTGCTGGGTTCCTGTATGGTTCCAGTCTGATGATGACTGGTAACAACAATTCCTAGGATTGCCTTTCCACTGCTAAAGAGAATCTGCCAGAATGATCAACCTTCTTAACTCCTCTATATGGGCATGGAGGTCTTAAGAGAGTTGAATAAAATTACACCTTTAAATGTGCTATACAATACCTTATTCCAGAAAGATCCATGTTTTTTCCTATATGTAAATGATCTGTTAAGATCTCTGGGCCGAACACAGATCTACATGAGAATCTGCATCCAAAGCTTTTTCTTTTTTATTGAATCAGGTGTTACCAGTGTGAACCAAGTAATACTGACACTTTGGTCTTACACAGCTCTGCAGTGAGAGCATAACTAACAAAGTACAGAAAAGCTAACATAATACAACAGAGCTAACCCAGTACAGCAAAAGTGAACTTTGTCTCACTGCAAACACAACAATCACATTTGCAGTCGTCTTAACATAGTAACATAGTTACTAAGGCCGAAAAAAGACATTAGTCCATTCAGTTCAGCCTATAAAATTCTGTCAGAATAAATCCCCAGATCTACGTCCTTCTAAAGAACCTAACAGTAACTGTAAGATACAATATTGTTAGGCTCCAGGAAGACATCCAGGCCTCTCTTGAACCATTCGACTGAGTTCGCCATTACCACCTCCTCAGACAGGGAATTCCAGATTCTCACTGCCCTAACAGTAAAGAATCATCTCCTATGTTGGTGGAAAAACCTTTTCTCCTCCAGACGCAGAGAATGCCCCCTTGTGACCGTCACCTTCCTTGGTATAAACAGATCCTCGGAGAGATATTTGTATTGTCTCCTTATATACTTATACATGGTTATTAGATCGCACCTCAGTCGTCTTTTTTCTAGACTAAATAATCCTAATTTTGCTAATCTCTCTGGGTATTGTAGTTCCCCCTTCCCCTTTATTAATTTTGCCCTCCTTTGTACTTGCTCTAGTTCCATGGTATCCTTCCTGAGCACCGGTGCCCAAAACTGTACACAGTACTCCATGTGCGGTCTAACCAGAGATTTGTACAGAGACAGTATAATGCTCTCATCATGTGTATCCAGACCTCTTTTAATGCACCCCATGATCCTGTTTGCCTTGGCAGCCGTTGCCTGGCACTGGCTGCTCCAGGTAAGTTTATCATTAACTAGGATCCGCAAGTCCTTCTCCATGTCAGATTTACCCTGTGGTTTACCATTCAGTGTGTAATGGTGATATTGATTCCATCTTCCCATGTGTATAACCTTACATTTATCATTGTTAAACTTCATCTGCCACCTTTCGGGCCAAGTTCCCAACTTATCCAGATCCATCTGTAGCAGAATACTATCTTCTCTTGTATTGACTGCTTTACATAGCTTTGTATCATCTGCAAATATCGATATTTTACTGTGCAAACCCTCTACCAGATCGTTAATAAATATGTTAAAGAGAATAGGTCCCAACACCGACCCCTGCGGTACCCCACTGGTCACAGCGACCCAGTTAGAGACTATACCATTTATAACCACCCTCTGCTTTCTATCACTAAGCCAGTTACTTACCCATTTACACACATTTTCCCCCTGACCCAGCATTCTCATCAGTATTGTCTGCTCTGCTGTACTGTCCTTCCCCAATGCTGGCTGCTTGTGAGGTGAAAGCTGAAGTACTATGAGAGGACATGCAGCTTCAAATATTTTTGTAATGAGACAAATACCACTCCTGCTGTACTGTGTTAGATCTGCTAGACTGTGTTAGCTCCACTGTACTGTAATAGTTCAGATCTCACTGCAGAGCTGTGTGTGATTACAAGCACAAAGTGTCAGTCATTACATGGTTCAAATTGGTATCATTCTTGTGCAGCTCTGTTTTTGGCCCATAGGTTTTAACAACTCATTTGCACTCAACTTTCTATCACTTGCATGCCCATATACATGGCTCAGGAGGATTGATCCTACTGAGAAAATTTCCATTAATACCAATTTGATACAATCTGATGATAGTGATATTTTCATGCACTAATGGTGGTTCTGATGTTGCATTTCTGTACTGATGATAGGTCTGGTGATATATTCATGATGGTTGTTCTGACGCTAATTCCATGTACTAGTGATTGCTCTAGTGCTGTATTCAAGTACAGATGGTTGTTCTGATGCTATATTCATGTACTGATGATCATTCTGGTATTGTGTTTATGGTGGTTCTGAGGTTGTATTCCTGTACTCATGGTGGTTCTTGTTCTCCATTCCTTCAGAGATAGTAATTTGTCTTCTATATGTTAATACTGAGGTATTGCAGAATATAGTGTAAGCAATCAGACTATAGCATGTTCATGCCTCCTAAAGTGACTAAGAATTAATTAATGAGTACTGTAAAAGCAAAACCCAAAAAACAATTACAGAAAAACATTTGTTCACTGCAGATTTAAATTACACTGCTGGGAGGGGTGGCATTTCAATTTTTGACCTCATACAGCATAAATGTCTATAATCTAATTATTTTACTAATTGTTTAAAAGATAACACTGAGTTGATGCTGTCAGATATCAAGATAAGCAATGTCCACACTTTAGAAATGGTTTCTTTGGCCATAAACTAAAGGCCCTTTTACATTTAGCGATGCACCAGCGATCCGACCAGCGATCCGACCCGGTCAGGATCGCTGGTGCATCGCTAAATGATCGCTAGTGAGCTTTCATACAGTAAGACCTCACTGCGATGCAGCAGCGACGCAGCGGACGATACTTACCATTCACACACAGCGATGAAGACGTCCTCCCACCCGCCTCCATGCGTCGCTCGTCGTCACAGCAGGAAGTCTCAGCAGGAAGCGCCCGACGAGAAATGGAGCCGGACATTCTCGCGCGATCAGTGATGGACAGCGGGGGAGCCGGTCGGAGGTAAGTATCACACATAGCGATATCGCTAGCAATATCGCTATAACGTCACAAAACCAGTGACGTTTTAGCGATATTGCTAGCGATATCGCTTAGTGTAAAACCCCCTTTAAGTGTAGTGTAGCTTTGAATAACATCAATCCTTTTAACTCATTATAGCCATGAATAGCAAAGATTTCCCATAGTGACTTTACTGTAATGACGGAGGTGCAATTTAATGCAAGGGCTTTCCCATCAAAATAACTTCTTTAATATTTTGCAATTGGGCAGAATATGGTTTTTGCTGGGTAAATTTCGTGAATCAGTAACAGATCTTACATTAAAGGGAACCTGTCATGCAAAAAAAACCACTATTAATCTGAAGATATGGGCTTAACCTGCAGGTTAAAAGAGTTCTGAACCTTCTCAGAGCCAGCACTTAGACGAGGAGGAAATGAACTTCATTCCTCTCAGTAACATTCCGGTTTTAGTCACGGGAGAGGTGACGGCGCGGGTTCAGTCACCACTCTGTGTATAGCCGCCATGCTGACTAAGCTCGTGACCAAAACCAAAATGCTACCGGAAGGAATAAAGTTAATTTCCTCCCAGCAGCATTGGTCTAAGAGCCGGCCACGGGCAGGTTCAGAACGTCATTGACCTGCACACTAATTCCATAGCAGCAGGTTAATGGCATTATTTCATGTGACAGGTTCCCTTTAATAACAAGTTCTAGACCATCAGAACATTTTTGAGTTTGACAAAAAGGTTCAGTTACATTTACCATTTGCCTTGAATAATCATAATATGAATAGTATTTAATTTCTTTATTAAAAAACTTGCTTTCATCATTTAAAGAAAATCATTATGTTTAAATGTGTCAACTCACTGTTTTCTTCAACATTTTGACTGCATAAGGCTTCTGAGTTCCCTTTTGCCTGCATCTGTACACAACCGATGTTGCACCTCTAAAAGAAAAAGGAGTAAACTATTATAACTTAGTGATACAAAGGTAACAGGTTATAAACTAGTTCAGTTGGTGAAAACAATTTTTAACATTTATTTTCTTTGTTCAGCATTTCTTGAAGGTCAAAGAGTGACAGGGCAATATCATTTTTCTGAATTGTAAAAAATTCAAAATTCATGCAGAAATGAAAATTAATAATGTGAAGAGGCCGACACAAGTAATTTGCAAGGAATTATCTGGATATTTAATACCCTATCCCAACAAATATAGATTTAATTGAATTGAGACTCTCTCCTTCTATCCTACTAACATAACTCACTTCTCTATGGCAGAGCAGAACCATTCACTTATCATCAATCACTAAGTAACATTACATCCCTTAGTTCTTCCGATGTTTACGGCAGGGACCTGGAGAGCAGGCTAAGGAAAGTTCGGTTAAGACATCATCAGCTAGGTAGGGGTGAAAATTAACAGTGGAGTGGTGAGAACATGGTGGTTGGAGATGTTGTTAGATGGTGACAGTTGGATTTGAGTGTTGGAATTATACAGCTGCAGGAAAAGGTACTATTTTTGGCTAGAGAATGAGAGAGATCACTTCAGTGTGTAAGGGAGTTTTACATCCAAAGTTTTTTTTCCCCTCTTTTTGTGCTACTTATAGCGCATCTTTGAGGTTGGCCATAATTTAATGGAATGTTAAGGGGCAAAAAGAAGAGTACTGGAGCTTGGTGGCTGGCAAGTGCAAGGAGTTAGGAGTTGTACCTTGAGGCATAAGTGCTGTTCCTCAGGTTTGCCGTAAGTATAAATAAGACAGGCAGTACTAGGTGCACAGTACAGTCAGTAAGGAGGAGAATTACCCTTCTGGGTGGAGAATGCCAGTTAGCAATGGTTGCTGGACTGAGCAGGTGGTTCTGTCCCCTGTACCCAGGCCTTCAAATGGACTGGCACTGGCTCAGATTAGTGTGACTGATGCTGTTACAATGCCACGTGCTGGCATGGAAAGACCATGCAGCAGTTGGGCTAGATTGTATGCTATTCCAGCACCAAGTGCTTTTTGTAAGGGGCATTTTAGTAGTCTCATCTGTCTCTTTTTCACTGCAGGTTCAAGGCTGTGTGCGATTTCAACCTACAGACGTGATGAGATAGGTGGTCGGTCTTAGTCATCAGTCAGTGAACAAGTGGCATCACCTGAATGACTGACTCACAGATTGACGATTTTGGAACCTGGGTGGATGGGGTTGCCAGTATCTTGCAGCAAACGGCCTCTCTGTGAGTTACGAGCTTTCATGACTTCAGGCACATATATAATGCATGAAGGAGAGTTAGTTAGAACTAGAGAAGGTTAGGTTATAATCCAAGGACTTATTGGGGAAGTTAGTGGGCTCAGGTAGTTGTTCAGGTTTTTTTTTTGAGGGTGCTCTGGGATTACAATGTGGCTGGCCTCTTGATACTTGGTCATTAAAAGTCTGGCACATTGCTGATCTGGCATGTTGCTTGGTTACATTGGCAAAAATGCAGACCACATTGCTGACATAGAGTTGAAATATACAATACAAAGGAACATCAAGATCTCTGGAGATGGACTTGTAACCTTGAAATTATTTATGTAAATAGAGGAAGGCACCGTGCTCACAGGAAGATTCACAGATGATAACGTAAAAGTGAAAGTCCTGCCTTTCACACATAAGCCAAGCGTGCAGGAGATGAAAATCTGCCACAGCAAGATACACTGATGAATGGTAAAGGACTTGTACAAACTTACCCTAGCTCTGCTGAATGAAGGTGCTGTGCTGATCCCAGTGAATGATCCACAGAAATGCTGGAAAACCAGGTGAGAAGCTGGGAGGATGTTGTGAATGAACTAGCTGACTGGGGTGCAAGTAATGAAGAGAGCTGGGCAGAGCCAGGATAGCTCCTGCCGGTAGCGTCCTGGATGCACAGCTGAGGGGGGCCAACACTGTCCTGCACTGACAGCGTGTGACGTCACAGGCTGAGGCTACGGTGATGAAGAAGCACGTTTTGCTTTGAAACGCGTAGGTTTTTGGCCCCAGCTAGGCTCCGTAGCCTCAGCCTGTGACGTCACACGCTGTCAGTGCAGGACAGTGTCGGCCCCCCTCAGCTGTGCATCCAGGACGCTACCGGCCGGAGCTATCCTGGCTCTGCCCAGCTCTCTTCATTACTTGCACCCCAGTCAGCTAGTTCATTCACTTCATCCTCCCAGCTTCTCACCTGGTTTTCCAGCATTTCTGTGGATCATTCACTGGGATCAGCACAGCACCTTCATTCAGCAGAGCTAGGGTAAGTTTGTACAAGTCCTTTACCATTCATCAGTGTATCTTGCTGTGGCAGATTTTCATCTCCTGCACGCTTGGTTTATGTGTGAAAGGTAGGACTTTCACTTTCACTTTTACGTTATCATCTGTGAATCCTCCTGTGAGCACGGTGCCTTCCTCTATTTACTTATTTAACCCTTTTTTGGCAGAACAAGCACAGCTTCTGTCTAGGCACCACCAGCCCTCCTTTTCTATTGGTAGCGCCGGTGTATATCTGTATACAAGTTTGAAATTATTTATATTTTTTAACAATTTTGGATTTCAAGTCCTCAGACAGTCCTCTGTTCTCCATGCTTAGTGTAGGACACACAGACACACAATGCAATGATTCAGTCAATACAACTCTTTTAATCTGGTTTCAGGTATGATTTTCAAATTGCCCACCCCTTTTAATTGCCGCAGGTAAGTTTGAACGAGCATCACATGCTTGAAACAAAGGTTTTTACTCACAATTTTGGAAAGGTGTCGACAATTTTGTAGTGCCCATTTTTGGGGTTTTGTGTGAAATGATGTCCAACTTGTTTTTTCTCTGCTTTTTTTGTGTCGTTCTTATATACCCAAAGGAAATACACATGTGTGTAACAAAACCTGAAATTGCAATAATTTTCTTGGAAAAATACTTCATTTTCTGGCGCAATTTTAAGGGTGCGAACATTTTCAGCCATGACTTTATGCAATATATACAATGACCTTAGCATATGTGTGGCGCCCCCAGGAGTATGGCCGCCACAGTGGCTTTGCCTTCCTCCAGGGGAGGGTAATGCCAGACTTGGAGGCAATGATGGGTCTCTCTCGCAGTCAATCCATACATGCAACACAGTTCCACTCCAGGCCAGCAGGGGGAACTCTGAACCAGGATGAAGGGGAGGGGTGCCCTCTGAGGGCCAAGAGGAAGGAGTGGTTAGTTAGTCTGCGGAGGGTAAAGTGTGCAGACGTGTAGAGAGAAGCTGGAGGTTGAGCTAGGAAGGAGAGCTCCCTCAGCTTGAGAGCGCACGAACTGGAGCCTGGTCTCCACGGCTGTACGGATACTAAAGGTCCTACAGCAGATACCAGAGGAGTAGGAGGCTGTAAATGCCCGACTCCCATCTAAGACTTGAGGCACAACAGCAGCTTGGATAGAGAGCCAGGACTAGAGAAAGGAGTCCCTGAGAGAGGCTACAGCTGTCTGCCGTGCAAGTGAGGTTCTTGGGAACATCTGACAGGAGAAACTCTAGAGTAACTAAGTACTGGAGTGCTTCACACCACAAGTCGCTAGGAAGGAGACTGCACAGCCCATCTGTGAGAGAGAATCCCTGAGTTGCTTCCAGGCTAGTCTGCTCCAATACCATCTGTAATCAGGACCCTGGACTGCAATTATCAAGTAAAGGTGCAGAAATTGCACCCCGCTGTGTCTTGTCTGCTTCCTACCCTTATGGTACTGCTACATCACCGTGCCAACCACCGCTACACTGCCCTGGGACATTAGCCCTGCCTGTGGAGGGCTATACCATCACTTCTGCACCACACCATCTGTCCCAGCGGAGCTGTCTGCAGCGTCGGCTTAACATCTCCCTTGCCGAACACCACAGGTGGTGTCACGAACTATTCCATTCCATTAACTACAACCCCCATTACTTGGGCGCTCAGAGCCACGGACCGGGTCACTGCTGCTGTGACACATCCCACCGACACCGGCACGGTACCGAGTACCCCACAGCCCTGGGAGGGCGACCCATATGCTCATTAGACATTTTGATACAAAAAATAGGGTTGGGGCTAAACCTTGTGGCTAAGGCTAATTTTGTGTTATTTTGTAAAACAACATGAAGCTAAAGGGTTGGTCTGGCACCTAAAATTTTCCTTCTAAATATCGATCTTTACACCCTAACCACTTTTGTAATTAGCTTTAATACACAATACCCAACACTTCTCCCTATCTAATTTCTATATGTGTTTTTTACTTCATTTCCTGTGATGTTTCATTTACGAGGATCCTCAAACATGGCATCACAGGAGGCTGGGACTGCACTCACTCCCATCTATCACCCATCCTGGAACAGGATGCTAGGGATACAGCACTGCAGTTACTTACTACAGTTTCATCCCTCACCACCCTCTGAAGGCATCCTGGATCCATGGTCATAGTGATAGAATCCATGGGTGAGGTGTGTGCAGTGAGGGCACTTTGCTTCTATCTCCAACACCTCATCTTCTAACTGTGAAAGAAGACATCATCAGGAGGTGGACACCCCACAGCTTCTAGAACTGTTCTCAAATGAATCATCATCAGGGGACGGTGATATAAGCAGTGGGAGTGATACCAGCCATCCCTTTCTTTTACATTGAGCTAGTTGCTACCAGGAAGGTATGGTATCAGCTTGCTTCCCTTTCCTCCTTGAGAATGCATACACGTTAAGCCTTGGGGGAACCAGGAGAAATACAGCAGCTGTATATCTGGAGATATTATAGCTAACTGGACACCTTAAGCTGGAAATGTTTAGTACATATCATTTTAGGTATGGAAAGCGTTAACTAGCCAATTTGTAACCCTTTCAGATATCACTCCCACAAAGAATTTGTCCTGTTTAAACATATTCATGCACAGTTCTTGGAACAAGCGGTTCATTTCATTTTACCGCTGACAAGGAGTGGCTGCCAGTACTGACTACAGATAATACCTTGCTACGTCTGAGAGACAAATGACAAAGGCTAAAGGCACTTCTCATTACATCTTCCTCCCACTCGCCAGGAGAATAAACTTTTCTATTTTTATAAAGATTTAACCACAGTGCCAGATATGTCATGTAATGAGGTGACAACATTTCCAACATAACGCAGCTGAGAACATACGGTGGTTGCTCTAAAATACAATCGTACTGCAATTAGCGCGTCTTTTCCTTTCAGAAGTTGCTTCCCATTCACTGAGACACACTGTCGCTGCAGTGATACCAACGCCTACGCTCCATAAGCGCCATAAATCTCTCTCATTGTAAAAGATTGCAACTGGAATCACATGGCGGAATGGAGCAATATTGTCAAAAGTATACATAGATTGCCATTGTTTCCAATTCAATAAGTCTCACTAAGGAACAAGGGATCATACAGTCTGAAGTCGCCAAAATAAATCACAATATTCAGAAAATAAATGACACATAAAGTGGAATTTCTATGGTTAAATGGACTTGAGAATAGAAATATTTTACTTTTTTTACTATACTGTAAATATATTTTCTTAGACTGTACGATAAAAACAGATCTGTCACCAGGTTTCACAATACAAACAGGTCTCTTAAACCTGATGGAAGTTGTTCAATCCTTTTTGAAAGTTTAAATTAATTCTCCTCCCTCCTAGCCTGATTGACAGCTCCTCAGTGTCCCTTCTGTGGCTACAATCTCATACTGCACAGGTCAGTCAAATTGGGTACACAGAAAATGAATATTTAGCTGGTCTTATACTATGTTCATTTTAATTACAGTATTATACAGCCTATCTCGCATGGAGTTTCAAAGTAAGTACACCAACATCATCAGATCTTAGAAACCTTTTTAAGAAATGTATACAGGTTGTATTGTGAAATCTGGTGACAGATCAATAAACAATTTTGTTAATGATCTTTTTATTTCCAGATATACCTATCTATTCAATACCATCTTTAATTTAGAGCAAAGTATGGTTGGATCCAATGGTTTCTCAGTCCATTTGAGGCCTAGGCACAGACAGGTACGAGTCTTTTAGGTTAGGGTGTCAGCTAAAAAGGGGTTGCTTTCTCATTAGCTGATGGGTTTATATATTTTGATCAAATGTCTGCAAAGAACCTCATGTTTTTACAAGTGTAACAATAGCGGAATTCATGTACTGTATAGAATAGATAGTTGGAATTTAATTTTAAATATTCTAAATTATTCTATATATTTTTTCCCAAAACAATATTTCAGTATGCCCAACAACTCCTGTTCTATGAAATCTGCACACAGATAATTAAACATGTTCAACTTGACGTATTTCTCTAAACTGTGAGATTTTGTAATACTGCTAATACAGAAGACTATCCAAATAATGCACCCACATAAACTAAAGAACACTCAGGAAAGCTCTTTACAGGAATAAATATATATCCACCCTGAAAACATCCTCATAAGTCCTTGTTTAGCAAAAAGCAAATTTCATTACACGTTTTAGTAAACGACTCTCAAAGCGCGATCTATCACATTTTATATTTAGTCTTCTCTGTGTTCAAGAATCTCACTTACCAAACAGATCTGTCAAGTTGGAAATAATGATCCAGCTGCTTCATTATGAATATGCATATCTGTGAACTCAAATTGGTGCCGTTTACAAATGCACTGCTCTTACATGAACGCTCCCCATATAGCTTAAAAGACAAGTGCATATATACAGAGAAAAAAATCATCTACCTAAAGACAAAAAAAGAGCGCAGCATCAGCAAAAGTAAAAATAGAAAAGTGGGTGCAGAGCCCCCCAGGCAAAATAAAACCTTAGTAACATTCAAAAATAGAGCCCACACTCCAATGTAAAAAAAAAGAATCGTTTATTGACCCATTATGATGGCGAAGTTTCGTTCCATGTGTGGAACTTTCTCAAGCCAAAGAGAAAGCTCCACACTTGAGAAAGTTCCACACTTGAGAAAGTCCCACACTGTCAATGAACGATTCATTTTTTTTTACCTTGTAGTTCGGCCTCTATTTTTGAATATCTATCTGTATATCTAGGCACGATACTAGCTTTCCTGTGGGCTTGTTTTGAGTATTGCTTTTATTTAACTACTTCTGGACTGGTCATAGACTATAAACATCTGGACAGTGCACACATTACTCTCAGTGGTCCAAAAGGGGATCTTCTTCAGCACCAAAGAAAATAGTTAAAACTTAGTTTTTAATCATAGAGGATAACAAAATAGGAGAACATGCACATATTAAAAAGGAAAACTCATAATGCTAAGATTAAGGGTTTTTCTACCTCAAACGCTTAAAGGGAACCTGTCACCAGGTTTGGCCTATACGAGTTATGGCCGCCGCCTTTCAGGGCTGATATACAGCATTCTCTAATGTGGTGTATCTGCCCCCAACTCGACCTGTAAGAGAAGAAAAATATCTTTTATTATACTCACCTGCAGGGCAGTCTGGTCTGAGGGGTGTCGCTCTTCTTGGCCAAGCGCCTCCCATCTTCTTGCGATTTCGTCCTCCTTCTTGGTTCATGTGGATGACGCATCCCTACACTATCCACACAGTCTGCTCAGCATCAGGCTCCTGCGCAGGTGTACTTCTCTGCCCTATTGAGGGCAGAGCAAAGTCCTGCAGTGCGCAGGCGCTGGGCCTCTCTGACCATTACCAATGCCTGCACACTGTAGTACTTTGCTCTGCCCTCAACAGGGCAGATAAGTACGCCTGCGCAGGGGTGTGGTGCCAAGTAGACTGTTTGCATGATGCAGGGATGCGTCATTCACATGAAGCAAGAAGGAGGACGTCGAACGTAAGAAGATGGGAGGCGCCGGACCAAGAAGAGTGACATCCCTCGGACGGGAACACCCCATAGGTGAGTAGAATAAAAGGTCTTTTTCTTGTCTTCCAGGTCGGGTTAGGGGCAGATATGCAGCATTATAGAATGTTGTAGAAAAACCTTGAAAGGCGGTGGCCGAATCTCATATCGGCCAAACCAGGTGACAGGTTCCCCCTTTATGTATTATAAGTTTTCATTTATGCCATTAAAGCTACAGTATGTAAATTGGAATCCCAGACCAGTGAATAATCTGTGCACCAGACTCAGACCACACTGTCTACCCCAGAGGTCTCCTGGTATACTTATCTCTAACACATAAGTGGTAAGCTGAATTGATACTTTTTCTATTTTTCCACACATTACTCTGCAGTGACATTCTAAACATCAATGCAGTGTAAGCAGCTTGCACATCTGTTGTAGTGTGAAGCTGCTGCTACACACAGAATGTTAGGCATCAGATTCCTGGCACTGCACAGCGGGAATCCAGAGAAAGACATCCTGTGGTCTCCCATTCTCCTCTGACCACTCGGACTCCTGCTCAGCAATCACGGCGAACCAGGCATTCTTCTCAGACTCGTTCTGTGAGCCTGGATGTTGCTGCCACTTCTGGTGCAGCAATGGTAGCGCAACCTGCTTTGCAGGGAACCGCTCCAGAGGCTAAGTCCTCGTGCCGTGCTACTGGGCATGCCCGCAACGTGCCCTCTCACTGGAGAGCAGGGGTCACATGTGCAGGTCCTGTGTCGGATCTGATTGGTCCTTCCTAAAGTATTGGAAGGTCCTGGAAGCGCATAGCTATAAAAGCCCCGCATGGCGGCTCGGCCATGCGCTAGTGTAGCATATTATTCTGTGTGTGTATGGTGATGGATGCATGGACTGGTGTCTGACTCATTATGAAACCCCTACCCTCTGATATTACGAGTGGTGACTGAGTGTGCATAGTCAGCTCCAGGGTTGTGGCAAGCTACACGCCACTTGCTCCACGCCTACACTAGCGTCCGTCGGCACCCGGTCCTCGGTGCCGACGCTTGCGGCCTTAGCTGCCGCTGCACTGCAATACCAGCAGCTATTGGTGTTCGCGGCTGCGACGCCACACGCCGGCTCCTGTGACGTTAACAGGGCCAGCGTCTTTGCATATATTTTTGCCAAGCGACTCTATGTCTGAACAGAGCCGCTCCTAGCGTTCGGGTGACGTTAACCCGTGCGCACTACGACACCTTCTGGTGCATCTGCCATTGTCCAGCAGCGGTCTAGTCACCTACCGCACGGTGGACCCCGGGCGGCGAACGCACCTCCTATTATTTATATTTGGTGCGTTCCGCCGTCCCTAACACAGCCAGACTCCCCATAGAGAAGCAACATAGTATATTACCATGATTAACTGTAAAAAAAGACCTTAAATAAAATAAAACTAAAAAAAAAAAAATACTGCCAGTCTGAATCAATTTTTATATTCTTGACTCCATTGAAAAAAATATGTGAAATGCAGAAGAATCATTTATACGGAAAGTAGAACGCTATTTAAAATGTTTTTAGTGGTCTTTTACTGTCATAATAAAAAGTAACAAATAAAAAAATGAATAATAATTTTATTTACATTTTCTTCCAATATCCGCACAGAAATAAATATGGTAAGTAACAATGACAAAAATAAATTCCCATGTATTTGAGAAAAAAGGCAAAAATTATTTGAAAACCCGAATGCGAACATTTTTAGAGCTGTTAAAAGTGCATGAACGATACGTGTGAAACCTGAAAAGGCGCCTGATCAGGAAGGGGGGGGGAAATAGCCCCGCCATGAACTGATTAACTAGTAGCAACACCTTTTTTCACATATTCTTGTCCAGCAGTGAAAAATATACAAAAATGTAAGTGTTCAGTGTAAAATTAAGCTGTTATGGCTTAAAAAAAACTGCTTGCCATACAGCTGGCATGTTCCTTATATAGGTCTAATCCAGCTCCCCTCTGGTGTTGCAGGGTAAGGCCTCTTTCACACATCAGTATTTGATCAGTATTTCATCAGTATTTGTATGCCAAAACCAGGAGTGTCTCCAAAACAAAGAGCAGACATCAGTCTTTTAATTATATTTTTTTCTTGGTAAGTTCCATTCCTGGCTTTGGCATACAAACACTGATGCAAAATACTGACCAAATACTGACGTGTGAATGAGCCTTAAAAGTTTTACATCTCCTGGAACGTGGGTTCGGGTCTCGTTGATTGGCAGCTGGAGGAGTGGTGATCAGTATCTCAGCAGTGAAATCACGCCGAGCCAGCTCTCTTCTCAGCTGTGTTACTATCACCTAAATATCTGACTGAAAGAACATCAAGATCATGTGTGTCTTCTATGGCCAAGCATCAAGGACCCACAGAAGAGACATACGCTGTCCTCTCAGCATTGTGTCAGACAGCTGAGAAAAGAGCGAGCTTTGTGTGATTTCACCACTGAGCTACTTAAGCGCTGCCTCTCCAGCTGTCAATCAAGGGAATACTTACGCACCATTCTGGGAGGTGGTATGCAGATTTGCACTAGCAACAGCAGAGGGAAGCGAGATTAGACCAGCATGAGGAAGATGCCAGCAGTATGATGAACAGGTATTTTAACCCCTTCACCCCGAAGCCTGTATCCACCTTCTTGACCAGAACAAATTTTCCAATTCTGATCAGTGTCACTTTATGAGGTTACAACTCTGGAACACTTAAATGTATCTCACTAATTCTGAGAATGCTCTTTGAAGACACGTTGTACTTTATGGTGGTGGTAAATTTAAGTAGACATTTTTTGTGTTTATTTGTGAAAAAATGGAAAAATGTGGTGAAATTTGGAAAATGTTGCAATTTTCAAACAATTAATTTTTATGCCCTTAAACCAGAGGGTTATATCACACAAAATACGGTATTTGATAAATAATATGTACCACATGTCTGTTTTACATCAGCATCATTTTTTAAACATAATTTTATTTTTTAGGGCATTATAAGGCTTAAAAGTTTATTAGAAATGTCTATAAAACTATTTTTTGTAGGGACTACATCACATTTGAAGTGACTTTGAGGGTTCTATGTGACAGAAAATACCCAAAAGTGACATCTTTCATCTTTTTAAAAACTGCACCCCTCAAAGTGATCAAAACCACATTTAAGAAGTTAATTAATCTTTCAGGTGCTTTACAGGAATTAAAGAAATGTGAAAGGAAAAAATTAATGTTACTTTTTCATGCAAAAATGTTACTTTAGCCCCAGATTTTTTATTTTCACAAGGGTAACAGGAGAAAATGCCCACCAAAATTTGTTGATCAATTTCTACTTAGTATGCTGATACCCCTTATGTTGTGGAAAACTATTGTTTGGACACATGGCAGGGCCCAGAAGTGAATGAGGACCATTTGACTTTTGAAGCACAAAATTGTCTTGAATACAGTAGATATCAGATGCCATGTCGCATATGACAAGCCCCTGATGAGCCTAAACAGTGTAAACTCCTCACAAGTGACCCTATTTTAGAAAATACACCCTTCAAGAAATGTATCCAGATGTGTGGGGAGCCTTTAAGCTGCAGGTGCTTTACAGAATTTTATAACATTGAGCCATGAAAATAAAAAAAAATTAAATTTTTCACAAAATTGTTCCTTTAGCCCCAAAATATTTCATTTTCTCAATGGTAGACTAAAGAAAATGAATGGTACAATTTCATTCCTTTAAGTAGCGGGCACATGTGAACACCCAGCAGCTGCAGGAAGCAAGCTGCTGTATTGTTTGCTATTAAAGAGAAATGAATATTAACTGCTCTCCACTCCCTTGGGTGTGGAATGCAGTGAACATTAATTTCTCTTTAGCAGCAGGCACAGGAGTTAGCCGCAGCCTTGGCTCATGCCTCCTGTGACCCGCTGCTCTGCCACTGCTTCTACCCCATCTCCCATTCTCAGCCAGAGCAGGTACAGCCGACCTGCAAGACGCATCCCACATTTTCAGCAACATTTTTGGAGGAAAAAATTGCGTCTTATAGTCCGAAAAATACAGTACATTTTCGCATAGGGAAATCCGTTAAAATAGCACCAAACTTTGTTACACAATTTCTGCTGAACGTGGTAATACCCCATAGATGTCTGTACAGTACTGCTTAGCCACAAGGTGAGACTTGGGACTGAAGGAGCGCTATTTGACTGAAGCAAGGATTTTCTTAGAATAGTTTGTGGACTCCATACAGTATACAGAGCCCTTAAGTTCCAGAACAGCATAGTTTACAGGTGTATTGATGATTTTGACTCCATGGGTGTTTTCCAGAAACAAACATCAATAGATGTTGATGATTGATAATTGTAAATCGGCCGTTGTATTGCCTAGTATGATGTAGTGCCGAGTACATTGCACCCAACTCGTGTTTCTGGAGACAAGCACCCTGTGATGAACGCTAAATGTGGTTTAGGCACACTAAGGCTCAGAAGGGAAAGGGACATTTAGATTTGGGTGCACAGAATTTGCTGGATTTCTTTTGGGGGAGCCATTTAGCTTTTCCAGAGCCTTTATGTTACCAGTAACGTGGAAGCCCCCTATATTTCCATTAACAGATGATGGACCTAAGTGGGGACTTACTTTTTTGTAGATTGAGTTGAAACCTTTACTGGGAACATTTTACATAACATTTGGGTTCACATTTATCCTGCACTCTACACTGAGCACTTATGTTAGGGTTTCCAGCTTAATCTCTGAATGACACGATTCAGATGACACTTGCAAGGGATCCAATCACTATAATAAGGTAGCAGAGGTACTCTGGACTATGTCTGGCCTCTGTTCAGTGGTGTACTTCTTATAAGAGGTGCATAAAACTGTGGCTGACCGTGCTTTTATACACACTTAAAAAGATGGACACCGCCGGATCATAGGCCTGACAGAGTACACAGTACCTCCATCTGCCTCATTTAAGGAATCTTCTGGCGGGGATTCTATCAGAATCACGTATTTCAGTGATTTACACGGAAACCCCTGTGTAAGCGCTCAGCATAGAGCGCAGGATAAAGCACAGCCTTACTGTGATCTTTGGGAGACAGAATGAACAAATCAACAACAGGTCAAGAATTGGCTTTATTTATTTTTACACTGTTTGTATGATATAAGTGATTAGACGACATCATTTTTAGGGTTGATGCGATTACAGCGACACCACATTTATGTCTTACTAGTATGTTTTGCCGCATTAACACAATAAAAACAATTTTTTAGAAAAAATAAATGTTTTTGCATCGCTGTTTTCTGAGAACTGAAGTTTTTTTTTCTCAGCTGATCGAGCTGTATGGTGGCTTGCTATCTTGTGGGACAAGATGAAGTTTTCACTTTTTTATTTACATTCAGCTTTTTGATGTAATTTTATTCCACTTTTTGTTCTGCTGTCTGTTGAAAAAGAATAGTTTTTTGTCTTTTTTTACAGTATTCACTGAAGGGGTTGCCTAGTAGGACAGTTGTATGGATATACGGTATTTGTTATGGATGCTAGAGGTGTACTGTATTCGTATATTTGTTTTTACCTTAAATATGTGCATTTATTGGCATAATATTTTTTTTTCAATCTCTCGTACTTTAATTTGTGATTTTTAAAAAATATTTTTTACAACTTTATTCTTACTTTTTCACCTTGTCCCTCTATGCGACATCAACTTTCACTTCCCTGATTGCAGGGCATTAGATCAGGCAATTGCACAAAGGCTGGAGGTGTGTCAGGTGTGCTCTGAGCAGGAACTTACAGGCCACCGTACCTGAGTGATCCCACGGCCATTTTTCGGCCCAGGGTCATCATTCAAACCACTGACACAACGCGATCGCAGTCACATTGTGCCAATTGGAGTAGAGAGAGTTTTCTCCCTCTCATAAGCTAGGCGATATCACTGTCACTGTTGACAGCAGCATCAGTGGAGTTAAACATCCGCAATCGGAGCTAGCAACAATTATCCAATCATGTGCGCTTCTGAAGGATGTCAGCTATAATATAAAGCTGACACCCACTTATGATTGTGTAGTCTCTGCTGGTGAGCCGATGCAATCGTCCCATGTGCAGCGGTTTGTGGAATCGCATCTCCGGCGGTGCCGTACATGTACGGTTTATGTCATGAAAGGGTTAAGTAAAACAAGGTAACATTATACATTAATGAGTTATTCTCAAGTTGTGTCTTGAGCAGCACATAGCTATTGTGAGGCAGTCACCAAGGTCATATGCGAGGGTCACTATGTGTCCCCCAGGATGCGCACAGCAGTGTATTGAGGCCGTGGGAGTACATTGCAGTCACAGACATAGCTGTGATTGCAATGCAGAACAAAAGTGAGTGTTGTTCTTGGGCAAGCTACTTGTCCTAGTCAGATTTAGGAAAACCAGCCATTTTATTTTTGAAATGGACTATAGCAAGGTAGTGAGGCGGTCCATTTCCTCCCCTGGTCTGGGTTTTCCATGTAGCCTACGGCCACAGGGTCTTTGTAAAAGCCCCTGAAGCAGAGGGTTGGATGTGTCAGTTTTGGTTTTGCAAGCGTGCAGAGCTGAAGGCTCTGCAGAGCCAACCTGTGTGAAGCAACACAGAGACAAGAGGAGCCAACAAGCCTGGAACCCCTCAGCGTACACGGCGGTGCAATTGCCCACTGCAACAGGTCCCGGTTACAGACTATCGTTTCCCATCTGTGATTTGGAGGATACTGTGTGCTGTTTATGCTGTGCGTTTGGACATTAATCTATGTTTACTTTGAACTTTCCTGTAGTCACTGCCTGTCTGTCACACTGCACCAACCCCGCTGAACTACACTATGCACTCTCCTAATTTCCATGTTACTAGGGGGTAAGTACTCCTTCTTGAATGACAGTTCTGGTACAGTAGCTTTGTCTTTCTGTTGAGCTGATGCTACAGTCACATATTGATGGTCTGTCAGTGCTAGTCTTAAAATCTACACAGTTATCACTATATATGCATTTAGAACAAGCATTTAAACAAGTGGCACAGCTCAAGTGACAACTGCCATTGGCGGGTTCCAGGAGAGAACTAATAACAGGTCAGGAGCTGAGAAGGAGGGTGGAGGGAGGTGAGCAGATAACTGCGTAATAGAAATCAATGGGCTGCAGAGATGTGACTGTTCTGTCAAGAGTTAACTCCTCAACCTGGAATGTAATTACTGCACACACTTAAGGCCCCGTCACACTAAGCAAGATCGCTAGCGATATCGCTTAAGCATCACTGATTTTGTGACGCAACAGCAATATTGCTAGCGATATCGCTATGTGTGATACACACCTCCGACCGGCTCCCCCGCTGGCTATCGCTGATCGCGCGAGAACGTCCTGAGCCGTTTCTCGTCGGCCGCTTCCTGCTGGCGCCGACGAGCGACGCGTGGACGCGGGCGGGAGGACGTCTTCATCGCCGCGTCTGACAGGTAAGTAACGACCGCCGACCGCTGCTACGTCGCTGCTGAGATCTGCCTGTTTGGCAGCTCACTGGCGACCATTTAGCGATGCACCAGCGATCCTGACTGGGTCGTATCGTTGTCGGGATCGCTGGTGCATCGCTAAATCTGATGGTCGGTTTCCTTGGCAGCAAGTTGTACACTAAGATAAAACAGCTCACAGCAGGAGAATAACAGAAGACAGAAAAAGCAAGTCAATCGCAATTTGCAATCGGGCTTATTTTCATGCTGTCTAACTAATTATACCAATTTATAACATGGTATTACCACTTTTAAAAGTATTTATATTTTTTCACTACTGGGCAATATTATATAAAAAAGTTTGAAAAAAAAAATTGGGGGTTTGTGTTCCCATTTTCTGAAACCTATAAAAATCCTGATGAAGCTGTGTAATTGCTTGCTTTTTATCTGCTAAGCCCATAGTTTTACTGTTATCAATTTGAGGCACATTTGAGTTTTAAACACTTTTCAATGCATTTTTTTAGGAAAGTGTTTAAAAATTTTTTTCTTCAATGGTATTGATTTTACAAGTTCATTAATATTATATTTTGATAGACTTGACTTTTAGAGATGTGGCAATGCCAAATACATGTATTTTTTAATTTCTTCACTTTTAAAGGGGGAAAACTGGCAGACATTATTTGTTACTTTTATTTACTGTTTTCCTTTATTTTTTAGCTCCCTAAGGATCTTGAATCTTCAATTGTCTGATTATATACTGAAAGCAAAGCAACAGCAGGCCCTCAGTTGCCATGACAACCCATTAGTACCATTTTTTCATGTATGCGTTTAAACACATATGTCTGAATGAGGCCTAAGGTTGTTTTTAATTAGTGCTGATGCTGAATCTTGCCTGCCCTTTAAATTTGTAGGCTTTCAGCCCAGGAGGGGTATGCTTGATAAATATTAGGTCTAGATCCCATCAAAAAAAGGTTGCCTTGACATTGCCGGTGGACTCTTATGAATTGGCCAAATTGTGAATTAAGTATCTTTATTTTATAAGAATATAGCAGACAAAACATGGAGATTTCATCTTTGGTCAGCAGAATTGCAAATACAGCTCTGGACGTTATTGTAAAATAAAAACCTAAAGAAATGAACTGGAATATAAGTTGGCATGTATGCAATGTGTAGGTGCATGTTCAAACTGGCCACTAAACTTAAAATAAAACAATAATAATATTGGGTACTTGGTCAAGATAATTTTGATAGAAAAGTAAAAGCCATCTCACCACGTCATGGTGACCTGTCATGAACTCATTTTCTGCTCCACCAGTTGAGAGTTCCCCTTCCGTTCTCCCTCTGGTGGTGACAGGAGGTAGTGCGGTTGGTTTAAGTGGTAGTGATCTGCCACCTGATGAGGAAGATAATGATTGGATCTCTGGAGTATCAGACTGGATATAAGACAGCCGACGCCCTATCCGGGTGCTGGTGATTCAGTCTGCTTCTCAGGTCCTGGACTTCAGTTCTCTTCCAGTCTTCTCAAGTTAAGTTTGTTTTTTGCTAATGTTCACACTTGCGCTTGTTGGTCAATTCAGTTTTTTGTGTAATCAGCCTGCCCCTGCTGGGGCTATGCTGAAATTCCACTCCTATTAATCAGTATTTGCCAATCTGCTTTTTGTCCCTTATTAGATTGGCCTCTTTTTTGCTCTGTCTCAGAATATTTCAGAGTGCAGATATAGGTTTAGATGTCTAGTGACTTCAGGGTTAATTTTGCTATCAGAAGTGTTAGACAATATTTTTGAAGGTTTTTTTTGGCAGATTGCAGACAGTGTCCTTCCTTTTCTGTCCTTTTTAGTTAGCCGGGCCCCATCGTTTGCTCAGCCTATTTTCCTGCCTTTGTTTGTATTTTCATCTTGTCTCACCGTCAATTCATGTGGGGGGCTGTCTTTCCTTTGGGGTCTGCTCTGGGGCAGTTAGCTTTCCTCTTTTCCTGCTTTAGGCTTATGTAGTTCTCCGGTTGTGATGAGGCGTCTAGGACCAACGTAGGAATGCTCCACGACTGCTGCTAGTTGTGCACGTAAGATCAGGGATCTGCAATCTGCATAGTTACCAACTTCTCTGGTTTTCTGAGACTTAGCTTGTTGTCTTTTTTTCCTCCTCGGTTTCCCATTCATAACAGTAACCCTATTCAGGATGGCCCTAACCTCTAGTTGTAAAACCTTACCATATGTAAAAATGACGTAAATGTGAATAAGTGTGGAGCAGGACCGAGAACTCAACTAATGGACAACCAGTGATGCGGAGCTATATAAATGTTTAGGTTTTTGTTTCAGGCTTTTGCACTGTGTGCAAAGCAAGGGTGTGGCCTCCCTTTTTCTTGAGCTGGCCATTACGTTTATATAGCTCCCCATGGCTGTGTGTTCATTAGCTGGCGTCCTGCTCGGTCCTTACTCCCATTTACATCATTTTGACACATGGTAAGGTTTTAGTACTACAGGTTAGGACCATCCCGAATAGGGTCACTGTGACGTGGTGGGATGGAGTTTACTTTTAATCAAAATTATGTTAACTAAGTACTATATATTATTTTCATGCACTAATAATATTTATTTAGTTACTGCAGGGCATTTGCTCACTTTGTTTATATCTTAGGTTTTGTCTGTATTACAATACAGTCCAGAGCTGTATTCACATTATAACCCAATATCAGATAAAGGATGTAATGTATGTTTAGGGAGGAACAGTCTAATGAAAAAATAAATGCACATGGTATGAGGCCCTTGAAGAAAATGCTTGAAGACCCAGCCCTGGTTGTTTCAATCCCTACTAAGTGCTGATCATTAGAGATGATGGAATCAATTTGATGCAAATTGAATTTTTGTTGAATTTTTATGAATCTGAACAATTTGCAATTCGCTTCACGCAAATTGTCTAAAATGGCCACCACCATTTTACACATTGTAGAAGACTGAATCTGCCAGAAAAGGCTCACATGACCTCAGGTGCATCCAAGCGGTCTTCCCCATAATTCCTTGCAGCTATCACATTGCATGGTGTAGCACAGCCAGTTGGGAAAGACTAGCATAGTGTAAATCTATCATATCATCGTGCATAAGCTGAAGCATGGAATACAGCAGCCATTTTGTGGCGAATCTGGATAGAGACCGTCAAGGATCAAAGCTTAGCTATAGAGAGTAGGAGTCATTTTGATTTGCGGCACATTGATTCTCTACAAGTTAAATTAAGAAAAAGAAAAAAAATTGTCGACGCTAGCAAATTCAAATTTTAAAAGACTCATTCATCAGTAGTGACAAGCTATGCAAAGTAACTCCATCGGCAGCAAACAGTGGGTGAAATATTGGCAAAAGAGCATGGAAGTTAACACAAACAAGTGTCCAGGGCATCAATACTTATAGCTTCACATTTGTTAAGGTTGAAAAATGATACAGTTCCATAGAGCTCAAGCAGCACCATAGAGAGCGCTTCCTTTTTAATGTTTGCTATAAAGCACCCTCTAGTCTATGTTTGCCACTGGCTCCCACAGATATAAAAACATTCTTTCTAAAGAAAACAAATGAACTTCATGGTCGAGCATTTGAGATGCTGTTCCATTTATTCTTTATCAGTGATAAGTCTCTTTGTCTTGGGAGTGCAAAATTCTGTTTAAAATTTTCAATTGTGCATCTTTTCTGAAGGCAAAACATATTTTTGAAGTGCCATGTGGCAAATGACGCTAAAATCCACTATTACAATCTACCAAAATGGCCACTTGCTTGAACATCGAAGACCAAACAAAAGACCAAATAAAAAGACCAAGCAAAAGACCCAGCATTACTGTCTACAATGGGCACAATAAAAAAAAGTCTCTCATCCTACGTTTATCCTAAATCCCCACTGTTTACCTAAAGCAAAGCTGCAGAAGAAATAGCTGTGACACCTAGAGTAGGCTACACTGTTTGCCAACTATATGCATAACGCAACTATTCAGACCAAGCCAACCATGTCTGAAAGCGTAGAGCCAAAAAAAGTGGAAGAGAATGGCTACAGCTAAACCTAGGGTTTCCATGTCTGACAATTACTCTATTTTTTTTAAAAGAAGACTGAGAAAAACAATAACAATAAAGAGGAAGACAAGGAAGACAAGCAATGTGAAATAAATGGTATAAGAATTATTCCTTGAGGAATCCGTTATTGGTCCTGATCATCGAGCACATTTAACAGGATGTTCTCTCTATCTCTATTGCTGTAAACCAGGCAGAAATTATGATTACATAAAAATTACTCAGTGCTTCCTTCACTGAGAACAATCTGGCTCTTTCAAATGTGCAATTTATTACAAGTACCAAGTGGTTCAACTGAGAGATATCTTTGAATCACATAATGTGACCGTGGCTCCATGCTCGGCTCTTCTACACGGGAAGGACAAGTATTTCAAATCACACAAGTACTGAAAGGAGACTTCATCCAGTAACCACCAAGGATCAATAACCCAGGTTCTGTGTAAATAATAGAACCGCGGCAGGTATATTCAGAGCTTGTCAACCTTTCAACAAATACTGTAATAATGCCACAGTGAAACAGCAAGCTATGCACTTATCTGACGGGTTACACACCAGACTATGGGCATGTTCACACAATACAAAGCTGGGAAACACAGAGCAGCAGAGAATCACTTAGCCTTTAATCATAGCGAATAAAAAAATTTGCAGAATGTGCACATGTTAATACATCCCATAATGTTTATGAGTTTCAATGCTGGAATTAAGGGTTTTTCTACCCGAAACGCGTAAGCATTGTGTTTTTTTTTAATATGTACACATTCTGCCATTTTTTTGTTCTATATGACTAAATTTTTCACTACTTTTCTTAGGTACTGGAGAACATCCCCTTTTGACCATTTAGCTGGAAGCCAAATCAGTGCTTAGTCTGTGTACCACAGCCAGACCACAGACTGTCTACCCTGGAAGTCTCCTGGGATACTTATCTCTAACACACAAGTAGTGAGCAGAATTGACACTTCATCTTTTTTTTTTGTATTTATCTAGTGACAAAGATAGCTAGCACAGACTTCATGTTTTCAATGCCATAGACTTACAATGGAGTAGCTGAACACACACACATGAACATTTACTCCATTCCTCTCTCCTTGGCTGCAGTCTTGATACTGTCAACCATTCTGACAAACACTAAGGGTTCGAATGAGAAGAAGACACACAACGGTCTAAGAAACACAGTAAAAATGTAAAATAAGATTCTGCAGTGAAATTGTGGAGATTTAATCTCTGGCCAGCAGTATTGTGAATATGGCTCTGGAATGTAAAGATTAAAATGCAAAATCAGTCTTGTGGCCTGGGGAATATAGGGGACACAGTCCCCCCTACCTTTTTTGGTACACAGTATAAGGAGCTTAGCAGTAGGACTCACACATTTCTAAAAAATATCATCGATTCAGTAGATAGTGATATTTTATATAGACAGGAATACTCCTTTAAGAGAACTTCATATGGTTAATTTTAGGGTTCATACACTTTATTTTAAACATCATATTGGGAAAAACAACTATAAAAATTGCAAAGCTATAAAAGTTGGGAAAAACAACTATAAGAATTCTAGTTAACATATTTCTGATGATAAATTGATTATCTGATGAGGACAATTCACTTTCAAATAAAACCATGTACTATGCTGCTCTAACCCCAGGGTGTCTGAGGAAGGGGAAACGTGTATTCCCCGAAACGCATCAGATTTCTTTTTGGCTCTACAGACACTCCGTAGCACAGTGACATCACATGTTGTTCAGCATTTGTCGGCCATTTTTTTTCTCCCGCCGAGTAACCAGGGACGCCACCGGCCGGGACATACCTGGCTCTACGCAAGCGCTTCCGATCCACTCTGCATTTACTCTGCATCGGATTTCCTCCTACCGCCCTCAGATCTCCTCTTACTGCTATATTCTGCATCGGACCTCCTCCTAGCACCTCAGCAGCCACAGCAGCAGAAACAGAGACGATTTTATGCCGTTTTGACAGGGTAGGATACCATTTAATGGAGCTGTACTAATCTTTGCACCAGTTGTCTATTCAAGGCATGTTCTTTTTCCTTTTTACTCGGCTAGCATATTGTGTATAGCAGTGTGTCCTTCATGCTAACAGCATCAATCTCAAGTGCACTTATCTAATATATTGGTGAGGATATACATTGTTAGGCCGGTTTCACATTTGCGTTAAAGGCCGCAGCGTCGGCTGCGCACAGCCGCCGCTAAGCCCCGCCCCCTGCAGTGCCTCCGCCGGTAGCTCCTCCTCCGGGCGCATGACGCTGCATGCGTCATGCGTCCCCTATCTTTATCACTGAGGACGCAGGCCGTGCGCAGTATGCGTTTGGCGGCACCTGCGTCCTTTTGACGGTGCACCGAGCACAACCAAATTGCAACAGGTTGCGTTTGGCGCTGGTCGGCGCACCGTCAAAAGGACGCAGGTGCCGCCAAAACGCATACTGTGAACGGCCTGCGTCCTCAGTGATAAAGAGAGGGGACGCATGACGCATGCAGCGTCATGCGCCCGGAGGCGGCGCTACCGGCGGAGGTGCGGCAGGGGGCGGGGCTTAGCGGCGGCTGTGCGCAGGCCAACGCTGCGGCCTTTAACGCAAATGTGAAACTGGCCTTAGATGGCTATATAACATATCCCATTTTTAATCAAGATGTTTTACTATTGTTATCATTTTTTTGAGGTGATTACAACACACAGCAGGTTGATGTTATATTGGGCTTTGTTGATTTTGTGGAACCACTAGTGGCAACTTACGTTGTATAGAAAGAGCTATTTACCTCTGTGCACACCATTAAATTAGCAAAGGGACTAGCGCGACAATCTACATATATTTACAGGTTATCAATGTCTGATTTATGGGGATCCGACACCGCCTGTTGTCGGCGGTCAAATCTCCTCAGTTATGGACCTGTGCTGCTCCATAGAATCATAGAATCTTAGAATCGTAGAGTTGGAAGGGACCTCCTGGGCCATCTGGTCCAATCCCCTGCTCAAAGCAGGATTCACTAAATCATCCCAGACAGATGTCTGTCCAGCCTCTATTTGAAGACTTCTATTGAAGGAGAGCTCAATCAATAGGGCTGGATGTACAGTGCCTAACCGGCCACCATTCCGTCGATGGAGCTCTGCAGATCCACAACTGAGCAGTTCTGACTGTCAACACCTGGAACATCTGATTTGGCGGGGGTTCCAGGTGTCGCATCCCCACTGATCAGATATTGATGGCCTATCCTAAGTATAGTCCATCAATGGTAAATTCTTGGACAACCTCTATGATGAATTTGGTGCATGTTTCGGCTGCCCGTCCGGCAGAGGCATAAATGTACATTTCTGTTGTGATTTATGCTACATTTGTGGCATAATTTATAATGCCACCTCCAACTTTTGAAAAAGTTGGTAGAGTAGCATAAACATTCGAAAAGTCAAAAAAAATTTTGGTATGGATTGTAAAAAATGTGTTCTTTCTACGTCACTTTTCTACGAAAAAAGGGCTTCATGATTTCACCCCACAGTGTATCTCGTTACCATTTAATACATATGCAGTTCTTAGGGTCTCCAGAGGTACACAAAATAGAAAAGCCACTGTCTACCTTCCTCTGGATCATCCAGAGATCCTTTCATGGCTGCATTTCATTGTTATGTGCTTTTTTCCAACTATTCTAAGGACATTTTAATACAGAAATATTATATACTAGCTGTTTCCAGCCAGCTAACACTCGGCACGCTCATTGCTATTTAAATAACGCTGCTGGTGATTAAACTAAAGTAAATAATGACAACATTCAATAGCGCTTACACAGTTAAAAAATTAAATTAAAATGAAGTTAATAACAATAATAATCATTAAAAATCTGAATAATACTAATGATACATTTTATTCACAGTGTAAAATCAAAAACAAACTGGATTCAGTAAGATGTGCGTTTTTTATTCATTCCAGCATCTAAACAAATTTCTTAACAAAATATAAATTAAGTTAAAATTTCTCTGTAAACACAATTAAATGTACGTTTACCTTGGCTGAAGTGGTTGAATTACATAGAAAGGAAGTGCTGCATGTGGTAATGTGGGGGGGGCGGAGCCTCGTGTGGTAATGTGTGGGGATGGAGCCTCGTGTGGTAATGTGGGGGGACGGAGCCTCGTGTGGTAATGTGGGGGAACAGAGCCTCGTGTGGTAATGTGTGGTGACGCAGCCTCGTGTGGTAATGTGTGAGGACGGAGCCTCGTGTGGTAATGTGTGAGGACGGAGCCTCGTGTGGTAATGTGTGGGGACGGAGCCTCGTGTGGTATTGTGGGGGGATGGAGCCTCGTGTGGTAATGTGGGGGGGCAGGATTATGTGTGGTAATGTGGGGAGGCGGGATTATGTGTGGTAATGTGGTTGGGGGGTGGGATTATGTGTGGTGATGTGGGGGGGCGGGATTATGTGTGGTGATGTGGTGGGGGCGGCATTATGTGTGGTGATGTGGTGGGGAGCGGGATTGTGTGGTGGTGTGGTGGGGGGTGGGATTATGTGTGGTGATGTGGTGGGGGGCCGGGATTATGTGTGGTGATGTGGGGAGGGGGCGGGATTATGTGTGGTGATGTGGTGGGGGGCGGGATTATGTGTGGTGATGTGGTGGGGGGACGGGAATATGTGTGGTGATGTGGTGGGGGGCGGGATTGTGTGTGGTGATGTGGTGGGGGGCGGGATTGAGTGTGGTGATGTGGTGTGGGGGCCGGATTGTGTGTGGTAATGTGGTGGGGGGCGGGATTGTGTGGTGATGTGGTGGGGGGCCGGGATTATGTGTGGTGATGTTGTGTCTGGGGCGGGATTATGTGTGGTGATGTGGTGGGGGGCGGGATTATGTGTGGTGATGTGGTGGGAAGCAGGATTATGTGTGGTGATGTGGTGGGGGACGGGAATATGTGTGGTGATGTGGTGGGGGGCGGGATTGTGTGTGGTGATGTGGTGGGGGGGCGGGATTGTGTGTGGTGATGTGGTGTGGGGGCCGGATTGTGTGTGGTAATGTGGTGGGGGGCGGGATTGTGTGTGGTAATGTGGTGGGGGCGGGATTGTGTGTGGTAATGGGGGGGCGGGATTGTGTGTGGTGATGTGGTGGGGGACGGAGCTACTGTGCAGGGGGCGGGATTAGTGAGTAATCATGATGCCTCTTCTATATATAGATTCCATGGTCAGTATATAGCTGTGTGAGTAAATCACCCAACATGGTAACCACTATATATATATATATATATATATATATATATATATATATATATATGTAAACTGTTTTGTGGGGTTAAAAATGAACATACCCAAATCTACCGGAAACCATCAAGGTTAAGGATAAAAAAATCAAATAAACTATCATAAATCTATTCCTCTAAAGCTCAGTGACTCAACTCTTCATTTCTGAGTCATAGCTGCTATTTCACGCACATTTACTTTTTGAGCCTTGTATTCTACCTGGATAGCATTTAGCCCACACAGAATATTTACGCTCTGTCTCTGCTTTATTTTATGTGCTTCCTCTTCAACAATAATATATATATTTTTAATGCAAAGTACAGTATTAAAAATGAAATAAAATTCAACTAAAATGATCTGAAATAGAAATGTATTGTAGATCACTATCCACAGATCTATTGTTAATTAGAAGTGACGTAAAAAAGTAATGACAAGCCAAGTTTTTATTAAATAATATCTATAATAATATATAAATATTTCATTTTCATCGTAACAATACTGAACAAAAAACAATAACATATTTTCAGCTGTAATAAAAAATTTAGAAGTTTTTATATGTTGTGAACCCTTAAACATCCTGGCAATTGATGGGGGCCTGGGTCCTAAAGCCTCATCGATCGCTTAAAAGATTCAGGTCGATTCATTAATACTAGTCCTACTGAAGGGCATGCAGGAAAAAGCCTCTATGCTCCTCACCAGAAATATTACTCCAGTTAGAAAATGCCACCACTTTTTCTGGTAAAAACATTTTGATTTCTCAGCCCTCGGTTCCTGCAGTAGTGCGCGGTCATGCAGGAGCTCTCCGCCTCTGCCTGAGCTCAGTGTTTCTACACAGTGTTTTGACAAGTGATATGAAGCAGAACCATCAGTATGAAAACTTAGGAGTACTCCTCTTGAATTCTGCATCACATCACTTATCTTATTTTCTGAGCTACTCCTGTCTTGTGATGTAAAAATAAGAGACTCGCCAGATATTGTGTTAAACCATGGCTCTTGCACTAAATAGTATGAAGTTTTTCAGATATGGGTCTCAACAACAGAACCTAAACTGGTACACATACATATACCCTAAGCTTGCATCTTTCATCACTACTGATGCCAAAGTCCATGCGACTATACTAGAAAGAGGCTTCACAAATTCAACAAAAACAGCACATCTACAAGGGAGGAAACCTTGAAAGGTGAACACTAAACATCTGTGAATGTTCTGCCTTCTTCCAGGTATGACGCTGTGTAGATTCAAGCATAAGGCTAAACCCTTCATCCACTCCCAGTAAGAAGACTGTATGCGTGCTTAAATCTTTGTTATTGGGATGATATGGACAACAATGGGAGATGATAACAGATGGCATGGTAGAACACAGTAGTAGATGATAGCAGAGCTTAAGTTGTGGATGATTTCGGAGATTGTTGTACACAGTTATGGGTGATTCAGGTAAAAACTATAAGAAACAGATAATGCAGCATGTCAGTACTGACAGACAATATCATAGCAATACAGGGTACTATCACAACAGTAGCAATGATACAGGATGCTGTTATTTCGGTAGCATGCATTATATAGAGGCTGAGCACTACAACATACAAAGCAGTAAAAGAGAACGAGATATCTAAACAACTCACAGTCGCCAGCTTTGCACTCACTGAACAGAGGATGCATATAACTAACATGCAGTGTAATAGCATTACAGGAGCTGAACATGCATTGCAAATATCATGTGGGGCTGCATTATGGCTGCTAACACAGATGAATAGCACATAATTACATTAAAACTTACCGGAATCTGCTTGATATAAGCAGTGGTTTTGCAGGGAGCTGAGCACATGTGAGCACCTCAGAAGTCCGGCAGAAATGGTTACATGCTGCTAATCCGGGAAGGAAGAAGGGGCGGTTCTGAGCAGTTTAACCATTAAAGGGACAGAAGATTCCAAACACATGAATAGGAAAGAGAAAGGCAACTATGACATCTAAAGGCCATAGCTGGAACAGCACTTAAGAAATGTCTTGCTGCAAAGAATGGGCAGAACACTCCCCGCTTGGCATCAACAGATGACACTATTTGGTTCTTTTGGTTGAGGGCAGTATACGCATACTTGTAGTGGTGCCAATCTTTACAAGGTCTCTGGCTTGCAGGTGATGTTGACTTGTTGGACTGGGCCACATGAAGTAGACAAGCGATGACTCGAACAAGTGACTTCCAGGTTGAGAACCTGCTGAACTGATGAGATTCCAGGTGATGGCTTGAAAACCCTGTATGCAGAGCAGACACTTGCGGACGGAGCTCTTCGTCAGCATGTGGATCCACTAGTTCGAAAATATCGGGCCTGTCAATGTGGGGCATCGAATGGTACAAGGAAGCAGGGCCTGTGAACCATGTAGTGTTCTTAAGATGACTTGGAGCAACGGATCTAGTCGCATGGTCTGCAGGATTGAGGTGAGTAGGCACATAGTGCCACTGATTAGGGCAGGTGGATCTTCTTATCCTCAGTACCCGGTTGCTGACATAGACATAAAAGCGTCACGCTTTATTGCAGATGTATCCTAGTACCACCTTGCTATTAGTGTAGAACTCTGAAACTTTGATCTCCAGATTCATAGCATCTGAGGTAAGCTCGGCCAACTCGACTGTGAGGACAGCAGCACAGAGTTCCAGTCTGGGTATCGTGTGTTCACGGAGTGGTACCAGTTTAGTCCGGCTCATCACAAACCCGATGTGGCTCTGTTCGTTCAGGTCTATGGTTTTGAGGTATGCCACTGCTGCGATCGCTTGACTGATGCGTCACAGAAGATACAAAGTCTTTGTGCCTTGACTTCTGTGGATGGTACAGGAGAATACGGTCTTTCACACGAAGGTTGGTCAAGGCCTCAAGAGAACGTCTCCACTCTTCCCAGAGGTCTGCCTTTTCTGCTGGAAGTGGATCGTCCCAATCAGACGTGTCTTGGGTGAAGTCTCTTAGTATCATTTTCCCTTGGATAGTTACTGGAGCTACAAATCCCAGGGGGTCGTATAAACTATTCACAAAAGAGAGGACTCCTCTGCGCGTGAAGGGTTTCTCCTCTTTGCTGATCTGGAAGGTGAAGGCATCTGTCTTCAGATCCCAAAGCAATCCAAAGCTTCGCTGCATGGGAAGGGAGTCGATGCTTAGGTCTAGGTCCTTTACATCACAGGAATAGTCTTGAGAGGGAAAGGCTTCCATCAACTCTAGGCTGTTGGAGGAAATCTTGTGTAACCTTAGGTTAGACTGAGAGAGCTATATATTAGCTATAGACCTAATATTATCCAACAGGCCAGACCGCATATCAAATGTAAGGGTTGGGGGTCACTTGGGTAATAGTGATCACAAATTAATAAGTTTTCATGTATCCTTTAATAAGATGTGTAGTAGAGGGGTTACAAGGACACTAAACTTCAGGAAGGCAAATTTCCAACGGATGAGAGATGATCTTGGTGCAATTAACTGGGACGATATCCTGAGACATAAAAATACACAAAGAAAATGGGAGACGTTTATTAGCATCCTGAATAGGACCTGTGCACAATATATACCGTATGGGAATAAACATGCGAGAAATAGGAGGAAACCACTATGGCTAAATAGAGCTGTAAGGGGCGCAATAAGAGATAAAAATAAAGCATTTAGAGAATTAAAGCAAGTAGGTAGTGATGAGGCATTAAATAAATACAGAAGATTAAATAAATTCTGTAAAAAGCAAATCAAGACAGCAAAGATTGAGACAGAGAGACTCATTGCCAGAGAAAGTAAAAATAATCCCAAAATATTCTTTAACTACATAAATAGTAAGAAGCTAAAAAATGATAGTGTTGGTCCCCTTAAAAATAGTCTGGGTGAAATGGTGGATGAGGATGAGGAAAAAGCCAATATGCTAAATGACTTTTTTTCAACAGTATTTACACAAGAAAATCCCATGATGGATAACATGATCAGGGATAAAAATTCTCCATTAAATGTCACCTGCTTAACCCAGCAGGAAGTACGGCGGCGTCTACAAATCACTAAAATTGACAAATACCCGGGCCCGGATGGGATACACCCCCGAGTACTGCAGGAATTAAGCACAGTCATTGATAGACCACTATTTTTAATCTTTAAAGATTCCATAATAACAGGGTCTGTACCACAGGACTGGCGTATAGCAAATGTGGTGCCAATATTCAAAAAGGGGACAAAAACTGAACTTGGAAATTATAGGCCTGTAAGTTTAACCTCAACTGTGGGTAAAATCCTGGAGGGTTTTCCAAGAGATACTATACTGGAGTATCTGGAGAAGAATAACCTTATGACCCAATATCAACATGGGTTTACAAGAGACCGTTCCTGTCAGACTAATCTGATAAGCTTTTATGAAGAGGTAAGTTCCGGACTGGACCAAGGGAATGCAGTGGACGTGGTGTACATGGACTTTTCAAAAGCTTTTGATACGGTGCCACACAAAAGGTTGATACATAAAATGAGAACAATGGGGATAGGGGAAAATATGTGTAGGTGGGTTAAGAGCTGGCTCAGGGATAGGAAACAAAGGGTGGTTATTAATGGAGCACACTCGGACTGGGTCACGGTTAGCAGTGGGGTACCACAGGGGTCAGTTTTGGGCCCGCTTCTTTTTAACATATTTATTAATGACCTTGTAGGGGGCATAGAGAGTAGAATTTCAATATTTGCAGATGACACTAAACTCTGCAGGGTAATTAATACAGAGGAGGACAATTTTATATTACAGGAGGATTTATGTAAACTAGAAGCTTGGGCTGATAAATGGCAAATGAGCTTTAATGGGGATAAATGTAAGGTCATGCACTTGGGTAGAACGAACAAGTTGTATAATTATGTGCTTAATTGTAAAACACTGGGCAAAACAGTCACTGAAAAAGACCTGGGTGTATGGGTGGACGACAAACTCACATTTAGTGGCCAGAGTCAAGCAGCTGCTGCAAAGGCAAATAAAATAATGGGATGCATTAAAAGAGGCATAGATGCTCATGAGGAGAACATAATTTTACCTCTATATAAGTCACTAGTGCGACCACACTTAGAATACTGTGTACAGTTCTGGTCTCCGGTGTATAAGAAAGACATAGCTGAACTGGAGCGGGTGCAGAGAAGAGCGACCAAGGTTATTAGGGAACTAGGGGGTCTGCAATACCAAGACAGGTTATTACACTTGGGGTTATTTAGTTTGGAGAATCGAAGGCTTAGGGGTGATCTTATTACAATGTATAAATATATGTGGGGACAATACAAAGACCTTTCTAATGATCTTTTTACTCTTAGACCTGTGACGGGGACAAGGGGGCATCCTCTACGTCTGGAGGAAAGAAGGTTTAAGCATACTCACAGACGCGGATTCTTTACTGTAAGAGCAGTGAGACTATGGAACTCTCTGCCATATGATGTTGTAATGAGTGATTCACTACTAAAATTTAAGAAGGGACTGGATGCCTTTCTTGAAAAGTATAATATTACAGGGTATATACACTAGTCTCCTTAATATTGCGTTGATCCAGGGAGCTAGTCTGATTGCCGTATGTGGAGTCGGGAAGGAATTTTTTTCCCCAATGTGAAGCTTACTGTTGCCACATGGGGTTTTTTTTGCCTTCCTCTGGATCAACATGTTAGGGCAAGTTAGGATAGGATATGGGTTGAACTAGATGGACTTAAAGTCTCCCTTCAACCTTAATTACTATGTTACTATGTTACTATGTTACTATTCTTGAGCCTTTTTAGTAGACTGATTGCAGCCTCATTTGTCGGTGTTCACTTCAAACAGTCGTCTACGTAGAAGTCCTTTTATGCAAAGGATCTGACGTCTGACCCATACTTTTCTTCACCCTCTTTGGCAGAATTTTGGAGGCCATAGATAGCGATTGCTGGGGAAGGGCTGTTCCCAAAGATGTGCACCCTCATTCGGTATTCTGTGATGTGTTATGAATGGGTCACTGAGGAGGAGAGCAGGCCCGAGCTGAGCCACAGAACACCAGAGAGGTTGTTAACTAAGCGGATTGCAGACGCCTGATCCTATCCACACAACTAGCAGTAGCCGTGGAGCGTACCTGCGATGATCCTAGATGCCTCGGCACAGCCAGAGAGCTAACTACGCCTAAAGCAAGAAAGGGGAAAGCTAAACAGCCTCAGAGCAGACCCCAAAGGAATAGATAACCCCCAAACATACATTGTCGGTGAGACAAGATGAAAACACAAACGCAGGTAGGAAAATAGGCTGAGCAAATGATGGGGCCCACACTGACTAGACAGGACAGGAAAGGATAGATACTGTCTGCAATCACGCACAAAAAACCCTGCAAAATGTCCAACACGACTGTTGCACAAAAACCCTGAAGTCACACGACTTTGCCTCCCAATATATCAGTACTCTGGTAGATTCTGAAAGCAAAGCAACAGAGACCAATATACCAGGAGGGAAAAACAAACTGGCGCAAGCAGCAACATAAGGCGGTGATGCAGCACAGCCCCAGCCGGAGCTGGCTGACCCGCACAAAGCAGGAATAGACAGAACCTGAACAAATGCAAACAGAAAAGCAAATGAATCACTTAGCTGGACAATGCAGGGAAAGAGCTGGATACGTCAGACCTCAGGAGGCAAGGCAGCAAAAATCACCAGCAGGGATAGAGGGCATCAGCTGTCTTAAATCCCATTCTGAAGCCTCAGATCTCCAATCGTCCTCATTATCAGGTGGTAAGCCTCTGTCAATCAAATCAGCTCCACTACCTCCATTAACCACCAGAGGGAGCCCAGAAAGAGAATTCACAACAGTGATGTCTTTGTCTGTTTTTTTGTCACGGTACCAGAAGAACCTCAAGTAGTTTCTGTGTTCCTCATTGATGAGAAAACAGTGGAACATCTGTTGTATGTCAGCCATAAATGCCACCATATCTCTGAGGAAAGAGAGTAGTACTTCCAGAAGTCTGTTGTTGAGGTCTGGACCCAACAGTAGGACATCATTCAACAAAACATCTTCGCATTTGGCGCTTGAGTCGAATACCACTCGTATCTGACCTGGCTTCTTAGGATGGTATACTCCGAAGATTGGCAGGTACCAACACTCCTCTGAGGGTCAAAGTGCAGGTGCAACCTCTGTGTGATTGTTCTGGAATATCTTCCCCATGAAGGTAAAGAAGTGTTACTTTGTCTCAAGTGACTTCTGAAGCTTGTGCCTGAGGGAGATGAATCAGCTGTAGACCAGTTCCCTGTTGTTGGGTAGGCGCCTTCTCTGAGGTCGAAATGGTAGAGGTGTGACCCAACTGTTCGATTCATCTTTGACTATTTGTCTATCCATGATGTCCAGGAACATCCAATCTTCTATGGACATCACTACCTTGTCGTCTTCCTTTGTCCTGTGGAACACTGTACATCCCATGTGGTCTTGTTCACTTTCACAGGCGTGGTCTTCGTTGGTAGGTACTGAGAAATGGCAAGGTAGGGGGGTGCTGTTTGGCAATTCCTTTACCAACAGACTATTGTGACATGGCCGGAAGAGAGACGGATGTCCATTTTCTAGTGTGCTGGTAAGCATACTGTTGACTGAAGCCGGCTTGTGTGCTCCTCTTAGACAGACGTCTCCTATAATGACCCCTCCAATGTCGTGCCTCTGTGTATACGGAGCGTTCCTTGAGCCGTTTATACATTCTCTAGCCTTGTGGACTCATAGTATATCTCTTCCCAGAAGTAGAGCTATTGGGGTTCCTAGATCCATCTCAGGTATCAGGTGGGCTATACGCTTTAGATGGAGGTGATGTGTCGCCACCTCCCGTGAAGGTATTTCTGACCTGTTGTCAGGAATCTGGTTGCACTCCAGGATGGTCGGTAACGATAGGCAGTTTTGACCATCTATGGACTCCACCTTGTATTCGGTTGCTTTTCTCCCCGCCGTCTCAACGGTACCTGAACACGTCCTCAGGGTGTAGAAAGAACCAGGGCCTACAATGCTGAAGTTGTCAAAGAAGATGGACCTGTTACTTTGGTCATCCAGGATTGCATATATCTTGAAGGCTTTGTCCTTGCGGCCTGCAGGATAGACTCGGAAAAGGCAGATTTTTAAACAGGACCTTCCTCCTGTGAGTCTCCTACAGATCTCCGTACATTTAGAGCTGACCTCAGGGGTGTCTTGGTGTCTTCGTCATTGTCCTTCTGCTTCCCATAGTGCTCCTTTGCTTGCGACAACACTCGTGGAGGTGATCCAGGGTGCAAGGCTGTATTGTGATCCGTGCTGCTGCATTCTGCACATTTCACGCTAGCTTCACAGTTCCTGGTGAAGTGAGAGTTTGTGGCATATTTGAAACAGACGTTATTCTCCTTGAGGAAACCTTTGTGATCCTCCAAAGACTTCTCCCTGAAGGCTCTGCATTTTAATGGAGGATGTGGTTTCTTGTGTAGAGGACAATGTTCACTGATATCCTGAGGCTTGCTCTCATCTGGAGGGGGTTTATTCACCTCGTGAGGAGGGCCTGTGGAAACAATGTTAGTTTTGTGGACTGCCACGGGTGTCTTATCGGGTTTGACACCAGGGGCAGTGGAACATGACAGAGTTAAGTCAAAACTAGGGTCATTTCTAATCCTAGATTGTTGGGTGACAAAATCAACAAATACAGTGAAAGGAGTGAATGGTACATTATGATTTTGTTTATACCGTGAACCACATGTAATCCACTTTTCTTGTAGGTTGCAAGGAAGTTTCTGTACTATCGGATTGATACCCTTAACGGTGTCCAAGAATGCCATTCCGGGCAAGTCTCCTTCCTCCTGGTCAGCCTGTTACTTTATCAATAAATTACTCAAATCTATAAGCTTTTGATAACCTTTAGGTCCTATATTAGGAAAATCATCAATTCTTTTATATAAAGCATTCTCTATGACTTCTACTGTCCCATAGCATTCATCAAGTCTTTCCCACACTTTACGTAGACCTGTGCGTGGATGCTTTGCATTAATGTCTCTCAGTCTTTTGGCATGCTCGACCGACTCACTTCCGAGCCACTTTACCAGGAGATCTAACTCCTCACTACAAGAAAGGTCCAGACCATGAATGGCGTTCCGGAACGAGGCTCGCCATGACCTATAGTTCTCGGGTTTGTCAGTGAACTTTACAAGTCCTTTTGTAACCAGTTCTCGGTGGGCAAAGAACTTTGCAAAGTCCATGGTGGCTCCGTCAGTGCTGGCACAAGCCGGTGTGTTATAGTCATGTCTAGTGTGTGGTGTATCACCATACCTGTAAGATGCTTCTGATAGTCTGTGCAGTACCTTCTCAGTGAAAAAGGTGGCTCTTTAAGGCGGGATGGGAGCTGTACCTTCTGCTCAGTGGAACGGTAGCTGTGGTCAACATCTCTGTGCTGGACGTCTCCTCGCCTATGGTAGTGAAGTTCGGGATTGGATCGCTGGTAATCGGCATAGACTGATCGATGTGGTGCATCAGGGCTGTCATCCATGCTGGAATGCTGATGGATGTACTCTGCGACGCGCTGCGCTGGATCTTGCTGCTCTAGATCTGGTCCGAGAATGTTGCTGCATCTCTCATAATCAGAATTCTTCATAGCTTCCAAACACTCAACCTTAGCTATTGCAGCTGCTGTCTCTTTGTCTGCCGCAATTCTTTCTAGCTCTGCCTGCAAACGTGCAGTTTCGGCTTGCAGGCGTGTAGTTTCCGCCTCTCTCTCTGCCTGCAAACGTGTGGTTTTGGCTTGATGGCATGCAGTTTCCATTTGCAGGCATGCAATTTCTGTATCTTGATCTGCTTGTCTCAGCTTTTAGATGCATCTCTCGTTCGGCGAAGGAGGATCTTGCTTTGGCCGCTTCGGCTTCGGTACGAGTGACCGCAGCGAGCTCTGCTATTGATGACCTACTGGAACTTGCTCGTGACCTCGTTTTGAGTGAGGATGTGCTGTTCCAAGACATTGTGAGTTTAGCTGCATACTGCTGAGTATATTGGCTGGAAACTGAGTCTACACTACGTGCAGAATTATTAGGCAAGTTGTATTTGAGAGGATTCTTTTTATTATTGAACAACAACTATGTTCTCAATCAACCCAAAATACTCATAAATATCAAAGCTTAATATTTTTGGAAGTTGGAGTGGGCTTTTTTTAGATTTGGCTATCTTAGGAGGATATCTGTTTTTTCAGGCAACTATTACTGTGCAGAATTATTAGGCAACTTTATAAAAACCAAATATATACCCATCTCACTTGTTTATTTTCACCAGGTAAACCAACATAACAACACAAAATATAGAAATAAACATTTCTGACATTCAAAGGCAAAAAAAAATCAGTGACCAATATAGCCACCTTTCTTTACGATGACACTCAAAAGCCTTCCATCCATAGATTCTGTCAGTTGCTTGATCTGTTTATGATCAACATTGCGTGCAGCAGCCACCACAGCCTCCCAGACACTGTTATGAGAGGTGTACTGTTTTCCTTCCATGTAGATCTCACATTTTATGAGGGACCACAGGTTCTCTATGGGGTTCAGATCAGGTGAACAAGGGGGCCATGTCATTATTTTTTCTTCTTTTAGACCTTTACTGGCCAGCCACGCTGTGGAGTATTTGGATGCTTGTGATGGAGCATTGTCCTGCATGAAAATCATGTTTTTCTTGAACGATACCAACTTCTTCCTGTACCACTGCTTGAAGAAGGTGTCTTCCAGGAACTGGCAATAGGTCTGGGAGTTGAGCGTCACTCCATCCTCAACCCGAAAAGGTCCCACAAGTTCATCTTTGATGATACCAGCCCATACCAGTACCCCACCTCCACCTTACTGGCGTCTGAGTCAGAGTGGAGCTCTCTGCCCTTTACTGATCCAGCCTCGGGCCCATCCATCTGGCCCATTAAGAGTCACTCTCATTTCATCAGTCCAAAAAACCTTAGAAAAATCAGTCTTAAGATATTTCTTGGCCCAGTCTTGATGTTTTATCTTATGTTTCTTGTTCAAAGGTGGTCATTTTTCAGCCTTCCTTACCTTGGCCATGTCCCTGAGTATGGCACACCTTGTGCTTTTTGATACTCCAGTAATGTTGCAGCTCTGAAATATGGTAAAACTGGTGGCAAATGGCATCTTGCGCCTTTGTTTATCAACATGCTTCTTGCGACCCTGTTGGCTATTTGCCATGAAACGCTTGATTGTTCGGTGATCACGCTTCAAAAGTTTGGCAATTTCAAGACTGCTGCATCCCTCTGCAAGACATCTCACAATTTTTGACTTTTCAGAGTCCGTCAAATCTTTCTTCTGACCCATTTTGCCAAAGGAAAGGAAGTTGCATAATAATTAAGCACACCTTATATAGGGTGTTGATGTCATTAGACCACACCCCTCCTCATTACAGAGATGCAAATCACCTGATTAACATAATTGGCAGTTGGCTTTCAAGCTTATACAGCTTGGAGTAGGACAACATGTATAAAAATGATGATGTGATCAAAATACTCATTTGCCTAATAATTCTGCACACAGTGTATGCGTGGCGGGCTTCCGCGAGACGGGAATGGTGTAGCACTTGTTGGCGAGCTGCTCTCTCTTTCTGCGGCTGTATGGTGGCTGCTGTGATACCCGTATACGGAGCAGTGTGGGTTTTAGCGGTCCCGTACAGTCAGATCAACTGCAGCCTGCGACTGGCTGTCAGTCTCACTGAAGGCAGCTAATCTGTTCTTACTAGGCCCTGAACTCTTGTTCCTTGCAGCTGTATGGTGGAGCAGTTTGGGTGATAACGGAACCTTACAGTCTATGCAATCACCGCGTAGGACCAGCGGTCCGTTTTTACTGTCCTGCCTTCTTCCACGTATGATGCTGTGTGGATTCCAGCATAAGGCTAAACCCTTCATCCACTCCCAGTAAAAAGACTGTATGGGTGCTTAAGTCCATGTTTATTGGGATGATATGGACAACAATGGGAGATGATAACAGATGGTATAGTAGAACACAGTAGTAGATGATAGCAGAGGTTGTTGAACAAAGTTGTGGATGATTTCGGAGATTGTTGTACACAGTTATGGATAATTCGGGCCAAGACTATAAGAAACAGATAATGCAGCATGTCAGTACTGACAGACAATATCACAGCAATACAGGGTACTATCACAACAGTAACTATGACACAGGATGCTGTTATATCAGTAGCATGCATTATATAGAGGCTGAGCAATACAACATACACAGCAGTAAAAGAGAAAGAGATATCTAAACAACTCATGGCTGCCAGCTTTGCACTCACTGAACAGATAATGCATATTACTAACATGCAGTGTAATAGCATTACTGGAGCTGAACATGCATTGCAAATATCATGGGGGGCTGCATTATGGCTGCTAACACAGATGCATAGCACATAATTGCATTAAACCTTACCAGAATCCGCTTGATATAAGCAGTGGTTTTGCAGGTAGCTGAGTACATGTGAGCACCTCAGAAGTCCGGCAGAAATGGTTACATGCTGCTAACATGGGAAGGAAGAAGGGGCAGTTCTGAACAGTTTAACCATTAAAGGGATAGAATGCATTTAAGAAATGTCTTGCTACACAGAATGGGCAGAACAGTGAACGCAATGCAAACACTAGGGTTCTATTTCATGAAGGAGTTTCCTGGAAAAAAAATTTATTGAAATGACGCAAAAGTTTTGCACATGTTTGTGAATTTTGTGACTTTTGTCATTTTTACAATAGTGTCAGCGAGCTCTAAGAAGGAGGATCTGGGGCTGAATGTAGCCTAGCGGATCACACTCATCAAATTCATCATAATTTACACCACAAAAATGGCATAAATTACAACAGAAATGTTCACAAGCCGCCAACTGGAGTAAAATCCCTGTCCGAGGCACATGGCAGTTGTAGCATGAGTCGAATTCCATATAACCTGTGGGTGCCTCTAAATGATTTTGCTGCATCTTACTCCAGCGCACTATTTCATTGAGGCTGGTGTGAAAAATGCCAATATTAAAGGAGCTGTCCAAACTTGGGCAACCCTTGTCATTCCCCATGTTTAGCCCTGTTAAAATAAATAAGCTTATAATCAACTCCTGTACTGATGCAGTTCCAGTAGTTTTGACACTTGCGTTCCTGGGGATCACGTGAGGTTGTTATGACTCATGACCCCTACGGCCAATGAGCGCTGGCGTCACTATCCACATCTTCAGACGTTTAAGTAATTATCAGGAAATGAGTGGCCATCTGAAGCTCTCACTTCCTCTTGATTACTTATAAAACGTAAGCCTCGGGCACGCAGGTTCCGACATCGCTGAAACGGCGCTTGCACGGGAGGTGAGTACAAGTGTTTTAACTTTAACATAGCAAACAGACAGATTTAGAAGGGGTTGTCCTATTAGTGGACACCCTCTTTAACTCTTTATGACATATTATGTATATTTACATCATATGTCGTGTCCCTGACTGATGTGGGCTCCGACGCTAAGCCCACATCTTTCTCGGCACATGACAGCTGATTTAATCCTGTGTAATGTGCTTTTAAGAGTCGCAGGTGGAGCAGTACTCCATCCGTGGCTGTAAATCCTGTTAAATCCCCCTGTCAATCTCTGACAGTGGGATTTAACATACGCTGACGGGGGGGAAGGCGTGACTCCTTGCTCCCATCGGCATGCCCATGACATGATCCCAGGATGCCAATATGTGGTCATGAGAGCCAGGGGGTCCCATGCGTTCATAGGAGATCATCAATTCTGCTATACATAGCAGTGCTAAAGCACAGTAAAAACGTCAGCTCAGGACACAAAAAGAAAGCCTTCACACAGCCCAAGATTCCAAAAAATGAAAAACGTTATGGGTCTCGGACAATGGTGACAAATGCAAAACTTTTTTCGTACAAGTTTTGGAATTCTTTTTCACCACTTAAATAAAAAATAAATACTGACCTGGAGAATCATATTGGCAGGTCAGTTTTACCATATAGTGAACACGGTAAATAAAACCCCCCCGAAATAATTATGTAATTTCAGTTTTTTTGCAGTTTAACCTCACTTGGAATTTTGTACGGTTTTCCAGTACACGGTGTGGTAAAACCAATGGTGTCATTCAAAAGTACAACTCGACCTGCAAAAAAGCAAGCCCTCACATGGCCATATTGATGGCAATATAAAAAAAAGTTATGGATGTGGGAAGAAGGGGAGCGAAAAACAAAAATGGACAATGGCCTGGGAGTAAAGTGGTTATTAAATCGGAGTCTGCAACTTCTGGAACACGACTTTCATTTACGAATGCTGTCTAATACTGAGCCACCATAAATGTGAGCAATTTGGAGAATGCTAGAAGATAGACACCTTAATCTTCCTTACTTCCTTCCTTCCTCTTCCTGACTCTTAATTGCTTTACTTTAGATCATTATTTACCATATACATGGTAGTCAAAAAGTAGGTGGACAGAAAATAATAACATTTATTTTGATTTATATATAAAATTATATTTACTAACACAAGCATAACATTGACAATTAAATTTTATTCTGAACAATAATACAAAAGCCCTTAAATTTTATCAGTGCAGGAGCTCAAACTGTTTTCCATCACAATTTGCACAGTTTTGAAGTCTGCCTCTTACGCTTTGACAAACATTTTTGCACAAGTCTCTTTGGGTATTAACTTCCTGAAATGCATCTCTTATGTAAATTTTCAAATCTCTGACACTTTTTGGTTTTCGACTATAAACTTTGTCCTTGAGTACTCCCCAAAAGAAAAAATCCATTGAGGTCAAGTCTGGTGAACGTGCCGGCCAATAAAGTGGGCCTCTTCGGCCAATCCATTTATTAGGAAATGTTTCATCAAGATACTCATGGACTACTCTTGAATAATGTGGAGGGGCCCCATCTTGTTGGAAATAGAGATCATTTGAATTAGGCTGTTGCTGTAACTGGGGAACAACTTGATTCATTAGAATTTCGAGATACCTATCTCTTGTGGGTGGGTTTTTATGCCATGATCACTATAAAAACAGTAATGGCAATATAATTCTCCAGAATGATTACTCTAGAATATAGGAACTGCATTGCTGCCATAGAAAATAGGAGAAAAAAATGAAAACAGCGCTATGTAGTGTATACATGAAATATCCATCTGCAAAAATTGCTATAAAAAAGGAATGTTCTTGGCACATTGGTTCTATGGCAGCAATGCAGTTCCTATGTTTTAGAGCAGGGGTGGGGAACCTCAGGCCCCAGGGCCATTTACGAATCTCGATGACCTTTTATCAGGCCCCCGAGCAGATTCTCAAGGACCGCATTCTTGGTCAGGGAGCTGTATTTTGATTGCCACAATCTCATTAAATTTCTTCTTGCTCTGTTAGCACATACACGCAGTGTTCACTACTGAACATTTAGTTCCAAAGAGGGACTGAAAAATGCTGTTTGCTGATCACCAATATAATTACATACAATCTATTAGCCGTAAACCAAATTTTTGTTCGGCAGGCAATATTCTTTCCTCATCCCCCCATGAGCGCGAGGGTCTGTCAAGTGTTCACGTCTTTTCAACAGGGACAGAGGAGAGCGCCGAAGCAGACACCTATCAGCAGATTTTCTTCCCTGAGAATAGAAAAATTGGTGGTGACAATTTTAACAGCCGATTTTACTCTAGCCGACACCTGTTTGGGGAGAGTTGGAAGTCCCCCATGTGCAACAGGATTGGCCAACTTTCCTGTATCATGTATGGGGGTCTTTAGGCTGTGCATGATGTTTGGCATTTAGCCATGGCACACCTAGGGGCCTTTCTTAGGCTACCGGCTGTCACTGGAACCCATCAACACATCACAAATCAATACCACCTACTCTGCAGGATGTTAGATAATGTGTAAGATCCAGCAACATCTGCTCATCATACTACGGGCACAATGTCTGTGCCATCCCTTGGATGTAACTGTACTTCCTTCTATTTGAAGTCTTGCACAGTCAAAATGAATATTCAACTGCAGAAAAAGTGGAGATCAGCAAAACCCCCGATTGTCTTGTATAGCCATATACTCGCACTAGTTTGCTTGATGTTAAATTCAGGGTGACCTGATGCATATTAGACAAAGAACAGGAAAGAGTGAAAAGAATAGCTTTGAAAAACACAATTTACAGCACAGTTTCAGGTTTCCAGCATAGATTTACTCAAACCGCTGCGCTGAAAAGACTCCAGTTTTGATGGATAAGTAGTAATTAGAGAATTCTAAATGCAAACTTTATAGCCCATAATTACCCTACAAATGGCTGTACTGAAATCACATTGCTACGAAATGAAGATACATTTTGTTTGTTGCAACTAAAGACTTTTGCAGGCTCTTAACATATTTGCAAAAATCCATTCACTGTAGAGACAGTGTGGGCTCGGCAACTGCCAAGCTGTCAGCTAGAGGATCCAATTAAAATCTCTGGAGGCAATTAGCTGTAATTACCAAGAAAGTACACGCAACTACATGAAGGATGGGGTGTGCGACGTACTCATATTTTTCTGATTAAACTTCATTTGGTGATCTGAAATTACAAATAGGGCTGCTATAGGTAACCGATATTGTAGAGCATGTGTAAGCTTTTCATTAAAGCGTACATCCACTATCAGAAGAAAATAATTAAAGTGCAGGACTCTGCAGTATAATCACTGTTCTAAATCACTCTATTAGCGATTTTTGCTGATAAGTCGCAGTCTGCAGGGGAAGACACAGACAAAAGAAGACCACTGGGCAATAACAATATACATTTTATAACCAAAAAAGAAAAAGTGACCCCTAAAACGTAACTTTTATTAGTTAAAGGTAAAATTACCCATATATCAGGGTCAGAGGGATATAATAAACAACAGTCTTATCCTTAATCGAAAAGATTCTCTAAGGGGGGATAAACTCTCCCTACCTTACCCTACCTTGCCACGTAGGTTGGCACCCTAAGTTCGACACGGTGCCCAGACTCAACGTCCGCTCTCCCTTATGACCCTGAAGGGAGAAACTAACAGAAAACCATCACCAACACCAATACTAATAAAGTGCTATAGTGCAATACAATGGCAGAAAGACCATATTGTTACGCCAGAGGTGGCAGAAACCACGAGTGGACCCACTGGACCGTGATACCGAAACTCCCCCGAGCGAGCGCAAAAAGTTTGATCAACCCCTATACAGGGATCGTTAAGGAGCAAGCTCAGGGACCTCTAGTACCACGGATGCCAGGACCAAGGGTCGGCTCAGGGGTAGTGCACAAGCTGAGACAGGACTGGAAAATAGGAAGAGGAATAGGGAGCAGGAGATGTACGGAGGGATGTATTCCACAAGATGATGAGGGTACAGGGCAGAGGGAAGCCAAGGTGGAGATTGTATGCAGGTTTAAGGAGAGATGGAGGAGGGGATGGTAGCAGGAACCAGAACAGGACGGACACTGAAAGAGAAGGGAGACAAGAAGTTAATATGCCAGTGATGCTGGGCACCAGAAAGCAGGACGGGCCTAGGCAGAGGAGATAAACTCAACAATCAGGCGCCTCCACTAGGGGAGGGCAGCCTGAAATACCCAATGCCAGCTCCCTATTGGCCCGGCAACACTGCCAAGTCGGGTCACAGTGAAGGATAAGGGGACAGAGTGAGCGCACCGCCCAGCCCCTTAGAGACACAGGAGAAGTGATAGGGAGTGCGGCCAGCAGCAGTGAGGGAGCGTGCCGATGTGCTCGAGCAGGCGCGCGCCTGGAGGCTGTCTAGGGGAAAGCCTGCTGTAGCGTGGAAGCGGCGGTGAGGTAGGAGGAAGGAGTGGTGAGCGTGGCGCCAGCGGTGACAGCCCCGGGGCCGGCGGCGGTGAGCATAACACATATAGACAGTGGGTCTTGCTATATTATACTTCCTATGGCATCACTCAGAAAGAAACCATATAAGTTTATAGCAGAAAGTAAAAAAACTATTGGTGATTTTTTTTTTCTCTGATAGCACCAATAATAGACCAAAACAGGGGATCCGACCGACACAAAATCAGGGTCACCAACATTTGAAAGGAACCTTTTTAACAGATAAGGTAATCAAGCGTAACGCCTAATTCATAGCCACGGCATATATCATATATAAATATGAAATATAATATGCAATGATGTAGGCCTATATAAAATCTATATATATACTCCTTTTCTTATAAGATTTGGTTTACAAAAACAACAATGTACAGTATGGGCCTTAAGCAGTCCAACAGCTCATCATAATGCACAATTCCACCTGCTTTGTACATATAAGTGGGCCTCCTTACTTCTTGGCCCCATATGTGGCTGCACACGTTGCACCAAAGGTATGGTCCGCCCAAAGCCTCTGTTGTGGTCTACACTAAACCAAGCAGTGTTCTTCACCTGCAAAGCTACAACTGTCCTCACTGCATGAGCATCAAAGCTTTTTACAACCCCCACTTCCGCACTGAAGACGGTAGGTAAAGGTGAGAAGCAGGATGCGGCTTAGTTTAGTGTAGCCTACAGCACGGACACCAAGCAGTCCATAATGGTAACAAATGCTAATAGAGTGACTTAGTAAAATGATTGCGGTGGCTTGTAAAAGTAATCACCCCTTTGGCGTTTTTTCTGTATGTATGTCTTTTGCCCTCAATTCATCTTGTTATTCTATATTGTTAATTATTGATTTGTCCCTATTATATCAGTTTTCGTTGCGGTTACTATAGTGTGTTTCTTTTAGGATTACGCACGTTTCTGAATAAATTATTTTGTTAATTTTCACCTGATCTCTGCTTTTATATTTCCATCACTGCTTTCACATATCAGACTGAGTTTAAGAACACGCGTCCAGTTCTATTTTGCCACCCTCCCTCTGGTTGATTCCGGCTCAATATGTCATAGCAGCAATTCTTTTATAAACAAATAAATACTTTTTTTATTTTATTGGATGAAGCTGGATCGTCCCATCCATCCTTCACAAGTGCTCGGATGCAAATCCAGCTGAAATAGTCACTGGCATAGGCAGGTTCTCCTTCCGTACAGGCCGAGTATCATCATCTGCGACAACGATCTTACGCCCCTGTATTTACTTGTCTCTCTTTCTATATACATTACTCCTAAGGTGGGCACAATTTATTTTCTTATTATGGCCATAGCAACCAAGCTTATATTATCATAAAGCTCAATAAATTGTTGGTTTAGTAGAACTACATAGGCTTCTTTTACCGGCCATTCTGGTATGCATCACTGCCCATATGCAGTGATGAGCGAGTATACTCATTACTCGGGTGGTCTCCGAGTATTTGGACGTGCTCAGAGATTTCATTTTTTGTCGCCTCAGCTGCATGATTAGCGGCTGCTAGACAGCCTAAATACATGTGGGGATTTCCTAACAAACAGGCAACCCCCACATGTATTCAGCTTGTCGAGCAGCTGCAAATCATGCAGCTGTGGAGACACAAATGAAATCTTGGAGACCACCAGAGCATGCTCGGGGAAACCAGAGTAACGAGTATACTCGCTCATCACTAGCCATATGTCATTATACTGCTCAAAAGAGTATGAAAAGACAGCATTCTGCACTATAATAGCGTGTGAAGACAGCTCCCTCTGTATGGCCTCAGTTACAAGTATCTTCACCTTATTCTGGCTTCTCGGCACAAGCAACACTACTGTACTCAATATAATGGTTTGGTTCTCGCACCAGAAGTTTGAGTTGTCGTTCTGCCATGAAGATGAGGGCCTTAATAGCTTTCCCTGATGTATTGGTTAGTAGAGCAACAATAGCTTTCACTCACATGGAGGAATCTTTTGGGACAGTGTTAAAGAGAGAAGCTGCATATAGTGCCATGAAAAACAAGAAGAGGCTCTGCTAGTCAGTGACATACATTACCATGGGGGTGATTCTAGTTATAAGAACCTGCCCAGGAAATGGAGACCAAGCTTGAGATCTATTGAGAGTTTCAGAAGCCTGTTTGACTATGTATCTCACTGTGTGCCTACACAGGAGGACACCTTGAAGACTTCCATCGAGGTACACATTGGGAGTCTACGTGACGTGTATTTCAGACTAGAAGGATTAAAACATGATGTGAACAGGGCCTAACATTTGCCTACATAACAGCTATCTGAAAGTGGCCTAAAGCTCTCCTGCTCCAAGTTACTAACTGTTCCTTAGTGTGGTAAAAATGCCTTCCTTATCTGTGTGCGGTGGTCTATTTCATAAAGAAACAGTCTTATGCGGAGAAGTTGGACCAGACATAAGGAGGGGTTGTGAAATCAGTAACCTGAAGATGTTCTCTAATTTTCCTAGAGAATGTAAGTCACTAAGCATAACCTTATTGTACATCGGTCTTTACAGGTGCCTAAGGATGGTAAAAGTCAACCAACATTGAATAATCTTCAAAATGCATTAATGATTACATTTTATCTGTATTGAAGAACATTTGACATATTAGAGATAAACCCAGAAGGAAGTGGGAGGCGGGAGAGGAGCTACAGGAAGAGATCCTCCCTCCTTATCCCTCATCCCATCTGTCATCTCCTAACTCAGTAATGTAACAATAAAAGATTATACCCGGGGAATTGGGAATTTTGAAAATTAATGATCAGTCCAGGAGAACAAAGAGGCAGATTTCTCTGATAAGATATGTCATAAAGTTTCTTATTTTCATGTGCATTATGATTGATGAAATAAAAATTAAAACGACGGTTCCTCTTTAAAGAGAGTAATATTGAGCACCTATCCTAAGGTTAGGTCATTAATATCAAAGAAGTAGACAATACTTTTAACTAGTTTGTTAAAACTTTTTGTTTAAACAGCTTTCTGATTGTCTGAACTTTCAGAGGAAAATCACCATTGAGAAGACTGCAAACTAGGAGAAGTGACATTGTGTAGGATGGATTCTCTACCAACAAGCCCACATATGTACACTGTAAAAATAGAACAAACAAACAGCTATATACCATGCATACAGAGTAGGAAAGAAACCGCAGGCAAGCTCATCAAGCTATTAATGTGCCTATTTGTAATATTTCTGGCACACAGCATTTGTTTCAGAGTTCACGGTGAAGATATGGAAATGATGTTAACTTCATGTAAGGAGCTTATTTATTACATTTTCACTATCAACAGAAAACAGAAGGGAAATGTCTTATTGAAAATAGCAGCACAGCCTGAATTAACACGGTATAACCAGCCCTGCTTCAAGGCAAACTGTAAGGCTGGAGACTGTGTAAAATACAGAAGCTTACTGGCATATTAATGGAAATCTGTTAAGAGGATTTACCCCTATAATGTATTAGGGGAACTTCATCAGTCTCCAAATAACATTTTTAATAATTCCTTTATTACATTTAATTGCCTGTGTATAAAGTGTTTCACTCTGTTGCACTGGTACCAAAACTAATCCGGAAATGCCATTGTGCATTCCTGCAGTTCACTGGAACCTTGCCGGCAGAGGCCAAACCAGCAAGAACTAGCATTGATACTGAAGTGCCATCCTCCATTTTAGTCACAATATGTGTATGTGTCCACGGATCTGGAAGTGGCAGCACTTTGGGCCTAGTGCATGTTCGGTAAATCCGCATGTGTTCACTTTCGGAGACACGCGTCTTCCCAAGATAAATAGACATGCTGCGGTCTGGAGAGATGTGCTGCATGTCCGTCTCCGCGGGTGAGCTGCCGGCGTTTCTGAATGTACAGTGGACATGGGATTTCTTGAAATCCCATCAACTATGCTGTAACATCTGGAGGAGTCGGAGCAGCAGCTGCAGCGGCGGTGGCGGCCTGAGTGGTAGGATGTCCCGACATGAAGGTATCAGCTGCAAAACATCTGGATGCTGCGGCTTGGACGCTGCGCAGTCTTCTCCTCCACTCTCTTTCTTGCTGCACACTCTGGTTTCTCCATCATGCCACTATGGATGTGACATGAGCAAACTGTAAGGATGAGTGACCACGATCCTGGAATAGTTCTGGTACATGCACAACAGGATCAAACTAATTTTATACAGATTGCAGCAACACTTAGGTGCATCATTGAAAACATTACTACAAGCCAGATAAAGTGCTGCAAATACATTATAGAGGTAAATCCAATTAACAGGTCTCTTCTAAGCAGTGGCGTATTATCAACGTGACAGACCACGTGGCACTATGGGGCTTGTGAATTGTGGGGGGTGGCCTGGTTCCAAAGGAGTTGAATATAATGGTAGAACAGGGAGCCACCAGACATCAGCACGAAGCTTCAGTCCATTCACAACACATACCAAGGGGAAAAGGCCTAGATAAGTAGGACTATTTTATAATGTGTGGGGGACAGTTATCATACTGTATAGTGGAAGGTGACTGTGGTACAATCATATTGTATTGTGGTGGATTGTGAGGGCATCATACTGTGGGGAAAGGTAACTTAGGCCATCATTTTGTATTGGGGACACTATGGCATCAATACTAAAGGGCCATCATAATGTGGAGGGTCAATTTTGCAAGGCATCATACTGCGGGAGAAAAAGGAAGGCTGTGGGGGCTGCAGTACAAGTAACACTCGCAGCTGTACATATGGATTAAGGATTTCTTTAGTGCCACTCACTTCTGCATTAGGGTCACGATGGGTGCATGGATAGGAGATATCAACGGCATTTTAATAAATAGTGCAATTACAGTTGTGGCCAAAAGTATTGACACCCCTGCAATGTTGTCAGATAATACTCAGTTTCTTCCTGAAAATGATTGCAAACACAAATTCTTTGGTATTATTATCTTCATTGTCTTAAATGAAAAAGCACAAAAGAGAATGAAGCAAAAAGCAAAACATTGATCATTTCACACAAAACTCCAAAAATGGGCCAGACAAAAGTATTGGCACCCTCAGCCTAATACTTGGTTGCACAACCTTTAGCCAAAATAACTGCAACCAACCGCTTCCGGTAACCATCAATGAGTTTCTTACAATGCTCTGCTGGAATTTTAGACCATTCTTCTACACAGGACAGAGGTTGAGTCAACTTTAATCCATGTCAACTGGCTGCAAGTGTGATTTAGTCATTGCCAACACCTGTTAGGTGCCACAGGTAAGTTACAGGTGCTGTTAATTACACAAATTAGAGAAGCATCACATGATTTTTCGAACAGTGCCAATACTTTTGTCCACCCTCTTTTTTATGTTTGGTGTGGAATTATATCCAATTTGGCTTTAGGACAATTCTTTTTGTGTTTTTTCATTTAAGACAAATTAAATGAAGATAATAATACCAAAGAATTTGTGTTTGCAATCATTTTCAGGAAGAAACTGAGTATTATCTGACAAAATTGCAGGGGTGTCAATACTTTTGGCCACAACTGTATATGGTAAATCATCGGTACTGCTCCACAGCCAAAGCAAAAGTGAGCAACATTGGAGAAACCTTAATGGTGCAATACTCAGTGGTCAGGTCATCAATTTATATAATGCATAGCCCCTTTATCTCGATTTACTGTGTAACTGAATTTAATAATCTTTATTTTTATATAGCGCTAACATATTCCGCAGCGCTTTACAGTTTGCACACATTTTCATCACAATCTATGTTCTCTGTCAGTATGTCTTTGGAGTGTGGGAGGAAGCCGGAGTGCCCGGAGGAAACCCACGCAAACACGGGTTTTTGTTTTGAATCCCTTGGTGGGATTTGAACCCAGGACTCCAGCGCTGCAAGGATACAGCGCTAACCACTGAGCCACCGTGCTGCCCAATTTAATCTATAATTCTCAGTAAGAAGTCTTTTCGGATTGGAAATAAATTGATTGTAGTGATCAACAGTATCTGTGACAAGTGAAAAATGTCTGACCAGTTCAGACTTGAGCTCCACTACAGGGAACTTTCCTGTCTCAACATGCAGCTTCAGGAGTTCATCACTCCTGGCCCTCGGTTTCCTGCTTTGATGTTGGCAATTTGCTCCAGAAAATTGATAATTCATACCAATGGAATTACTGCACCTCCAAACCAACATGTGAGCTCTGCCACTTCTGCAGCATGGTAGACGTGCAGTGGGATTGAAGCTGGTCAGATCAAGTGATCCACCAAGTTCCAGAGTGACGTGAGCAGGTTATAAAACTTGTGGTCGGAACGTACCTTGCACTCATTGCCCAGATAAGTGGCCAGTCTGGGACTGTAGGATGGCCTATAACCTAGACAACTAGCTGTACACTGTGAAATTAACAAACCCTCTGTTGTTGAGAACAGAGATAACTTTTAATAAGGGTAAATTGCAACCACTTTGCAATTTTACCCATTTTTGACCTTGAGACAACCTCATAAACTCTTTTTTATAAGCTGCACATTTACAAACTGTAGTTTTAGGAGTTTTAGTGTCTCTTCAAAGATATTGCAACACTACTAATAAGTAAAAAAATATATTTTATAACTGTTTGCTGATCTTTCAACTTCCATTGAAAGTGACTACAAGCAGCTTTTCATTGCATTTCATTTGCTTACTGGCTCAGTAACCTTTTTGTATTTAGGTCACATACACTACATTCCACAGGCAACTTTAGTTGACGGATTCCATAATGTCTGGTTCAACATAACACAGAGTAATATCGACAGAAAACAAGAAAACAATACTGTCCTGACTTTCTGCTGCCTCTACTCGAGATTTTATGATACAGATAGAACACAGTATTAGATGTGGCATTTATAATGCTTTATTCTGATAGGGTTTCAGGTCACATCTTCAACTTATCAAAGAATGCTGTGCAATCTCCTATATGCTCCCCTCTCTGTGTCCTTACAGATATAAATATCATTGCTGAAAGTGTTGGCACCCTTGACATTGTTCCAGAAAAAAAGTATTTCTCCCAGAAAATTATTGCAATTACACATGTTATGTTATACACATGCGTATTTCTTTTGTATGTATTAGAACAACATAAAAAACTGAGAAAAAAAGGCAAATTCAACATCATTTCACACAAAACCCCCCAAAAAGAGTTGGACAAAGTTGTTGTCACCCTCAACTTAACATTTGGTTGCACACCATTTGGAATAAATAATTGGTGTTCAATGAGATTTAGTTCCAGACTCAAGGCTGGCCATTTCAGAACTCTCCAGCCCTTTGTTTTCATCCATTTCTGGGTGCTTCTTGAAGTATGTTTGGGATCATTGTCCTGCTGGAAGCCCCATGACCTAGGATGCAAACTCAGCTTTCTGACACTGGGCACTACATTGCAACCCAAAATCCTTCAGTAATCTTTAGATTTCATGATGCCTTGAGCATATTCAAGGCACCCAGTGCCAGAGGCAGCAATGTAGCTGCAAAACATCTTGGAACCTTCACCATATTTGAATGCAGGTATTGTGTTCTTTTCTTTGTAGGCCTCACTCTGTTTTCGGTAAACAGTAAAATGATGTGCTCTACCAAAAATCTCTATCTTGGTCTCATCTATCCACAAGACGCTTTCCCAGAAGGATTTTGGCTTACTCACATACATGACAAATTGCAGTCTAGCTTTTTTATGTCTATGTATCAGCAGTGGGGTCCTCTTGATTCTCCTTCCACAGCATTTCATTTCATTCAAATATCGACGGATAGTTCATTTCTGACACGGATGCGCACTGAGCCTGTAGGACATCTTGAATTTCTTTGTAACTTATCTGAGGCTGCTTATCCACCATCTGGACTATCCTGCGCTGCACCTTTTCATCAATTTTTCTCTGCTGTCCACGTCCAGGGAGATTAGCTACAGCACCATGGGTTGTAAACTTCTTGATTATGTTGTCCACTGTGAACAAAGGAACATCAAGATCTCTTGAGATGGACTTATAACCTTGAGATTGTTGATATTTTTTAACAGCTTTCTCAAGTCCTCAGACAGTTCTCTTCTCTTTCTGTTCTGCATGCTTAGTATGGCATACACAAACAATGCAAAGATTGAGTCAATTTCTCCCCTTTCTATCTGGTTTCAGGTATGGTTTTCAAATTGCCCACACCTGTTACTTACCACAGGTGAGTTTGAAGGAGCATCACATGCTTGAAACAAAATTGTATACCCACAATTTTGGAAAGATGCCAGCAATTGTGTTCAGCCCATGTTTGAGGCTTTGTGTGAAATTATGTCCAATTTGCCCTTTTTTCTGTTTTTTTTGTGTCTTTTGTATATAGATATGTACATCACGTGATGTCACGAGAGCGCAGTGGATCTGCTCGAGTGCATACACACATAGAACATTTCTTATCAATTTACTTACAATTTATCTGAAAAAAATTAGGTCATTCAAGATATACTGGTTAAACATTGTAGACTACAAAGATGCATTTCTGTTGAGAGGCTTTAGGATGAGTTTACAGACTTATAATCCACCATCTGATGGCAGCTTAAGAATCAGAAGTGAGAAAGCACTGGATCTTCTTAAATCCTGTGTATTAATAAGTCCAGATGCATCATTGCTCTTGTAGCCATTCTAAATCTACTTTTTCTGCAGTTGTATATTCTTTAGGTTTTCTTTAGCATCCTATCTATCTTATTTGCTATACAAATCAGCTGAATCTGAATTATTCTGTAAAATACCATAAAGACACATTAACACTCTATTTTTATTAGAATTATTATTTTAGAACTGGCTAACACGGTACAAAGATATACATCCTTCCTGTATTTTAGAATATTCATTTCTAAATAAAAGATTTTTAGCAATGAAAGATTTTTTGCTATAAACCATTATTTCAATGTTAGCATTATCGAGTAAAATAATGTAGAGAATAATGTCCAACAAATCAAATATATTTTACAATCATTCAAATGATATAAATGTCTTTACATAGCTTAACAGCATTTAAACCCTTTTGCGACATGCGCCGTACTAGTACAGCGCATGTCGTGTCTCCCTCCCCCTTTGATGTGGGCTCCAGCATTTTGAACAGCTGACATGTGCCCGGAACAGCCGCGGGTGGAATTGTGATCCACCTGTGGCTGTTAAGCCGCTAAATGCCGCTGCCGCTGTCAAACTCTAACAGCGGCATTTAACGCATGTTTCCGGCAATGGTGCCGGAAATCCGGCAATTGGTGACCCCCCTCACATGATCGTGGGTCACCGATGGGTCAGCATGACAACCAGAGGTCTCCAGGATCTTAATTAGCCTGTTAGGGTTATAGCTTGTTCACTGTCATCATTAGGAAAGGACAGGTGATGCAAATTTCCCAGCTTTAAAAAACACAGCCTCCTCTAACCTTGTGCCAAAACACAGCAGACATCTGTTCTTCTAAGTAGCTGCCTCGCACTCTGAAAATGGTGGAGGTCCATGAAGCAGAAGTCAAGATTCAGGTTTACTTTTCCTCAGTTCGAAATGTACCATATTTTCCGGTGTTTAAGACGACTGGGCGTATAAGTTGACCCCCATCTTTTCCATTTAAAATATAGAGTTTGGGATATACTCGCCGTATAAGTCGGGGGTCATCTAATATACTGGGTGTCATCTTATATGGCGGGTGCTGAGCTCTGGGAAGATGTAAGTGAATCAAGCTGCAGGCGTCTGTAAAGCCCGGGGTATGGAGAAAAGAGAGAGCGGCGCTGTACCTAGAGAAACACACCTCGCTGATGAGCTGCTACACCAGGCTGGGTGCAGTGTGCGGTGATGGCGGCCCAGTTGCTGCAGCACCCGCAGGCTTCTCCTGCAGTACACTCTCGGCTGGTCCAGGTATCGGTTCACCGCTTCATTCATCTCCGGAAGCAGTGACCCGGGGAGATATCTCCAGGCCACATCTTCCTGTCTGGGTGGTTCGGGCTCTGGGGTGGGTGCAGAACGTCAGCGGCTGTAATTTCTCTGCCTGATATTACAGGCGGAGAGCCACACCAAGTCACCAGGAGCAAAGGTCGCAGCGGGGCGCCGGTGAGCATCAGCGGAAACCCTCATTCACTCTTTGGACGCCCGGATGGCATTCTGTGTGTGGTCCTAAATGTCGCGTGCCTCCACCGCCCAGTCTGCCACCCTAGAGTCGGTGGAAGACACGGGCATTGGCACAGGAACCCGTGGATGCTGCTGTCATGATCCATGCTGGATCAGGACTGATATAAAGCACAGGTAACCTTTCTTTTTCTTAAGCTGTGCTTAAGTTTGGTTTTTGCCCCCAGTGGCCATTAGGATTATTGCACTGTGGTGTTGTTTGTTATAAGTTTGCCCCCGGTGGTGGTGAGCATCATTGCACTCTTGTTTCTTTAGTTAAGTGCACATGATTATAATGCAGGTGTGATTGCTCTGGCTGCTATAAAAGAGTCACATGTTGTGAGCTCATTTTAGGGTTTGCCTCTGGCTTCTGGTGAGGGTTATGGAGCTGGCTGTGCTGACAGAGTAGTGAGTTCTCTATCTGGACTCCCTCTGTTGGTGGAGGGAGGTAATGAAGCTGATCTAAATGGCAGAGACCGGCCACCTGAGGAAGAGGAATGTGATTGGACATCAGGAATTTCTGATTGGATTTAAGGCAGCCGACTCCCTAGTTTCTTGCTGGTGATTTCTCCTGACTGTGGCTTCTGGTTTCCAGTTTGGTTCCTGCCTTCTTAAAGCTAAGTTTTCTCTGCTATTGTTCATATGAGTTTTCGTCTGGTTTACTTAGTTTTCGTGTTCAGCCAGCCCTGGCTGGGACTGGGCTGAATCTCCATTTTATCTCTGATCAGTTGATCTCTTTGCTCTGTCTTCAGAATATACCTGAGTGCTGATATAGGGATTTTTTCTATCAGATGTGTTGAACATTTTTTGGCAGAGTTTTTTGCGTGATTGCAGACAGCAGCTTTTCTTTCCTGTCCTGTCTAGTTAGTGAGGGCCCCATCGTTTGCTCAGCCTATCTTTCTATCTGTGTTTGTGTTTTCATCTTGTTTCACCGACAATACATGTTGGGGCCTGTCTATTGCTTTGGGGTCTGCTCTGGGGCAGTTTAGATTTTCCCTTTCTTTCTTTAGGCTTATTTAGTTCTCCGGCCGTGACGAGGCATCTAGGACCACCGTAGGCACGCTCCACGGCTACTGCTAGTTGTGTGTATACGATCAGGGGTTTGCAATCCACTAGTTACCAACCTCTCCGGTTTTCTGGGCTTAGCTTGCTTTTTGTTTTTTCCTCCTCGGTGACTCATTCTTAACAGTCACAGGTGTTGCAATCAGTGTTGGTGATAGTGTTCATTTCAACCATCCTTGGTGGAGGAAGGAGCTGGAGAACGTTCCTTGCAGCACTGTCTTAGCCCTGATGTGGAAGGAGTCATAGGGGATTTCCTTGTAGCTCTGACAGAGCTTGGTGGCAGTGATTCAGAAGGAGAGCTGCATTCTGGTGGTGGACTCTGTTGCCAGAAGCAAGAGCAACAGAATAAAGCTAAGTGGTGTTTTTCCTTAGTGTGTATTAGTACAGCAGTGGGGCCAGTGCCTGCACCACCCAGCTCCCTAGCAAGGGATAGGTGTAGGGTGTGCTAGGGCGACTGGTTCCTGATCGGCGCCTGGTGTGGAACCGGCATAGGGAACGTTAGGAGCGTTAGGGACACTGACTCAGGGGCATGCAGGAGGTCTCCACGTCCCCTTTCCCTATCGCAGCGCCCACCATTGTAACTGTTTCCCCTTTCCCTGTGTCTTGTTGTTTTAGTTACCAGCCTGCGGGTCGTGTCACACAGCACAGTATCACATGCCGCGTCTTGTTGTTTACAGTTACCGGCCTGCGGGTCGCGTCACACAGGACGGGTCATCGTGACATTATCACCAACCCATAATTTTTTTTTCTGCTGAGCCATGGACCCAGTTCAGCCCTTTGCCCAAATGCTGCAGATCCTTACTAATGACATTAGGGGGCTGCGCGGAGGGTTGGTGCTGCAACTGCGGCTGTTGGTGGGCTCTGGGGGCTTGGTTCAGGAACAAGCTCAGCCAGAACCCAAGATATCCCTCCCTGACAGATTTTCTGGAGGGAGAGATCAATTCTTGGTGTTTCAACAAGCCTGTAAATTGTATTTCAGGCTGCGCCTTCATTTATCAGGGAGTGAAGAGCAACGGGTGGGAATCATTATGTCCCTTCTTAAAGGGGATCCCCAATCCTGGGCCTTCTCCCTACCAGACGATTCTCCATCATTGGTGTCCGTGGACGAGTTTTTTGTGTCTTTGGCGCTTGTGTACGGGGATGCTGATGGCATCGCCCTGGCGGAATTCCGACTTCATAGGTGTAAACAGGGAGCCCGGGTTGCTGAGGAGTACTGCTCAGAGTTTAGGAGGTGGGCCACTAACACTCAGTGGAATGACCCTGCACTTAGGAGTCAGTTTGTACAGGGTTTGTCTCCAAAGTTGCAGGATACTCTGGTGCAGTACGCCACCCCCAGGTTGCTGGAGGCCGCCATGTCCCTTGCCATTCGGGTGGATAGACACCTTAGGGAAAGACATATACAAAAAGTGCCCCGTGATGTCCTCGCTAGGGAGGAGGACCCACCAGTGCGGATGGAGGAACCCAGACAGCCCGGTGTTGTTGACACGATAAAGGGGGTGTCTGCGGCTCATCGTGGTGGGGGTATGCTTTTCCTGTGGGAAGCCTGGCCATTTTATGAGAGCCTGTCCAGTTCATGCCAAGTCTCCAGACGAACCTATGCAAGTAGGTGGAGCTAGTTTGTATTCGGAGCTGCCTACGGTTCGGGGAGTGGTGTCGGCATGTTTGTACTGTGGGCAGACTGGTCAAATCCTGAAGGCTTGCCCATTGAGCGCCAAATTATCTGTGCCATCTGAGAAGCCGCATTCCCCTGGTCGCTTGGAGGGAGGCGACCAGGGAGTATACATTTCCTCCATTTTGCCCTCCCAAGGTACCATGTCAGCAGAGGTCTTGGCTGGCGGGGTACTGGAGGTGATACAGCGGAGCAGGAGTCAGTCTGGTGGATGCTCGATTTGTCCAGACTCATGGTCTGAGGTGTAGGACGCTAGCCCAGCCTATAAGCGTCCAGGCCATAAACTCTGTTCCACTGAGCCAGGGGAGCTTGACCAAAGTCGTAGAGAATATCCATCTGTGTATAGGACATCATGAGGAGTCCTTGTCATGCTTCGTCTTGGAGGGAATGCCAGTACCTATTGTTTTAGGCCTCCCTTGGCTGAAAAGACACAACCCGGTAATAGATTGGCGGGCGAGGGAAGTGGTCAGCTGGGGGCACTTGTGTGAGGGCTGCTGCCTAGGAACTACTGCCTCTGCTATCTCTCTTCAACGGACCCCTTTCTCTCCAGTGAGGGCAGCAGATGTGCTGCAGGAGAGTAGGGGCGAGTCTCAACCCTCGCCATTGGCCAACCCTGGGAGGCACAGACCTTGTGGTGGAAGGGGTTGGAGGGTGGTGTACCCCTTGGTGAAGTGCGGGGGTGTGAGTGTGGTGAAACAGAGGGACGCCTTTGTTGTCAATCCCAGAAAGAGTTCTCCAAATCGTGACAAATGAATGAGTGGCAATAAACATTCGGGTCCGGACCTGTGTGTGAACGAGCGTGAATGGGTGGCCACCAAAAAACATCCAGTGGAAGTGTGTTATGGAGTGTTACCAGCTCATACCAAACATACACAACCCGTTCCCCAGGTCAGCGCTTCGGAGATGTGTGTTGCCTCCAGAACATACATTGCCAATACCAGAGGGCTCATTTCTCATCAACCTGACATGCAGGTAGTTGCTGGGGTGAACTCTGGGTCTGGGCATCCCTGCTGTAGGTGGTTCCCTGATGAGGAGCGGTCTTGAGGGTCTGGAGGCCCCTCATTAAGGGGAGGGTACTGTCATGATCCATGCTGGATCAGGACTGATATAAAGCACAGGTAACCTTTTTTTTCTTAAGCTGTGCTTAAGTTTGGTTTTTGCCCCCGGTGGCCATTAGGATTATTGCACTGTGGTGTCGTTTGTTCTAAGTTTGCCCCCGGTGGTGGTGAGCGTCATTGCACTCTTGTTTCTTTAGTTAAGTGCACATGATTATAATGCAGGTGTGATTGCTCTGGCTGCTATAAAAGAGTCACAGGTGTTGCAATCAGTGTTGGTGATAGTGTTCATTTCAACCATCCTTGGTGGAGGAAGGAGCTGGAGAGAGTTTCTGGCAGCACTGTCTTAGCCCTGGTGTGGAAGGAGTCATAGGGGATTTACTTGTAGCTCTGACAGAGCTTGGTGGCAGCGATTCAGGAGGAGAGCTGCATTCTGGTGGTGGACTCTGTTGCCAGGAGCAAGAGTAAAGCTAAGTGGTGTTTCCCTGTTTGTGTTTTTCCTTATTGTGTATTAGTACAGCGGTGGGGTCAGTGCCTGCACCACCCAGCTCCCTAGCAAGGGATAGGTGTAGGGTGTGCTGGGGTGACAGGTTCCTGATCGGCGCCCGGTGTGGAACCAGCATAGGGAATGTTAGGAGCGTTAGGGACACTGACTCAGGGGAGTGCAGGAGGTCTCCACGTCCCCTTTCCCTATCGCAGGGCCCACCGTTGTAACTGTTTCCCCTTTCCCCGTGTCTTGTTGTTTTAGCTACCAGCCTGCGGGCTGTGTCACACAGGACAGTATCATGTGCTGCGTCTTGTTGTTTACAGTTACCAGTCTGCGAGTCGTGTCACACAGGAATGATCATCGTGACAGCTGCCCATATGAGGAATGGGGTTTTTCCAGTGGAATCAGCTACGGCGTTGTTCAGCGCAATCTCCACCCTCCGTAACAAGGATGCCAAGTCATCCTGCCTGGCCGAAACAAAATGTTGCAGATACGTGACCAGGGTCTGGTTGGCCCTCTCTACCAACCCATTCGTCTCGGGATGGTAAGCTGAACTCAATGCCGAGTAGGCGAAAAAGCTCTCTCCAATTTTGTCAGGCATACCGTGTAGGCGAAAAACGTGCTTAATGAACAACGCCACCAAGGCCCATGCAGAAGGTACCCGCGGAAGCGGCACCAGGTGTGTTATGATTGAGTCACTGTAGGAGGCAAAAACAGAAATGCTAGCTAAGTCCAGAAAACCAGAGAGGTTGGCAGCTATCGGATTGCAGACCCCTGATCCTATCCACAACAACTAACAGTAGCCGTGGGGGGTTCCTACGATGCCCTAGACCCCTCGATCACATCCGGAGAATTAAATAGGCCTAAAGAAAGAAAGGGGAAATCTAAACTGCCCCAGAGCAGACCCCAAAGCAATAGGCAGCCCCCAACATATAATGACGGTGAAGCAAGATGAAAACACTAACACAGACAGAAAGATAGACTGAGCAAAGACGGGGCCCAAGCTAACTAGATAGGAAAGGACAGGAAGGCTGCTGTCTGCAATCCGTGAAAAACCCCTTGAAAATAAGAGCCAACAGACTGACAGTGAAAAAGGCCTTGAAGATGCTAGGCTTCAAAAAAGCTATGTCAGTACTCAGGAATATTCTGAAGACAGAGCAACCGGCAAAAGGAGATTCAGCTCAATCAGACTGATGTCCTAGAAGTCCACAGAGAAATCACCCGCAGGGCAGAAGGGCGTCGGCAGCCTTATAGCCAGTCCGTGACTCCACTCAGCCAGTCATCCTCATTAGGTTCAGGTGCCTGATAATCAGGCTCATTACCTTCCTTTACCAGAATAGGGAGTTCACCAGACCTCAGTGACGAAGGGGAAAATGAACTCACAACACAGGTGCACCATTTTGGAAAAATGGTCGGTGATTACCCAGATGACTGTGCAGCAACAGGACTTGAGTAAGCCCACCACAAAGTCCATCATGACCATTTCCCAGGGCCTGTCTGCCACCGGCATGGGGTACAGTAGCCCAGCAGGGCGTTTTCGAGAAGACCTATTTTTGGCACAAGAAACACAGGCCCAAATATAGTCTCCGACGTCACAGGCCATATGCGGCCACCAGTACGTCCTCGCCAGAAGCTCAGATGTCCTCTTGGTCCCAAAATGTCCACCCACCCTGGACAAGTGAGCCCAAGAGAGAGACTCTGGTGGAAAATTAGGTGGCACAAAAGTCTTGTCCAGGGGCACTGACTCAAGCGAAACCGGGGCCACGGTCCTCAGGCTCTCAGAAGGGACAATTAGCCGAGGTTCCTCCTTTCCTGATGACACTACAGAGTGGGAGAGAGCGTCGGCATGAATGTTCTCCCTGGAAAGAAAGTGGAGGGTGAAGTGGAACCGGGAGAAGAACGAGGACCATCTAACCTGGTGAGAGTTTAGCTGCTGGGCAGATTGCAAGCAAAAAATAATTTTTGTGGTCGGTGTATACTTGGAAGGGATAGCGAGCCCCCTCCAGGAGGTGTCTCCATTCCAAAAAGGCCAACTTCATAGCTAGCAACTCCCTGTCCCCGATGGAATAGTTCCTCTACGCTGGTGAGAAGGTCTTAGAAAAGAAGAAGCAAGGATGCTTCCGACCTTGAGCATCCTTTTAGAACAGGACTGCTCCAGCGCCGACGGATGAGGCATCCACCTTCATAATAAATGGTTTATCTACATCGGGACGATGTAAGATGGGAGTGCTAGCGAAGCATGACTTGATAGAGAGGAAGGCCTTGGAGACCTCCTACGACCACATTTTGGGATTTGCTCCCTTCTTGGTGTGGGCAACCATGGGAGCTACCAAAGTTGAGAAGTGGGGAATGAATTGACGATAATTGTTTATGAACCCCCATAGAGCGCTGCACTGCCTTGAGGGAATTGGGTTCCTGCCAATCCATCACCGCCTGTTGCTTGGCAGGATCCATGGCCAATCCCTGAGCGGAGATGGTATAGCACAGGAAAGGCAAGAACTCCTGCTCAAACACACACTTCTCCAACTTGGCATAGAGGGAGTTTGCCCATAGAAGGTCGAAGACTTTGCAAACATCTCTCTGGTGGGAGTCTATATCTGGAGATTAGATGAGAATATCATCCAGATAGACTACGACTGAGGTGATGAGCAGATCCTGGAAGATATTGTTCACAAAGTCTTGTCAAATAGCAGGGGCATTACAGAGCCCAAAGGGCATCACCAGGTATTCATAGTGCCTGTCCCTGGTGTTAAATGCTGTCTGTCTTCCATTTGTCCCCCTCATGGATGCGAATCAGGTTGTAAGCACCCTGCAGATCAAGTTTAGAAAAAACCCTTGCTCCCCACAACCTATCAAATAGCTCAGATATCAGGGGCAGAGGGTACTTATTCTTAACAGTGATGGACGCAGTTCTCTGTTCTTCTGCATGAAGAACCCCGCCCCTGCAGGTGACACTGACTTCCTAATGAATCCTCTTGCCAGATTCTCCTGGATGTACTGAGTCATTGCCTCCATCTCTGGGAGAGATAGTGGATAAACTCGACCCCGGGGAGGCTCATCACCAGGCAAGAGGTCAAAAGGACAGTCATAGGGGTGGTGAGGCGGAAGGTTCAGCGCAGCCTTCTTGGAGAACACATCCGCATAGGGCCAGAAGTGTTTGGGGAGAGAGGAAAGATCTGTGGGTACCTCTGTAGTAGCAACCTGAACACACTCCCTCTGACATCTACCCTCACAGAATTTACTCCATCCCAGAATTCTTCCTGAGGACCACTCTATATGGGGGAAGTGGTAGCGAAGCCATGGTATCCCTAAGAGGACCTCAATTCCCTCGGGAATGACTAGCAGAGAGATGATCTCCTGATGGGATGGAGACATGGATAGTGTAAATGGGATGGTCTGATGAGTTATCTGTAAGGGCAGTGTTGACCCATTTATCAACCATATGGTCACTGGTTTGGCGAGCATCACCAGAGCATGCCGTTGGGTGAAGGCAGAAGACTTAGGCTAAGTGCACACATACCGGAACTCTCGCGGAAATTACAGCGAGAATTCCGGAATTCCATTCCGCGGGAAAATCGCATTTTAAATTCCCGCGATTTTCCCGCGGAAAAACTAGCATTTTGCAAGTGTAATTAGCTTGCAAAATGCTAGCGTTCTCCAAGCGATCTGTAGCATCGCTTGGAGAACTGATTGACAGGTTGGTCACACTCGTCAAACATAGTGTTTGACAAGTGTGACCAACTTTTTACTACTGAGGCCGCCTATGCAGCATCAGTAGTAAAAGATAAAATGTAAAAAAAAATAAAAAATGGTGTTATTCTTACCCTCCGACGTCCCGCGCAGGCGTTCCCAGTAATCCTTTGCGAAAATGCCCGCGATGACGTCCGTTCTCGCGGGATCGCGATGTCTCGCGGTCATTCGCGATGACGTCGCGCGAATGACCGCGAGACTTCGCGATCCCGCGAGAACGGACGTCTTCGCTCGCAAAGGATTACTGGGACCGGGAGCGTGGAGAGAGGCGGGAAGGCTGCGTGGGACGTCGGAAGGTGAGAATAACAATATTTTTTATTTTAAATTCTAATTTTTACAGGGATATGGTACCCAAAGCCCGGAGGACAGTCTCCTCTCCTCCGGACCATGGGTACCATCCGCAAATGTTCTGCTTACTTTCCACATGGTGGGCACAGCCACATGCGGGATGTAAGCGGAACAATGCATTCCTATGGGTGCGGGATCGCCGTGATTCCGCAAATTAATGAGCATGCTGCGGCTTTTACCGCGAAGCGATTCTGCCGCGGTAAAAACCGCAGCATTAGCACAGCATTGCGGAATCCCATAGGAATGCATGGGATGCTTATTTTTCACGTTTTCGCGGCAAAATCGCGCGGTTAAAACCGCCGCGGAAACGCGAAAAAAACGCCACGTGTGAACTCAGCCATAAAGATGCCCTCCGCCCCGAATCCACGCAAAGCTCTACTGTATGGGTGGATGGGCCAATGGTAATTGTCCCCTTAAAGGACAGTTTGGAGGAAAGTGCCGCTGCGTCTGGTGAACCACCTCCTACAGTCACCAAATGGGGACACTCTCCCGACCGCTGAGGACATCTGGAGGCAAGATGTCCTGACTGCCGACAGACATGACAGACCTTGAGTGCACGAGCAGTCTGGGACTTAGCTCCCGCTCGTGACACCTCCATGGCCTTATGTGACTCCGACGTTTGCACCAGAGATTCCAGAGGTTTGGTGAAGGTGGGAGCCAGCTGAAACCTCTGCCTACACTGAGCTCGCTCCAATCTCCGATCATTAAAATGAAGGTCGATGCGATTTGACAACGCTATTATCTCTTCCAGTGTAGCGGGAATCTCCCTAGTGGCCAAAGCGTCTTTCACATGGTCAGCCAGTCCCCTCCAAAATACAGGGATAAGGACTTTGTCTAGCCACTCCAGCTCAGATGCTAAAGTCCGGAAGTGGATGGCAAAATGGCTAACCATGGACGAGCCCTGTGCCAGCAGTTGGAGCGCTGTATCATGGGTGACTCGAGGCCCCAAAAAGACCTGTTTCAGCGTGCACAGGAACCGCGTAGCACTCTGCACCACATAATCGTCGCTTACCCACAGTGGCATAGCCCACTCCTGTAATGTAAAATGTCTATAAAGTATGATGTTTCTAGAACCTTCTAGAAATCTCCCACTTCACTCTGATGAGAAATTCAGCCTGTCAGCTCCTACAGCTTCCCTCCTTCCCCCTCCTTAACAATCTGTGTCCGCACTGGTAATAGGATACTTCCCCTATAGCATTTGGCCCATCTCCACAGAAAGGAATGTTAATTAGTTAAGCTAAAGGAAGTCCTTTCTTTTCTGGGACGTGTTTGAAATAAAACTATGAGAGATATTAAAATAGGCTAGCATGGGCTCCGATTGCGACAGAAAAACGAAACGGACATTTCTGTGATCTGCGCGGACCCGGCTTGCCTACGGTGGCTCTTGCAAAGTTCTATCACCGCCAGAACCTGAGATATGGATTGCTCCCAAACGGAGTGTCCTAAGTATGGCATGTCTGATGTTGCTTTATTACATTCGATGAACTACAACCTATGAGGCCCTCAGTGTGTTGATACGAGCTTCCGTCGTTGAGATATGGTTATCATAAGTTTTTTAGTTAATTGGCAACTTGGAGAAAGGGGGGATGAACTTTTGCAGACTGCCCCTTTCATGATGTCACAGACCCTGGGCTATAAGGCACCCCTCCCTTACAATGAGTCAGGGGGAGCTACAGCGTCCGTGCTGACCAGAACCCAGATTAGTGGATACGTGTGGCTCCGCCTTCTCTCCCCAGCCACATGGTCTGCCTGATACTGACTAAGCACATGTGAGTGTTACTTTCTGTCTTTTTAATCCCCTTTATGTTATATTTGTATTGTACATATTTGATGTCTCAACTTTATAGCAACTTTTATCTATGTAATCACTGCCCGCATTCTTTTGGGAATAAATGATAAAATCTATTAGCTCTGTCTCCATGCTCTAAGAAACGAACTATGCGCCTTTTTTAGATAATCACTACTAATTTGGGGTTTGTCACGGACCCTCTTAATTAACTCTTTGATTAAGCGTGGCTGGTGGCAGCGTGGTGTGCGCGACTGGCGAGGCTAGTTGGAAGTACAGACAGGTCTTACATGCTGAATGAGGGGCTGCAGCCACAGCATTGATAATTCCCTTACTGCAGTAGTCTAATTGCCCGTGCACAGCAAGCAGCCCATCCGGCGACTAATTACCCTAGGTGCAGTTCCCTGACTGACCTGAGAGTAAGGGGGGCGCCGGAGAGCTGTGAATTCCAAGGTGGAACTGAGAAAGTGGGATATACATAAATCCCCGCAGTTCTTGGAAGGTTGTTAGCAGTGGTGGGGCATCCAAAATACCCCCTGCGGTAAATTGTCAGAGCAAGATTAGCTTGCTGTATTTTTGTCACATGGTGCCAGTGGTGGGATAACTAAGATAAGCCCCCACTGTGCCCATGATAGCCATGTGCCGGCAGTGCGTCGCGTCCCTCCGTCCGCTGACAAACCCGTGTCGGTGGTGGGATCGTGACATATTGGTGGCACCGGCCGCGCCGTTCGTCACAATTTGGTGGCAGCGGCGTGCCTCCTGCTTGCGTTCATCACATAGCTCCAATGCCCTGTCTGACAGAAGGGAAATAATAAACCCTACTTTAGCCCGCTCCGAGGGGAAAAGTGCAGCCAGTAGCTCCAGATGTATTGCACACTGGTTCACCAATCCCCTACATGACTTGCTGTCACCTGAAAACCTCAGGCAGCGGGAGGCGGGATCAGGTCGGAAAAGGGGTGGCAGCGAACAAACGGGCTGCAGCCTCACTGGCTGCCCGAACAGCTACTGCAGTCACATCCACAACTGAGGTTGTACGCTCAAAACCTGACAACCTACCCTCCATCTGCTGGATGTACCGCTGTAGTCGCTGTTCGTTCGCCATTACAAGCCAGACCCTGGCGCTAGTATAATGTTAGGGCTGGCAGAACGCACCTAATAATATAAAGATAAGGTGTGTTCGCAGCCCGGGGTCCACCATGCAGAGATGTTAACTGCTGCTTGGTAATAGCGGACACTAAATGGTGGTATGGCACTGGACACACGTTGGTTAAACGCCACCCAGTATGTAGTAGCGACGGACTCTGTTGCTTCACAGAGCCATGGTACCGTATAAGACAGATGCCGTACCCTGTTGACTGTCACAGGGCACAGCTGAGTCAGCGCTAGTGAACAGTCACAAGACTCTGCCCCAAGGACATGAGATAAGAGCCTCTGTAGACCCACTAGGCGCTGGCTACTGTGGAGTGCAGACTAAGTACACAGTGACGTACAGGCAAAGCCACTACTTGGCGCTGAAGCTAGACCCTGACTCTGCCTCCTACCTGCACTATCAGCCTAGGCAATAACTGGCAAAGCTGATTAACACATGCGTACCAAGGGTAGGAGTTTCATAATGGGCCAGTCACCAGAGACATTCATATGTGCATACAACACTCACTCCACATTGTCTATACTAGCGCACGGCCGTGCAATCCTTTTATAACCGCAGCCATCCGGGACCTTGCTAATGGCCCAACCTGAGCTGCTTGAGGACCTGAGCATGTGACCTCCGACCACCAATGAGTGGTCGTCTCATGGGCATGCTCAGATGGAGAGAAGCAGGACTTAGTCCCAGGAGCGTCTGCTCGCCGCTGACTAATGCTGAATGCTATAGCTGAAACTGAGGCAGCAGCAGCAACCAGACGCATAGCATTAGCCTGAGAAAGACGCTGGGACTGATGTCTCTGCTGAGAAGAAACCTCTGTGGCTGCAGAAGAATGGGAGACTGCAGAGGACATGGCTTGAGATTCCCCCTGTGTAGTGGCAGGAACTTGACGCCTAACATGGGTTATGTGAACTTTTGATCAGGGTCATTGGGATGTTTTGTGTTGTCATTATGATTTGAAAAGAGAAAACACAGTAGTTTGACAATAAATGGCTTCACCCAACCACTAACCATGAGTGAAGAAAAGGTTTTGGTGTTATCATTCATGTTCTCTGAAAAAAAAGGCCAAGAAAGCAAAAATTCTGCCGGGGTATGTAAACTTTTTGAGCACAACTGTATGAATAATAGTCCTAAATAAAGTACAGCAGCTTTATTAGGCATATTTCTGTGGCATATTGTCAATGTCATACTGGCCTATAAAACAAGCCATCCTGGAATAAGACCTTGTGGAGTAAATCGATGACGGTGACACTTCGCACAAGAGGTGTGGATCATTATACAAGTGTGTTACTTGTAGGAAGTAGATCACTAGTTGACATAAGAGATGAAGAAGAGACGTGTACACAATTCATGTTCTCACTTATTGCACAAGCTGCAGGTTATCACAGTAAAGTACATCTATACGGACGGCATACACAGTCACGATCTTTTTAACTTACCACAGAAAACGTAGGTAATTTTCAATAGTGTACTATGGAGGGACATTGCTTTGTCTTTTACTCCTTAAATATTTACGTATGCACACATATATCTTAAAAAATATTGCCAAAATGTTGTACATATTACTAGGTCCAATTAAAGTATTGGCTATATAGCTTTATATATAAACAGATATTGTATAAACGTTTAAATTGAGGTTAAGATAAATTTTTTTAATTTTAAAAAGATTATGCTTAAAAAAATCCGAACTGTAATCCAGGATTTGTAAAATGCCTAAAGATTACGATTTAGTTAAATATTAGGACACAACATGCCACGTTATATGGGGTAATGACCTTCAGAGGGTTCTGAGGAACTACTCAGTCTGACTATATATACTGCATATTATCTAACTTCTGGTACAATTTTAAATATTGTTGTAGGAGATATATGATAAACTGTCATCACTTTTGATTGGGTTTATTTATGTACTGCATACCTATATTGTGGAGTGCTATCTACCTCCTGGAATAGACTATATGAGAATGAAGAGCACAACCTACTCTTCCTATAATATACTACCTTTTCTAAAGTGCATTTGAGTGAGTGAGATGGGGGAAAGATGATGAATTCTGTTTTGTCCATATTAAGTTTTAGAAATCTAGCAGAGAAGAAGGATGAAATAGCAAACAGACATTGTGAGATTCTGATTAATAGGGAGGTGATATCTGGTCCAGAGATGTAGATCTCTGTGTCATCAGCATAGAGGTGATACTAAAAGCCATGAGATTCTATGAGCTATCAGAGACCGATGGTGTAAATGGAGAAGAGCAGGGGCCCTAAGACTGAATATTGTGGGACTCTGATGGATAGGGGTAAGGTGAGGAGGCGGTGTGCGAGTGGGAAACGCTGATTGTCCGGTATGTTAGGTATGACGAGATCCAAGATAGAGCCAAGTCAGTGATGCCAAAAGATGAGAGGGTCTGTACTAATAGGGAATGGTCCAGGAGAGGACAGGTCCAGGAGGAGGAGGACACAGTAGTGTCACTTGGCTTTGGCAGTCATTAGGTCACTGGTGACTTTAGTTAGTGAAGTTTCAGTGGAGTGATGCAGCCGGAAGCCAGATTGTGTGGTCGAAGAGGGAGCAAGAAGAGAGGTGGGAAGACAGTTCAAGATGGACGTGTTGATCCAGTAGTTTTGAGGCATAGGGGAGAAGTGATATGGGGCGATAGCTAGATACAGAGCATGGGTCAAGAGAGGGCTTTTTGAGTATAGGTTTGATTGAGGCATTTTTAAAGCTTGAGGGGAAAACACCAGAATGATATGTCCTTGGTTTTTACAGAAGTTCCTAACATGGAATTTAGCTTTGAGACCTTATCTACACAAATGCTGTCTAAAATACAAAACCACAAGCACTATTTGATCTACATTTTCCTCTATTCTACAACTTAAAGGGTTTTCCCCATTTCAGGAAATATTGGTCCACAGTCACAGTTTTGTAGGAAAAAAAAACCACACAAAAAAAAAAAAATGTGCTGTTCTCACAATCCTCAGGTCCACTAGTGAATTTCTGATGCTGCTCTTGATATCTCATGTTGGCCGCCTCAACAGCGCAACAGTCATTCAGTAATCTTAGCAGCTCTGCCAGTGTAGATGGAATGCCTTTCTTACAGCTCCTAACGTCATTGGCTGAAGCACTTTTGAAGTGATGCCAGCACCATATCCTATACCACACACCAGGATTAGTGGCGGGGAGTTACCAGTGGAAGGGGAAGACAATAACAATGATGCTTTTTTTTATATATCAAATTGCACCAGGGGTCTGATATTTCATGAAAGAGGACCCATTATCTCTTCTTTTGCATAGGCTAAAGTGATGTCAAAGCAATAAACACTTACCGTATGTTTAAATCCACCATCCACCAATCTTCTTGAACTTTTTAGACTGGTTTCACACATAAAACAATCATGGTTTGAGCATGTCCTGCAATGTTCACACCAAGTGCAGGTCTCCAGACATGAACTCAACAGCATCATGGACATAAATGAAACTCTTGATTTCTGGCCAGGAGACCACTGACCGGTTTGGACATTGTGGTCCATACTCTTACCGTAAATATCAGACGTCTGAAACTTGCCTTAATGTAGAAGACCATTTTGTACTGCCAATAGAGTTGAGCGAAACGGGTCAGCCAAATTCAGAATCCGTCGACTTTTGCTAAAGTCGGGTTTCGCTGATCGAAACCCGACCATAGCGTGAGGTCGGCCACGAGGTCGCCGACTTGACCGCCAAAGTTGCGTTTCCCACAATCCTTCCAGCGCCTATTTTCAGCCAATCATGAAGGAGGCACACTGTGGGCAACGCGATTACGTCGGCAGCGGCCCCCACCATGTTTGAGAAGGGCATGCAAGTGATTGGCTGGCTTTGTGTGGCGTCACAGTGCCTATAAAAGGCCGTAACCGCCGACCGCCATCTTTCTTCTGCCGATCTTAGGATAGGGAGAGGTTGCTGCTGATCATTCTCAATAGGAAGAGTCTTTAGGCAGGGAAAAAGCAAAAAAAAAATTGCTTGTGCTTATAGCGAATGTCACTGTAAAACACAACTGCATAGTGTGCAGTGACAGGGAAGGATATATTTGTGTGCAGCAGCTCTGCTGGTTATTAGGCTGCCTTATAAGGCTCCCTAATAGCTGCATTGCTGTTTGGACACTGCTGTGCAGATGGCTTTTTTAAAAGCAAAAATCCTTTTATTCCTTTTTTTCTGCACAGTAGATACTGAGCGTACATTTTTTAACACACTGTATAGAGGTGTACGCTCCTCACGCACTTGCAAGCGTGGACGGACTACAAAAGCTCAGGTAGCACATGTGCACCTGCTCTGACTCAAGTTAGCCGGCAACGCTCCATCACTTCCCCCACTGTAAGGCCACCGCTAAGCACACCACCATCAAGAAATGTTGAGGTGTCGGCGCTAGGCCAAACTAGTCACGCAAACACAATATTTTCGCGAGGAAACACTGAATCTAGGCAATCAACACCCTCACCAACCCCTTCTCAGTCCGTCATGTCCAATGCTAGTTCCCCCATATGCAGCTCTCAAGGCCAGCTCACCCTACCAGACACTCTGAGTAGGACAAGAAAGTACTCATCCTCTCATCCGCGCACACTGGTTTGAACGCCTACATTGCCAAACTGATCTCATTAGAGATGATGCCCTTCCGTTTGGTAGAAAGCGAAGCTTTCTGAGAGCTCATGGCCTACGCTGTCCCACGCTACGACCTACCCAGTCGGCACTTCTTTTCTTGAAAAGCCATCCCTGCCCTCCACCAGCATGTTTATTTAGGAATAAATTCATGGACTTTAAGTGTGCTGCCAGACAAATTCCATAACCACACCAGGTTAAAAAAGTTAACCCTTTAATCCCTACGCGTTTCGAAGCATAACACTTCTTCTTCAGGGGTTGACACATGAATACAGAGAGCTGTCACCACATTTATACATGCAGGATTCAAATTTGGCGCCATGAAAGACATGTGCTGCGCCGCAAAGGTCAAAGATCAAAATAGTTCAAGTGTCAGGGAAAGGTTCATCAAAGTTAACTAATCTGTAATTAATAAAACCAATTATATATTTATTTTGCAGATAAAAAGAAATGGGAAAAGAAAAAGAAGAAAAAAATATATATATATAAAAAAGAAAAAAGGAAATGAACCCGCAACGTGGGAAAAAAAGGGGGAAGAAAAAGGATCACAGTCCAACAAGCACACCACCACACCAAGGAGAGTGTTCAGATTGAAAACGGAAGAAACAAATTGTAATGCCAAACGATCATGGGGAAAATGTGTCACCGAAATAAATATGTATAAAAATATATATATATGTATATGATTAAAAATGCGTATAAAAATGACAAAAAGATTTATGTATATAAAAATATTGAATAAATAATTAAATAAATAATTAAAGAGTCCCAATTATTTTGCTTTCGATTCCAAAGGAAATCAGTGGCACAACTCAACGGGCGACAATGCACCTGAAAAAACAGCCCCACAAGAAATCATCACATCGCTCACCACTAAGGACAGAAAACGATATAATAAAACATAACCTTGATACTAATATTATTAAAAACGGGGGAAACATGAAAAAATTAATAAAAAGGGAAAATCCTATACCGAAAAATCCAATTAACCCATGAAAGGGGTACTAAGGAAAAATATGTCTGTGTGCGTACATAATTCTGAAAGTTTTTTTTTAAAAATTACTTTGAAAAATATGAAATATATATGGAAATAAAAAACAAAAAAGCAAAAAAACGCATTAGTTACTTGATTCCAAAGATACAATGCAGATCCGGAATTCTAGGGGCATGGACCAGACCGACAGAAATAAATTGTTGAAAACGAAAAATTATGATTATAATACCAAAAAAAGTAAATGAAATTAACCCATTGTGTTTTATATGAAGGAAAAAGGACCTAAATATTAGTGAGAGACCACAACTATATGCGACAAAAAAAACGCTGGAAAGGGGTACTAAGGAAAATATGTCTATGTGTGTACTATGAAGAATATGAAATATATATGAAAATAAAAACCAGAAAAGCAAAAAAACGCATTAGTTATTTGATTCCAAAGATACAGTGAAGATCCGGAATTTTAGGGGCATAAACCAGACTGACAGGAATAAATTGTTGAAAACGAAAAATTATAATTATATTACCGAAAATAAAAATGTGAGTGAAATTAACCCATTGTGTTTTGTATGAAGGGAAAAAGGAACCTAAATATTAGTGAGGGACCAAGTGTGATGGAAAATGAAAGGAGGGGAAGGAAATACAACTATAGATGACAGTGTATAGTGAAGACATATAGAAAAACATATGTCAAAAAATGTATAAAACTTGTTAAAATTTATATGCATATATAACAGTGATATAGATAGATTAACGCATTGGTGGAAGTTAGAGATAACAAAATAACAAGAATATCAGAGAAACACTTCAGAAATTTCATTTAACCCATTAGGTTTCAGAGTATTCAGCCTATAAATCCAGAAAATTTCTTTCCTATTTAATTGCCCCATCCTATCAGGATGGTTAATAGGAATTTGTTCAATGGGGCTTATCCTTAATCCTTGAGGGTTTTTATCATGTTTTAAAGTGAAGTGTCTAGACAGACCATGCAATAAAAAACCCTTTTTAATATTGTATCTATGGGAATTAATTCTGAGATGTAGCGGCTGTGTGGTTCTGCCAACATATTGTCTCCCACATATTTTCATATTTTTCAAAGTAATTTTTTTAAAAAAACTTTCATAATTATGTACGCACACAGACATATTTTTCCTTAGTACCCCTTTCATGGGTTAATTGGATTTTTCGGTATAGGATTTTCCCTTTTTATTAATTTTTTCATGTTTCCCCCGTTTTTAATAATATTAGTATCAAGGTTATGTTTTATTATATGGTTTTCTGTCCTTAGTGGTGAGCGATGTGATGATTTCTTGTGGGGCTGTTTTTTCAGGTGCATTGTCGCCCGTTGAGTTGTGCCACTGATTTCCTTTGGAATCGAAAGCAAAATAATTGGGACTCTTTAATTATTTATTTAATTATTTATTCAATATTTTTATATACATAAATCTTTTTGTCATTTTTAGACGCATTTTTAATCATATACACATATATATATATATTTTTATACATATTTATTTCGGTGACACATTTTCCCCATGATCGTTTGGCATTACAATTTGTTTCTTCCGTTTTCAATCCGAACACTCTCCTTGGTGTGGTGGTGTGCTTGTTGGACTGTGATCCTTTTTCTTCCCCCTTTTTTTTTCCCACGTTGCGGGTTCATTTCCTTTTTTTCTTTTTTATATATATATATTTTTTTCTTCTTTTTCTTTTCCCATTTCTTTTTATCTGCAAAATAAATATATAATTGGTTTTATTAATTACAGATTAGTTAACTTTGATGAACCTTTCCCTGACACTTGAACTATTTTGATCTTTGACCTTTGCGGCGCAGCACATGTCTTTCATGGCGCCAAATTTGAATCCTGCATGTATAAATGTGGTGACAGCTCTCTGTATTCATGTGTCAACCCCTGAAGAAGAAGTGTTATGCTTCGAAACGCGTAGGGATTAAAGGGTTAACTTTTTTAACCTGGTGTGGTTATGGAATTTGTCTGGCAGCGCACTTAAAGTCCAAGAATTTATTCCTAAATAACTGTGTTACGGTTCCGCTGTGGACCGTTGGACGTGCAGCAGGCTGACATACTATACAGGCTTTACTTTTTCTTTGGAAAGGTGAGTATAAATACCTTAATTATTTATACATTTTACCCAGATAAGACCCTATTGCGCTCTTGTCTCAACCTTTTAGTGCATACAATTACTCCACCAGCATGTGAAAGACCGCATTGTCCATGCACTAAAACAATCTGTGAGTGGAAAGGTCCACCTCACAACAAATGCATGGACCAGTAGGCATGGACAGGGCCGTTATGTGTCCATCACTGTGCACTGGGTTAATGTGGTGGATGCAGGCTACACAGGGGGACAGCGGCGATGGAACAGTGCTGCCTAGCCCACAGTATAGGAAACAGTTGGGTGTAGGCATTCGACCCTCCTCCTCCTTCAGAAGCGAAAGCTCGTCGACAGAGTGCAGTCGAACTAGCAGAGGTACTGGCCGAGTACTTGCATCGACAAACTGAGTCATGGCTGGGCAGTCTACATCTTGAGCCAGGCAAGGTGGTCAGTGATAATGGGCAGAATTTTGAGGCAGCCATAGCCCTTTCAAAACTCACACACATACCTTGCCTGGCTCACACCTTGAACCTGGTGGTGCAGTGCTTTCTAAATAATTATCCGGAGTTAACAGCCCTGCTCCATAAGGTGCGAAGACTGTGCTCGCACATCCGTCGCTCAAATGTCCACTCCAGTCGTATGCAGAAGCTGCAGCGATCACTCAACCTCCCCAAGCACCGCCTAATCATAGACGTTGCTACAAGATGGAACTCCACCATGCACAAAGTTGAGAGGCTGTGCGAACAGAGGCAGGCTGTAATGCATTTGTGGGAGACAGTTTGAGGGCAGACATGGAATTGTCGGGTGTGCAGTGGTCAAAGCTGAAAGACCTCTGTAAAGTCCTTCAGTGTTTTGAGGAATGCACATGGCTGCTAAGTGCAGACGACGCCATCATAAGCATACCACTTATGGGTCTGCTCATGCAAACTTTGACTCACATCAAGGATCAGGCATCTGCATCTGAGGAGAAACCGGAGGAGGAGGAGGAAAGCCTTGATGACAGTCAGCCATTGCTTGGTCAGGGAACTGTCATGGATGAGGTGGAGGAAGATGAGGAGGAGGATGAGGGGGATGATTATTTTGGGGAGGAGGATGCTTCTCAGGGGGCAAGAGAACATGTGGGCCTGCCAAGGTCAGGTACAGGGTTTGTGCGTGACTGGAGGGATGTGGATTTGCCAGAAAGTGCTCCTCCACCCACCACTGGCAGTGCAGCATTGACACCTGGAACATTGGCCCACATGAGTGACTATGCCTTGCGGATCCTAAAAAGGGACCCCCGCATTGCCAAAATGATGAGGGATGATGACTACTGGTTGGCCAGCATCCTCGATCCACGCTATAAAGGCAAATTACACAACATCATGCCACAGGAGAACCTAGAGCTAATATTGTCTAACAAACAAGCAACTCTGGTAAACAGGTTGTTTGAGGCATTCCCAGCACACAGCAGCGGAGATGGTTCTCCCACAAGCCGTAGTGGGCAAAATGGAAGAGGTGTTCGTGGTGCACACAGCCAAACTGGCGTTGGAGACAGGGATTTCCTGACCATGTTGTGGTCTGATTTCTCAAGTCCCGTGCACACGACAGCTAATACAGAATCGATTGCAAGTGACAGGAGACAGCAGTTGTCAACTATGGTTACAAACTACTTTTCCCATATTGAGGTTCTCAGTCAAAGGTCAGTCCCCTTTGATTATTGGGCCTCAAAACTGGACACATGGCCTGAATTGGCACAATATGCCTTACAGGAGCTCGCTTGCCCTGCTGGTAGTGTGCTATCTGAAAGAGTCTTCAGTGCTGCTGGATCAATCCTGACAGAAAAAAGGACCCGTCTGTTGACCCAAAATGTTGATGATCTAACCTTCATTAAAATGAACCATGCATGGGTTTCAAAAGATTTTGCCCCACCCTCCCGATAACACATAGGTTGCCAGAAAAAAAGGCTCACTTTTGTCCTCCTCTGACTTCTTCAATTCCTCCATTTGCAGCAGCTGAAAGTCCAGCCTACACATCAACATATGCCATTTTTTAAACCACCCGAAATGGGCTGCCCCCCACCCCAGGCCCGGGGTCAACACCTGCCGCACCCGGTCAAGTGCTGTTGCCCTGAACAGGTGTGTGGCCCAACCGTTGGGCGACGGCAGTGGCACAGGGCCTCTCATAGTACAATAAAGTGTCTCTGACGGTGGGGGGCCCACTAGCTGTCAGACACATTGGTGTACTATGAGGGGCCCTGTGCCAGTACCAGGGCCCACGAGGGGGTCCCCCCTGCTTGCTCAGGGACACAGCACTTGTAATACTTACCTCTCCCTGCTCCACCGCTGTGTAGTCTTGCCAGTTAAATCTGTCACAGGGACGGCCACTACAAATTTGGTGTACTGATCGATGATGGTTAAGATGTAACTATGTCCTGTCCTGCTGGCCTCTACCTTCAGATTACCAAAGGCTACCATTTGTAAAGAACGTCAACTCCCAATAGGATGCAATGGTGCTTTATGATCACCTTTCACATTTTTCATAGTCACAGACGTGTGACATTCCTGCCACCATTTTTCAATGTGTCCTGTCATGGCAATCCAATAGAATCCCCTACGGCCTGTGGCTTGTGTGTTTTGCACTCCAAAGTGACCAGACAGATGATAGGCAATGAGGACCATGTTTACAGCTCTCCCTGTGATCACAATTTGATGGAGACGAGTTACAGTGATGGGATCGACGCAACTGCGATACAGCAACCCTTTCTTCACTAATTTGTGTTTTAGCTGTATCCACAGTTAAAGTTATTGAGGGTCAGCATCGCCTCTGCGAATTCTCCCGCGAGGTTTTCCCGTGATTACAAATTCAACAACATCTAAAATCATTCGACTTTATGTCTGTACTTTTATCCATCTACCTTCCTCTAGTGGAGAGTCTAGACTGGCAGACTGACACTGAAATATAAACGAAGATTTCAAAGTACTCCAACACTGTACACTGGTGTACGTTTCTAGTACATTTCCCTTTTTCTCATTTTTATATTCGGGTGTAATCCATACTGAGCCTGTGAGAGTTTGTGTCTTACTCTGTTAAAATATAAGATTTAAAATGACACCAACACTGTATGCTGCTGACCGATTGTAAAACATTACCCTTTTTCAAGTTTTTATATTCTTGTGTAATCCATACTGAGCCTGTGAACGTCTGTCTGTAACTCCAGAAATATATTTTTAGATTTAAGATTAACCCAACACTGTATACAGCTGTACGTTTGTGATACCTTACCCATTTACTGCTTTTTATATAGTGGTCTAATCCATACTGGGCCAGTGAGAGTCTGTTTCTGACTCTGGAAATATCTACTGAGATTTACAATTACCCCATCACTGTATGCAGCTGTACGCTTCTGATCCATTACCCTTTTACTGCTTTTTATATTGTGTAATCCATACTGACCCTGAGAGGGTCTGTGTCTGCCTCCTGAAAAAAATAAGGAGATTTATAATGTTTAAACAATTCTATATGTACCTTGTATCTGGTGATACAGTAACCTTTTAATACTTTTTATATTCGTGGTGTTAGGCATCGGGTTCCTGCCACTGCACAGCAGGAATCCAGAGCCTTGCACCCAGTGGTCTCCAATTCTTCTTCGGCTGCAGTGGAGACTGCTCAGCAGATTCGTCGGTCCTGGCGCTCTGCCCACGCCAACTCCGTGGGTTTGCTAGCTGCTGCCACCTCTGGCACAGCTATGACAATGCATGCTGATCAGCAGCGAGATTCTCCAGGGACTAAGTCCTCATGTCGGGCCACTGAGCATGCCCGTGGAGTGATCTCCCATTGGAGATCGAGGGTCACGTGCTCAGGTCCTGCTCGTGTTCGGATTGGCCCATCCGAGAAGCCAGGAAGGTCCCGGACGCCCGTGGCTATAAAAGGTTCGCATGGCCGCTCGCCCATGCGCTAGTATAAACTGAAATAGTTTGGAGTGTATGATGATGGATGCATGTATCTGGTGACTGACTCATTATGAAACCCCTTCCCTCTGATAATACGAATGTGGTTAGGGTTTAGAGTCCAAGTCAGCGCCTGTCAGTGGCTAGTCTATAGGCCACAGTGCATGCCAGCCATCTGCACACTAGCGTCCGATGGTGTCGCCCACTGCAGGGCACTATCGAACCGCAGCAAGTGACAGCCACGCCGGTGCAACGCCTTGAGCAACCTGTGCGCTTACCTGGCCCAACCCAGGGCGATTAGTGGCGTTCACCTGAGTGGCACTGTGCACACTTGCACACGTGATTTAACCCTTGCTGGCATCGCAGTCACGGTGCCGAGCTCTAGCGGTCTAGAGGGGCTTCAGTCCTGCGGTCTAAGGGCTGAGTTCTGTGACTATACACTAGCGCTCACACTGCCGAGCTCTGTGAGCAATAACAGGCTGCGGCATTTATTATTTGGTGGTTGTGCGGCTCTGAGAGATAAGGGTCCGCCTCTGTACACATTGGGTGAGGTTAACCCCATGTGTCCCATTATTATACCGCCATATAGCGTCCGCCATTACCGAGCAGCAGTTAACACCTTTGCACGGTGGACCCTGGGCTGCGAACGCACCAAAAATACCATCTTTATTATTTGGTGAGTTCCGCCAGCCCGTAACATTTGGCTAATGCATACTGGGACTGAGATCATCTGTGTCTGCCTCATGAAATGTCTACGGAGATTTAGAATGATTAAACTATACTATATATACCTTGTATCTGGTCATACTGTACCCATTTTCAACTTGTTACATTATTGTCAAATCCATACTGAGCGTTTGAGCATATGTGTCTGCCTCCTGAAATACATATGGAAATTATTTTGCATTTTAAGTAGACTATATATACCTTGTATCTGTTGATCCAGTACCCTTTGTGCCCGAAATTCATCCTCCACCCACCACTCAAAGTGCATCACTGACACCTGGAACATTGGCACACATATGTGATTATTTCTTGCGGATCTTCTTTTTATATTATGGTGTCATCCATACTGAGCCTGTGAGAGGCTGTGTGTTACTCTTGAAATATATATGTAGATCGCCAAATGACCCAACACTGTATACAGCAGTACACTTGGGATCCATTCCCCCTTTACTGCTTTTTATATTGTTGTGTAATCCATACTGGGCCTTAGAACATCTGTGTCTGCCTCCTGAAATAAATACAGCGATTTTGAATGTTGAAACTATACTATATATACCTCTGATCTGGTGATGATACTGTACCCTTTTCTACTTTTTAGTTTGTTGTCAAATCCATACTGGCTATGACAGCGTCTGTGTCTGGCTCCTCAAATATATACGTAGATTTATAATGTTGAAACTATTCAATATATCCCTGTTATCTGGTGTTAAAATGAAACGCCACGCAGGGCCGGGGGTTACTCAGGGCCCGGTGCCTTTCAGGCTCTTTTAAGGGGGAAGTATGTCACGGTGGTGATAGGGACCCGGTCCGTGGCCCTGGGTGTCCAGTAAAGAAGATGACAGTTCAGATGAGGGGGAAGATGGCATGATAATTAATTTGGAAAAGGGGGATCGTGACGCCACCCATGGTACTCGGCTAGGGTAGCCGACGCTGCAATGCAGATCTTCTGTGCCGGTGATTAAGCAGACAAGATGATGAAGCTCTCCACGGGCAGAGCTGTATCCCAGGGCAGTTGAGATGGTGTTTGTGAGCCGTTGACGGTGATGGTGAGTGTAGCGTGTGTAGCAGGCGAGTTGTAAAAGCCACCAAGAATGCAGGTGGGTGCAGTTTCTGAGTTTTCCTCAAAAGTATTGTGCACAAGATGACCCAATTGGTACTGTGTCATCCGAGGGAGGGGTCCGGCAAACTCAAAGGTAGATCAGGAACACCTGTTCAAGACTCCTCCTTGTGTATCCTTTCAAGGCCATGTCTCTGCGCTGATCTCTCCCTTCCTTCCTGCTGTGGGCCTTCACAAACAGTGTCCCAAGCCAACAGCCACGGATCACACCGGGCGACGTGGGTCAGGCTCCGGGGTCCTTTATTCCAACTGCTGCCTTTTTGAGTATTGAATGCGGCTGCAACTGAGGCACTTAAACTTACCTCAGCCTCCGTCTTTCTAGCTGAGCCCTGTATTTGTCCAGTACCTTCAGGAGCCACCTTCCCCAACAAGGCCTGGTCCTTCATTCTCCAGAAACGGTCTTCACAGGTGGCTTATTGCACTTCCCGTGCCCCAAGGACCCCTTACTTCCAGTCTAGGAGCTTGGACAAGATTTTTCTCTCTTCTCTGACCCTCAGCCCTCTCACAGCAATCCTGCACTTACTATGTCCTGTCACCGACTGACAACGCTCTAGAAAGATCCAATTGCAACTTTGAAACTCAAAGAAAATGAAGACTTCCTAGACAGAACAGAAGCATCTCTACTGGTCACAGAAGATGAAGAAAGTGTCAGAGAAACTCCAAAAGCAGACGAGTGGAAGCATGGGACCAAAAGAAGCAAGAAAACCATAGAGACATCACCAACCACACAACTGACAAACCGATACCAAGGCCTTGCGGAGGATGACGATGGTACACCTAAGGATGAGGCACAACCAGCAAGTGAAGAAGAAAAGGGCACACAGCAACACCCAGAAGTGACAACAAAAAGTACAGCCAAGAAGCGAAGAAGAGTGGTTGTAGTGGGAGACTCACTACTGAGAGGCACAGAAGCAGCCATCTGCAGACCGGATATAACCACAAGAGAAGTATGCTGCCTCCCAGGTGCGAAGATCAAGGATGTGACCAATAGGATACCAAAGCTCATCAGTTCCAAGGACGTCCACCCATTTCTTCTGATACATGTTGGCACCAATGACATGGCAAGGAATGACCTAGAATGACCTACCGACAATCTGCAAGGACTTTGAAGAGTTGGGGAAGAAAGTAAAGGAACTGGATGCACAAGTAGTTTTTTCTTCTATCCTTCCAGTAGACAGGCATGGCACCAGGAGATGGAACAGGATCCTTTTTGCGAACAATTGGCTAAGACGATGGTGCAGACAACAAGGATTCGAATTCCTGGACCACGGTGTGAATTACCTGTACGATGGACTCCTCACCAGAGACGGACTACACCTCAACAAACCTGGGAAACACACATTCGCCAGAAGACTCGCTACACTCATCAGGAGAGAGTTAAACTAGAAGAAGAGGGAATGGGAAGAAAAACGTTAGACATGAACATGAAACCAGATATTATACTGATGAATGATATGAGGTGTGGCAAAGAAGATCCAAGACAACATACTCAGAAGGGAGGTAAGAAAATTTCTAAAACAATCAACAGGGAGGAGATTGGAACAAAGCAAAATTCACTAAAATGCATGCTCGCAAACGCCAGAAGCCTGACAAACAAGATGGAAGAACTAGAAGCAGAAATATCTACAGGTAACTATGACATAGTGGGAATAACCGAGACATGGTTAGATGAAAGCTATGACAGGGCAGTTAACTTACAGGGTTACAGTCTGTTTAGAAAGGATCGTAAAAATCGGAGTGGAGGAGGGGTTTGTCTTTATGTAAAGTCTTGTCTAAAGTCCACTTTAAGGGAAGATATTAGTGAAGGGAATGAGGATGTCGAGTCCATATGGGTCGAAATACATGGAGGGAAAAATAGTAACAAAATTCTCTTTGGGGTCTGTTACAAACCCCCCAATATAACAGAAATCATGGAAAGTTTACTACTAAGGCAGATAGATGAAGCTGCAACCCATAATGAGGTCCTTGTTATGGGGGACTTTAACTACCCGGATATTAACTGGGAAACAGAGACCTGCGAAACCCATAAAGGCAACAGGTTTCTGCTAATAGCCAATAATAATTATCTTTCACAATTGGTGCAGAATCCAACCAGAGGAGCAGCACTTTTAGACCTAATATTATCTAACGGACCTGACAAAATAACAAATCTGCAGGTTGTTGGGCATATAGGAAATAGTGACCACAATATTGTACAGTTTCACTTGTCTTTTGCTAGGGGGACATGTCAGGGAGTCACAAAAACACTGAACTTTAGTAAGGCAAAGTTTGACCAGCTTAGAGATGCCCTTAATCTGGTTGACTGGGACAATGTCCTCAGAAATAAGAATACAGAAAATAAATGGGAAATGTTTAAGAACATCCTTAATAGGCACTGTAAGTGGTTTATACCTTGTGGGAATAAAAGGACAAGAAATAGGAAAAACCCAATGTGGCTAAACAAAAAGGTAAGAGTGGCAATTAATAGTAAAAAGAAAGCATTTAAACTACTAAAGCAGGATGGCACCGTTGAAGGAGAAAAATTCTTTATCTAAAAAAATAATTAAAGCTGCCAAAAAGGAAACAGAGAAGCACATTGCTAAGGAGAGTAAAACTAATCCCAAGCTGTTCTTCAACTATATCAATAGTAAAAGAATCAAAAGTGAAAGTGTAGGCCCATTAAAAAATTGAGGAAAGAATGGTTGTAGATGATGAGGAAAAAGCTAATATATTAAACACCTTCTTCTCCACGGTATTCACAGTGGAAAATGAAATGCTAGGTGAAATGCCGAGAGACAAAGAAAACCCTATATTAAGGGTCACCAATCTAACCCAAGAAGAGGTGCAAAACCGGCTAAATAAGATTAAAATAGATAAATTTCCGGGTCCGGATGGCATACACCCACGAGTACTAAGAGAACTAAGTAATGTAATAGACAAACCATTATTTCTTATATTTAAAGGCTCTATAGCGACGGGGTCTGTTGCACAGGACTGGCGCATAGCAAATGTGGTACCAATATTCAAATAGGGCTCTAAAAGTGAACCTGGAAATTATAGGCCAGTAAGTCTAACCTCTATTGTTGGTAAAATATTTGAAGGGTTTCTGAGGGATGTTATTCTGGATTATCTCAATGAGAATAACGGTTTAATGCCATATCAGCATGGGTTTATGAGGAATCGCTCCTGTCAAACCAATCTAATCAGTTTTTAAGAAGAGGTAAGCTATAGACTGGACCAAGGTGAGTCATTGGATGTGGTATATCTTGATTTTTCCAAAGCGTTTGATACCGTGCCACATAAGAGGTTGGTACACAAAATGAGAATGCTGGGTCTGGGGGAAAATGTGTGTAAATGGGTAAGTAACTGGCTTAGTGATAGAAAGCAGAGGGTAGTTATAAATGGTATATTCTCTAACTGGGTCGCTGTGACCAGTGGGGTACCGCAGGGGTCAGTGTTGGGACCTATTCTCTTCAACATACTTATTAACGATCTGGTAGAAGGTTTGCACAGTAAAATATCGATATTTGCAGATGATACAAAACTATGTAAAGCAGTCAATACAAGAGAAGATAGTATTCTGCTACAGATGGATCTGGATATGTTGGGAACTTGGGCCGAAAGGTGGCAGATGCAGTTTAACAATGATAAATGTAAGGTTATACACATGGGAAGAAGGAATCAATATCACCATTACCCACTGAACGGTAAACCACTGGTTAAATCTGACATGGAGAAGGACTTGGGGATCCTAGTTAATGATAAACTTACCTGGAGCAGCCAGTGCCAGGCAGCGGCTGCCAAGGCAAACAGGATCATGGGGTGCATTAAAAGAGGTCTGGATACACATGATGAGAGCATTATACTGCCTCTGTACAAATCTCTGGTTAGACCGCACATGGAGTACTGTGTACAGTTTTGGGCACCGGTGCTCAGGAAGGATATAAAGGAACTAGAGCGGGTACAAAGGAGGGCAACAAAATTAATAAAGGGGATGGGGGAACTACAATACCCAGAGAGATTAGCAAAATTAGGATTATTTAGTCTAGAAAAAAAAGACGACTGAGGGGCGATCTAATAACTATGTATAAGTATATAAGGGGACAATACAAATATCTCTCCGAGGATCTGTTTATACCAAGGAAGGTGACGGTCACAAGGGGGCATTCTCTGCGTCTGGAGGAGAAAAGGTTTTTCCACCAACATAGAAGAGGATTCTTTACTGTTAGGGCAGTGAGAATCTGGAATTCCCTGCCTGAGGAGGTGGTGATGGCGATCTCAGTCGAAGGGTTCAAGAGAGGCCTGGATGTCTTTCTGGAGCGTAACAATATTGTATCTTACAGTTATTGTTAGGTTCTTTAGAAAGACGTAGATCTGGGGATTTATACTGACAGAATTTTATAGGCTGAACTGGATGGGCTAATGTCTTTTTTCGGCCTTACTATGTTACTTTGTTACCTCAGACTAGCTCCACCCATCAACTGTCAGCTTGCTCTCCCTGATTGGATGCCCACAATCACTCCACTACCTAAGCTCCTCCCACTGTACCTACCTTCCACACTAAGCCCCAACACCCTTTCCTAGTCAGTCTGGGATGAGGCTATCCTCCCAGCGGGTACACCCAGAAAGCACTGACTAACATGTGTGTGTGTTGAGTGCAGGGTTAGGAGTCCTGAGTGGTGATCCCTCCTTACCTGAGGGTGGGATACCACACCTTTGGATGAGGTGCAGTTCCTCTGTGGCGACCGTACCCTCAGGGGCGCCATAGTACCCTTTCTCAACTTTCTATATTGTTGTAGGATCCATACTCGGCCTGAGAGCGTCTATATTTGCCTCCTGAAATGTATACGGAGATTCAGTATGTTTAAACTATACTATATATACCTTGTATCTAGTGATACTGTACCCTTCTGCAAATTTTTACATTATTGTCTTATCCATACTGAGCCTGTGACCATCTGTGTCTGACTCATGAAATATATACGGAGATTTACAATTATCCCTAGACTGTATAGAGCTGTCCACTTCTGAAACAGTACCATATATCTGCTGGTATTTTTAGTCCATTTTCACAAAAATTATTACATATGGTGGAAGAGGCCGCGGACGTGGGTGTGGGGGGGCCAGCTGGTACTGATGGTGGTGGTGGTGCATCTGCTGGTATTGCCAAAAGCACAATAGCAGCTAAGGCAGGAGGTGTTGAGCCTGCTGGCACAAGAAGGCCTTTAAGGCTCCCTTTTCTGGGGGTAGGTAAACTGCTTTTAAAGCCGGAGCATCAGGAACTGGTTTTGCCTTACATTGCCGAAAAAGCCTCCAGCTCTATCGCCTCCTCTTCTGAAGTTTAAAGAAATGCAAGCTCTTAGTCGTCAGTGCAGGCTTCTGGTCAGGAACCACCCATTTCCTTGTCTCCTTCACCCCCACTAAAAGTGAAGGATGCAGCAGCCCACACTTCAGATTACTCCATGGAGCTCTTTTCACAGGCTATGCCTGTGTTATCAAGTGAAATTCTGAATTCCCCAGTCCAACATGAATTGGAGATGGAGTGCACTGATGCACAGCCACTGCTAGATGATTCTGCTGGTACATTGACCCACAGCACTACATTCCCCTCGCACTCTACAGAGCCAGAATGTGACACTGATGAAACTCAGGTGCCCCTTCCCGCATACTATACCACCTTACACAGTGACACTGAGGAAAGTGCCGGTTCCCTGAGCAGGTAGGGGGTCCTACTCGTGGGCAACGGCAGTGGCACAGGGCCCTTCATAGTACGCAAAAGTGTCTCTGCTGGTGGGAGGGCCCACTCGCCGTCAGACATACCGTCGTACTATGAGCGGCCCTGTGCCAGTGCCGTCGCCCACGAGTGGGCCCCCCATGCTTGCTCAGGGCCACAGCCCTTGCAATACTTACCTCTCCCTGCTCCACCGCCGTGACGTCATCCACCTTTCCTGACAGTGACATTCAGGTTACAGAGCGCGATGACATTATGTCTGTATGCCCTCTACCGTAACAGTACAAGTGCAGAGAGCTGTAAAATGGCAATGCTGAGGAGTCCAGAGTAGAGCAGTGCCCAGCGAGGAGAGGTATTTAATTTTTTTATATGTTGGGAGCATTTTTTGAGGAGCAATATACACTGGAGAATGATATATGGGGCCCATCATACACTGGAGCATCATCCATTTGGCCCATCATATACTAGAGCATTCCAAATGGGGGACATCAGACACTGGAGCGGCATTTATGTGGCCCATTATACACTGAAGCATTAGAAATGAAGCCCATTATATATGGAGCATTATTTGGGCCCATAACACACTGGAGCATTGTCCATGGGGACCAACATATACTGGAGCATTCCAAATGGGAGACATCAGACACTGGAGCAGCATTTACGGGACCCATTATACACTGGAGCATTAGAAATGGGACCCATTATATATGGAGCATTATTTGGGCCCATAACACACTGGAGCATCGTCCATGGGGACCAACATATACTGTAGCATTATATGGAGCTCATCATATACTGTGTGGAACATTATATGGGACCAATTATTCTGTATGGAGAAATATATGGGGCTCATTATTCTGTATGGCGCACTAGGTTGTGGCCATAATACTGTATGGAGTAATATACTGTCCATTTTTTGAGCTATTGTAGAATTTAAAATAGATATCAGTCATGTCATGTAAGCAGTGAAGTATTTTTCATTGTACTATACCTATATTTCTGTGCCGTATCGGAGCATTATGAATTGTGGTATGTGTTAAAAGGGCGGACTGACACTCTTTGGCCCAGGGCACACAAAAACCTGGCGCCAGCCCTACCCCCCCCACAACTTTAGCCAAATAACCCCCAGTTTTCAATGCGCAACTATTATTATAAAGTAAATCAAGGTTGCCAAGCTTAAGTAATAAGAATTGATGTCGTTGGCATTGAAATGGGCACTGTAGGTGTGTTTACTGTCCTCCACTCCCAGCTGACTTTGCTTCCCCATTGACTTGAATTGGGTTTCGTGTTTCAGTCGGACCCCGACTTTTCCCTATAGTCGGCCGAATTCGTTCGACCCGACTTTTTAGAAAATCGGGTTTCATGAAACCCGACTCTACCCGAAAAAAGGAAAAGTCGCTCATCTCTAACTGCCAATTTGTGTAGTCATCTTAAACACTGTAAAGAAAAATGCATTATATGGCTTTTTCCAATTCCCATGTTTCGGGAACAGCCATATTTTCTTTAAAATTTGAAACTTTTTAATTCTCTTGTAAGCTGTGAAAATGGACAGAAAAATGAGCAAGGTTATGTGGGAAGGGAAGTGCCACCTTAGGTCCCAAAGAATTACTCTAATTTGTCCTAGAAATATGTATAAATTGTACTGCAAATCGAAACTGATTATTACAATAGTTAATTTTAATTTCTGGAGCACAAACCTTCTATGATGAACCAAGTTTATTACATGCTTAGGTACAAGATGGTGTGTAAAATGTGTTTTCTTGTAATGCCTTTCTGAGAAGAAAGAGACGTTAAAATGGGGTTAAATCCATTACTGAACTGCTCAAGACTTCAACTTTGAAATAAATAATCATTCATAAAATCAATACGCTATTAAGCCATCATTACACTGGTGGGGAATTGAACTGCCAGCCTTTACATTAGAGTAAAATTTTCTAATAAGCTCTATTTTCTGTTGTATGCCAGACAGATAGGGAATGAGAAACTGCAGCAAAAAATAGGAGTTTATTTTATATCATAGTTAAGAAGGTTAGAAGTTAAAGTGAACCTGTCAGCAGTTTTGGACGATATAAGATACGGCCATCACCTTTCAGGGCATATATACAGCATTCTATAATGCAGTATATAAGCCCCCAACCTGGAAGAACTGAAAAATAAGTTTATTATACTCACCCGGGGGGGGGGATTCGGTCCGATGGGTGTCGCTGGTCCAGGTCCAGCACCTCCTATCTTCTTATGATCACCGCCCTCCTGCTTGTTTCTCGTTGATGATGCAACACTGCATCATCCACACAGGCTTCCCAGCATCGTGCTCCTGCACAGGCATACTTTGACCTGCCCTGTTGAGGGTAGAGCAAAGTACTGCAATGTGCAGGTGTCGGGGCTCTTTGACCTTTTCCAGTACCTGCGCACTGCAGTACTTTTCTCTGCCCTCAACAGGGCAGATGAAGTGTTGTAATGATCATAAAACTGAGAATACAGCAGAAAGGTGAAGATGTTCAAGAAGTTGGCCCTAATAGTTTATTTTTATGTGTGGCTTTCTTTTTTTATCTCTTATAATATGCAATCTTGTGTCTGGCTTCTTCTTTTAATAGAAAAGAGGTGATTTTATAAAAACTTAAAGCTTACCTGTATACTCTACGCATCTCCCATAGATACCGTAATAATCCCTTTTCACTGGCAGTAGTTCTATTCTGTTCGGATATTTGTGCATGGCTCATGGTAGATACATGCTCTAAGGACTAGCTGAAGATCACTGACAGCCAATATAGCCAGCTTTTCAACTTTTACACTTAGATTTTCCAGACTCCAAACTCTGTTTTCAGGAATTGAGGCCATTGGTCAACATCAAATTTTCATACATTGGTTCATTTCCAGGAATTGAGGCCATTGGTCAACATCAAATTTTCATACATCGGTTCATTTCCAGAAATGCATTTATGGCAACTAAAAAACAGAATGTTTATAGCCAGTTTCCAATTTGAGCTATTTGCATAGGTATATATGAGACACTTAGCGCAAGTCCAGAGGCATGGCGCTCAGACCAGGTGTTCAAGTCCGAAATCAACCTTGCAACATACACTCTATGACCTGATTCCATTGGTAACAATGCCACTTAGTTAACAATTTAGCCTTGTGACATAATGCTCTATCAGACTGGAAAAAGCACTGTTCACCACCAAATTGCTCCTAGATAGTTGGGAGATGCTGCTATTGGAGGATGTTCAGATAACAAACTTTACGGCAGTGTTCTTAGACAATATTGTGAGTGAGTCCAGCCCGCTGGATGAAAAGCCTCCACACACAAATGGTCTCAGGATGCTTTAGTATTGGTAAGACACAGGACACGTGGTTCTCTGCAGCTCAATACCTGTATTTTCTGCAGAATGTCAGTCTGTCCTTCGTTTTTTTCTTGGAGAGAAGTAACTTCTTTTCTGCCCTTCTTCACACCAGGGCAGCCTTCAAAAGCTTTCGACTCACTGAGCATACAGATGAACTTACACCTGCCGGCTGAAATGCCTGAGCGAGCTCTTCATTGGTATTGAACTGATCCCATATCTGAATCCTTTTAAGTCTTGGCACTTGCAGGGCTTTCATGGATATCGTGAAGTCTTCTTCACAGCAATTGAACATCTCTCTTTGAAGCTCTTGATGATCTTATAAATGGATGATTTAGAGGCAATCTTAAAAGCAGCAATGTCCTTGCCTGTAAAGTCCTTTGGATGCAAAGCAATGATGACTGAATGTGTTTTTATGAGGATAACTATGGTTAACAGAAAACCCTGATTTCAAGCACCAACCCCCTTTCAAAGAAACCTGTCTTATAATTTAATCAGCATGACAGAGTGCTATAAGCTGACTTGTCCTCGTTAAGTTTCTCTTGAGCTAATGAGAAGATCACTGAAATTATGTAAGCAGGTCAATTTATGACTTGGTTGAAAATCGGTGGAAATTTTATTTTTGTGATTAAGTTAATTTTAATTCCAATGAATACCTGCATTTTTTTGCAGTTCATATGATCACTCTTCATAACTATCTAGAGTTAAGGCAAATTGTCACTATAAAAACTGAAGCAGCAAACTTTGTGAACACCAACATTTGCGGAAGTCTCAAAACTTTTGGCCACAATTGTACAAACACAGCATCACTGCCACTTATTTAGGAAACTGCATTTGCCAAGAAGTCAGGTAAAGTCATTTCCATATAAAGAATGAAGGTTACTGGCATGAAAACGCATTTGCATTCACTTTTTAAGGGGGTTTTACACTAAGCGATATCGCTAGCAATATCGCTAAAACGTCACCGGTTTTGTGACGTTATAGCGATATTGCTAGCGATATCGCTATGTGTGATACTTACCAGCGACCGGCTCCCCCGCTGTCCATCGCTGATCGCGCGAGAATGTCCGGCTCCATTTCTCGTCGGGCGCTTCCTGCTGAGACTTCCTGCTGTGACGACGAGCGACGCGTGGAGGCGGGCGGGAGGACGCAGGATCGCTGTGTGTGAATGGTAAGTATCGTGCGCTGCGTCGCTGCTGCATCGCTGTGAGATCTTTCTGTATGAAAGCTCACTAGCGATCATTTAGCGATGCACCAGCGATCCTGACCGGGTCGGATCGCTGGTTGGATCGCTGGTGCATCGCTAAATGTAAAAGGGCCTTTAGTCAGTTGTACAATAATCTTTTCTAGTCAAAATGCTAATGACAGAAGATTAGAGATTAGCAGGTAGAAAAATTTTCAACAGTGAATTTTTTCAAGCTATACTTGACATTTCGTCTGACTTTAGGGTATGATATAATCCACCTAAAATTTTGTCAAATATATCATTCCATACAACATTTTGCATGTATGCAATTCCCGAGTTGTACAGAGCCACAACACATTACACATAGTGTTCTGTATAACCATTCTTTTCATTCACATACCTCGGATTTCATATTGTGTTACTTGCTACTCATTACTCCAGAACCTTCACTTTGTTCTGCTGTAGCCAATGACAGGTCGACTTGGCCTTGTGTTTTGAGTCATTGTCATGGAACTTCCAAGTACGTCCCATGCACAGCTTCCGGGCTGAGGATTGCAAATTTGCCTCCAGTATTTGCTGATAACCTGCTGCATTCATCTTTCCTTCAACTTTGACCAAGTTTCCTGTGCCTTTGTAGCTCACACATCCCAAAAACATCAGCAATCCACCTCCATGCTTTACGGTACGAATGGTGTTCCTTTCATCATAGGCCTTGTTGACCGCTGTCCAAATGTAACGTTTATGGTTGTGACCAAAAAGTTTAATTTTGGTCTCATCACTCCAAATTACCTTGTTCCAGAAGTTTTGATGCTAGTCTTTGTGCTGTTTTGCGTATTGTAGGTGAGATACTGACTTGACCATGCCGCCCATTTTAATTCAAGTGCCTCTTTATTGTGCATCTTGAAACAGCCATACCGCTAGTTTTCAGAGAGTCCAGTATTTTAGCTGATGTTATTTGTGGGTTTATGTACACTACCATTCAAAAGTTATGGGTCACTTAGAAATTTCTTTATTTTTGAAAGAAAAGCACAGTTTTTTCCAATAAAGCTAAGATTAAATTATTCAGAAATACACTCTATACAAAGTTAATGTGGTAAATGACTATTCTAGCTGCAAATGTCTGGTTTGTAATGCAATATCTTCACAGGTGTATAGAGGCCCATTTCCAACAACCATCACTCCAGTGTTCTTATGGTACTTTGTGTTTGCTAACTGTGTAAGAAGGCTAATGGATGGTTAGCATACCCTTGAAAACCCTTGAACAAGTATGTTAGCACAGCTGAAAACAGTTTGGTTGATTAGAGAAGCTATAAACCTGACCTTCCTTTGAGCTAGGTGAGAATCTGGAGCATTACATTTGTTGGTTCCATTAAACTCTCAAAATGGCCAGAAAAACAGATCTTTCATGTGAAACTCGACAGCCTATTCTTGTTCTTAGAAATGGAGGCTATTCCATGCGAGAAATTGCCAAGAAACTGAAGTGGATAGCACAAACAGGCTCTAACCAGAGTAGAAAGAGAAGTGGGAGGCCCCGCTGCACAATTGAGCAACAAGACAAGTACATTAGAGTCTGTAGTTTGAGAAATCGACGCCTCACAGGTCCTCAACTGGCAGCTTCATGAAATAGTACGCACCAAACGCCAGTGTCAACGTTTACAGTGAAGAGGCGACTCCGGGATGTTGGCCTTCAGGGCAAAGTGGCAAGGAAAAAGCCATATCTGAGACTGGCTAATAAAAGGAAAAGATTAATATGGGCAAAAGAACACAGACATTGGACAGAGAAAGATTGGAAAAAATTGTTATGGACAGACAAATCCAAGTCTGATGTGTTTGGATCACACAGGAGAACATTTGTGAGACACAGAACCACTGAAAAGATGCTGGAAGAGTGCCTGACGCCATCTGTCAAGCATGGTGGAGGTAATGTGTTGGTCTGGGGTTGCTTTGGTGCTGGAAAAGTGGGAGATTTGTACAAGGTAAAAGGGATTTTGAATAAGAAAGGCTATCACTCCATTTTGCAACGCCATACCCTGTGGACAGCACTTGATAGGAACCAATTTCATCCTACAACAGGACAATGACCCAAATCACACCTCCAAATTATGCAATTACTATTTAGGGAAGAAGCAGGCAGCTGGTATTCTATCTGTAATGGAGTGGCCAGCACAGTCACCAGATCTCAACCCCATTGAGCTGTTGTGTGAGCAGCTTGACCATATGGTACGCAAAAAGTGCCCATCAAGCTAAACCAACTTGTGGGAAGGGCTTCTGAAAGCATGGGGTGAAATTTCTCCAGATTACCCCAGCAAATTAACTGCTAGAATGCCAAAGGTCTGCAATGCTGGAATTGCTGCAAAAGGAGCATTTTTTGACAAAAGCAAAGTCTGAAGGAGAAAATTATTATTTGAAATAAAAATCTTTTTTTTCAAACCTTGTCAATGTCTGGACTAGATTTTAAATCAATTTGGCAACTCATTTTATTAATAAAAGTAAGAGTTTTCATGGAAAACACAAAATTGTCTGGGTGACCCCAAACCTTTCAACGGTAGTGTATATATATAAATATACAGTACTGTATATACAATATATATATATATATATAAAATGTAAATATTCATGCTCACATAAGTTATTTAGCAGAATTAAGAATAATAGTTGTAATGGAAAGGTGTCAGCTGTTCTGAATACACAAAATAAATGCAGCATATGCTGCTCTCCACTACACTGCTGATTACAGAGAACTGTGGAGGGATTGTAGGATTACTACTCACTTGGTTGCTGTTAAGGTAGGCACAAGAAACGGTTTCATTAAAATGTCCAGGCTAGTTTATTAAGACTGCATGAACTGCTCAGGAAACCAAACAAAAAAACAGCCTTTTCCAGCACAAAATGAAAAAACAAGGTAAATCGTTATTACAGGATTATGGGTTTGCCCACTCTGGTTAGTGTCCAGTTCTTAAGGTCTTAGCACAGACCAATACACAGGAGATCCACACATCTCCAGACCCAGACACTGAATGAGAAAACTGTTCTCCATTTTCTCTCCCATACCACGCCCCCGGGTGGGATATATGAGCAGTCAGTCCCACCCATATTTGACTGCTCGTAAAACCCAGCCCTGGTACACCATATTAACTCTCTCAGCATTATACGTGCTAGAGCCTGCTTTCCCAGGCTTACTTCACCGAAGCTACCAACCTCAATGATACATATCTCCCCTCAAGGACATATCCGGCGGCCATCTTACCATATATATTCAATTGGGCAGTCCCTTTGAGACCCTTTTAAATACTACAAATATTCAGAATTATATTATAGTATGGTAATTTCTAACATACAAAAGTGTTGCAGCTCAAAATGGATATTTACATCCATCCTCTTCCCAAACATCTTCTACTTCATGAAAATAAGGAGATTTACTAATTCACTTCTAGGGACCAAGAAGTATGCAACACTAAAACACTGATAACACAGCAAAGCATAACAAGAGGTATTTTACCACTGTTTTTGAAGCAAGGCACTAAAAGCAGAAATGTAAGCAGAGATCAGGGAACCCTACATGAAAATTTGTTATATCTTCAGCTCATCCCTAGAGCTTGCTTAGTGTGCCAAGCACATAACTCTCATTGAGCCAATTACTGAAATACTACTCAAAAGTTAAATGTGAGCAATCAGCTATTTATTCAAAAATAGAAACTCACTTTTCTTTTCAAGAGCATCTAAAAAATCTGGTTCATACATTTTCTTTGTCAAAATAAAGAGAGCATATGGCTCCAATTCATCAAAACTGGTGATTTTCATAAGAGTAAAGGGGGCTTCACACATAGGGATATCGCTAGCAATATCACTAAAGCGTCACCGATTTTGTGATGCAGCAGCGATATTGCTAGTGATATCGCTATGTGTGATACTTACCTCCGACCGGCTCCCCCGCTGGCTATCGCTGATCGCGCGAGAACGTCCTGGACCGTTTCTCGTCGGCCGCTTCCTGCTGGGCTTTCTGCTGGTGCAGACAAGCGACGCGTGGACGCAGGCGGGAGGACATCTTCATCGCCGCGTCTGACAGGTAAGTAACGACCGCCGACCACTGCTACGTCGCAGTTGAGATCTGCCTGTTTGGCAGCTCACTAGCGACCATTTAGCGATGCACCAGCGATCCTGACTGAGTCGTACCGTGGTCAGGATCGCTGGTGCATCGCTAAATGTGACGGGACTCTAAGATGTGCTAAACTCAAAAAGAGGTACGTGCATCCTAATGAGTTTAATGCATCTTTTAACAGCCATGTACACCGCCACAAATGTTACTCTAATCAGGAACTGGAGTACATTTCTGTTGCAATTTATGACACTTTTGTGGCACACATTATGATGAATTTATTTTTTTTTTAAACTCTTTTTTATTGAAGGATTCCACAACATAGTATATCAAGCATAGAACATTACAATATAAGTCAGAGTTATTCATATGATGAATTTATTGGTTACGCTTAGCCACAACCCATGCAAATTCCACTCACTTTTTAAACATTTGCCAGACATGGAGGGAACTGGTGTAAAAGCAATAAAATTCACCAAATTTTTGCACAATTTTGAGTTGCCAACATTTTTCAACGCTGTGAACAGTTTTACTGCAGAATTTTGTGGCATTTTACTGTGAATTTTGTGTCCTTGCAAATTTTTGAGGAGGGCCATGTGAGACATAAGATCCAAACAACGTATTACGTTCCGATTCATGGGAACTTTGTGATTTCTGCATATTGAGAAAATGAAGAAGATGCAGCACTTTTGTTGATAGAAATAATCCTTTAATTTTACATTTTAGGGTTTAAAGATGTTCTAAGGTAAATTGATAATATAGTTATTATTGAAGGAAATACTAAAACTTTGATCTGTAGACTGGAGTCCAATCTGGGTCCTTTCATCTGTGTCCATTAGCCTGGCTTGTCCTCTGGTAAATAAAGTGGATTAACTTCCAAGATAACCTAGATAAAAAACACATAACTATGAAGACCTAACACTGTGTTTTTTCACAATAAAGAAAAGAAAATCTCTAGTAATCTTCAAACAGTTTCTAAGCACTAAAACAGAAATTTGAAATAAATTTTGTAATTTGTTAAATATTGATCTTTGGCATTCAATCTGTCAAACTAAGAAATAATAAACTGTAGCTTTTTACTATATTCCCTTAAAAAAACTGCCAGATTTTCCCCAAAAATTAGAATTGCAGGTAAAAAATTTACACAAACCTCAATATTCAAAAGCTTGTAATTACTCCGAAAACACATATGGGGAGAGGAGAGAGAGTAACCGACTAACTATAACAGATGTTACTCTTTAGGAGAGAGAGGGGACACTGCTGGTCATAAGGGCCTATACTATACAGAAGAGATATTTATCCAATGATTCTGGAGATGGAAAATGACTCTGGTGTACAAACTCCGCTCCGCTAGGAACTGATGATCTGTGATGACCCCGGTACTGATCACCATTGTACAAGGTATAATAATCTGATAGATATTGTAGCTGCAGGGCATTATGGGGAGTCCAACGCAAAATGACATTAGCCTGCGCTCTCATGCTTCAGCAGTGTGGGAAATGGTGCAGGATACATTTTTTTCTGCAATTTGAATCTCAAAGTGTTCAAATTTGTATAAAACCGCAAATTTTAGGAAATTCAACTCAAACTCAATCCTCCACGGATATATCTGCTCATCTCTATCGAAAAGGCTTTTGCTTCAATGTAAACAAATTTATACTTGAAGGGGCTCAGAGTGATTAAAATGAATAGAAAAAAGTCTGATCAATTTCCATGCATGTTCTATTCCATTGCTTTCCCAGCCGGCCACTGTTGGTCTATGCTTCCTGTTTGTCCTCAACACATCAAAAATGGTGCAAATATCTGCTCGGCCAATCACTTTTGCCACCATTAATTAGCCGAGAGTAGCTTCAAACTAGAGTACCTTCAACCCACAAGAGAGAATCATGCTTGGGACCCACAATGCAGCTATATAGAAATCCAAGACCACAAATGGTGGTCTAAAACAAGCTAATATTGTTATGTAATATTACACATGCTTATTGACAAATAAATCAATGACTAGGTGGCAAATCCATTGCATTTTACAGTACCAGAAGAGTGGATGATATTTTCTGAAATCTTATCAGCACGCTGCTGAGAGAACCTGAACAGTAAATTGATCAGTGCTGTGGATTTGACATCTGCAGTATATCAATTTATGCTGTTGATATCCACTGCAGATTTCACCCTTTGCAGGGCAAAATATGAAGTTGTTAGTAAATGAGCATCAATTGCACACTAGTAAACGCAATGATATACTGTGCGCACATTATCTGTGATTTGCTCTGGGATTGCCACTTTGGAAATTCCAAAACAAGCACATTACACGTCAACGCACGGATAAAGACTCTATTCAAATGTCAGTTTGGGTTATGTCAGTGTCCATCTTGTTTATGTTTAATATAATTTTTTAGAACAAAAGGCAAATTGTAGCATGCAGAACTTTTTCTTTCCCTACTAAAGAATTGACACTAAGTAAAAATGAGATGGACCCTATAATAATCCTTGGGGCCCCTATACTTTCATTTGTATTGGGTCAGTTTACATGAATACTGTTTGTCTGTTCCTAAAACAGGACAACAAATGAAACTGTCAAATGGACATGTGAACAGAGACTAATTGTGATGAGGGCTGACAGGGGTCCCTAAATCAGTTATGGCCTTATGGGAAAGATATTACCTCACTTTTCACCTCTATACACATTTTAGTGGAATCTTGTTTTTTATATCACCCTTAAGACCATAACTTTTTATGAGGTGTCTCATTCTTTAGGAAGGAGAAAGGGTGGTGGGAGAAGGGGCCCTCATATATCCCTAACTGGCTGAGTTACCTATCCCCCACTTATGCTATTACAACTAAAGGCCCCGTCACACACAGCGAGAACGCTAGCGAGATCGCTGATTTTGTGACATCACAGCGATCTTGCCAGCGACATCGATGTGTGTGACACTCATCAGCGACCGGCCCCCTCGCCGGGTATCGCTGATCGTGCAGGATCGTCCTGGGCCATTTTTTGATCGTTGGTCTCCCGCTGGTCAGCACACATCGCTGAGTGTGGCAGCGGGAGATGAACGATCAGCGACGCTGCACGCTGGTATCTAAGGTAAACAGCGGGTTTCTAAGAGCCGCACGGCTCTTGGATACCCGTTGTTTACCCTGGAAACCAGCGTGCACGCTGGTTTCCAGGGTAAACAGAGGGTATTCAAGAGCCGCGCGGCTCTTAGTTACCTGCTGTTTACCTTAGATACCAGCGTGCACGCTGGTTTCCAGGGTAAACAGCGGGTATCCAAGAGCCGCGCGGCTCTTAAGGCCCCGTCTCACTAAGCAATCTCGGTAGTGAGATCGCTGCTGAGTCACAACTTTTGTGACGTAACAGCGATCTCACCAGCGAGATCGCTGTGTGTGACAGCGATCAGCGAGCGGCCCCCCTGCCGGTATCACTGATCGCTGCAAGAAACCTCTGGACATTTCTTTGGTCGCTGGTCTCCCGCTGGCCAGCACGCATCGCTGTGTGTGACAGCGGGAGACCAGCGATCAGGTGTAAAAAATAATAAAAAATATAGTTATTCTCACCTTCCGACGTCCCGTTCAGCCATCCCGCCTCTCTCCACGCTCCGGTCCCAGTGATCCTTTGCACGAATGACCGCGAGACTTTGTTATCCCGCGAGACCGTGACATCTCGCGGTCATTCATGCAAAGGATCACTGGGACCGGAGCGTGGAGAGAGGCGGGATGACTGAACGCGACGTCGGAAGGTGAGAATAAACTATATTTTTTATTTTGATTCTATTTTTTACAGGATGGCCAGCGATGCCGGGCGCTCGGCATCGCTGTGCTGATCGCTGGTGAAGCTGTCTGTGTGACAGCTCACCAGCGATCACATAGCGACTTACTAGCGATCCTGACACCTTGATATCGGTGTCGGGATCGCTGGTAAGTCGCTTAGTGAGACGGGGCCTTTAGAAACGCGCTGTTTACCTTAGATACCAGCTTGCTCACTGGTCCTGATCGCTGGAGGGGCTGTCTATGTGACAGCTCACCAGCGATCAGCCTAACGATGTCCCAGCGATCCCATCCATGTCGGATCATTGGTGGGATCGCTGGGACATTGTTATGTGTAACGGGGCCTTAACTGACTGATGGCCCCCCCCTACCACTTTATCATTCCTAAGTGATTCAGGGCCATTTCCCACCTCATATTTACTGACTGTTCAGGGGTTGGGTAGTTAAAAGTGATAATGGTCCAGCGACCCGGTGGGAGATACCTATCTCCTTCTTATCCTCATATTGTGACTATGACAATGCACAAAGGATGGGACTTTACCAGTGACAAGAGCTGGTTAGTCCAAACAATCAGTGCTTGGCCTAACAACAGTTGCTCTGCTCTCAATGGGGTTGTTCAATCCGGGAACAGTGGTAATAGACAGACAGCTGATCACAAGAAAATTCTCTTTAGTGTATAAAATCATCTGTAACACACAAAAAACATAGATTTCCTTGTTCTTTCTGCATTTTACTGTTTAATGTGTAGAAAAAGCTACTATTTTTCGTCATATGAGAATAACAGATGCCACAAGGATTGCAAAAACTGAAACACTGACCAAAAATGGGTCCAGCACTCTGAAAGACGGCAGACCATTTTTCATGCATAAGAAAAACAAGCTGACGTGAAACTGGCCTTAGTTGCAGTTTCTTATGCCATGAATGCAAGTGTCAAATTCAAGACAATATTTCACATTAACATATAATTGCATTTATTCTTTCATCTAATGGTCTAGAATTATACTGTACATATTTACTGTATATTAATATTTTTGCTAAAAATGGGCTAAATCTTTGTGCTTATCCCTACTGCCTGGCCTTGGTAAAACCTCACTACTTCTTAATGCCTGAAAAGAAATAGTACAGGAATAGTTTAGTTTCTGCTCCATGAAAATGTTTTGCAAGTGGAACATTAAAATGCATCTCATCTATTAATAAAAGATAGAGATGAGCGACTTTGCCTTTTTTCGGGTCGAGTCGGGTTTCACGAAACCCGACTTTCGCAACAGTCGGGTCGAACGAAATCGGCCGATTATTATGAAAAGTCGAAGTCCGACTGAAACACGAAACCCAATGTAAGTCAATGGGGAAGAAAAGTCGGCAGTGAGTGGAGGACAGGAAACACACCTAGAGTGCCCATTTTAATGCCAAAAACATCAATTCTTATTCCTTAAGCTTGTCAACCTGAATTTACTTTATAATAATAGTTAGGCATTGAAAATTGGGGGTTATTTGGCTAAAGTTGTGGGGGGGTAGTGCTGGCTCCAGATTTTCGTGGGCCCAGGGCCAAACACTGTCACTGGGTTCCTTTAACACATGACACAATTCATGATCCTTTGATACGGCAGAGAAATAGCGGTACAGTACAATGAAAAATACTTCAATTCTTACATCACATGACTGATATCCATTTTAAATTCTCCAATAGCTCTAAAAACAGACAGTATATTCCTCCATACAGTATTATGGCCACCGCATAGTGCGCCATACAGAGTAATGAGGCCCATATATTTCTCCATACAGAATCATTGGTCCCATATAATGTTCGATACAGCACATGATGAGCTCCACATAATGCTACAGTATATGTTGTTCACCATGGATGAAGCTCCAGTGTCTTTTGGGCCAAAATAATGCTCCATATATAATGGGCCCCATTTCTAATGCTCCAGTGTATAATGGGCCCTGTAAATGCTGCTCCAGTGACTGATGTCCACCTTTGGAATGCTCCAGTGTACGTATGGTGGGCCCCAGATATCATTCTCCAGAGTATCGTGCTCCCCAAAAATTGCTCCTAACCTTTAAAGCAATTAAATAAGTCTCCTCGCTAAGGAATCCCTGTACTCTGGACTCCTTGTCATCCCCATCTTCCATCTCTCTGCACTTGGACTGTTTAGGCAGAGGGCGTACAGACGTGATGTCATCGCGCTCTTTGACCAGAATGTCACTGTCAGGAAAATTGTTTGGTTTCCGGGGGCAGTATGGTTGCAAAGCTGAACCTTAAAGGAATGTCCAGAAGGGCACGACCAGGAGTGGAGCCTGCGGCTTAATTGGACTCAACACGGGCAACCTCAACCATGCCATCCACAAAAAAGCTGCACAGATTGCAAGCTTAATTCTGTTAACGAACGAGACTCAGGCATGCCCCCGCGGTCCGCGTCCAGCTTACTAGAGGGACACGCGAGGCTCTGGCACGCGAGATCGGCCAATAACAGGTCTGTCATGCCCTTACATGTCCGGGGCTGCACGCATGCTACAATGAAAGGACCAGCATGTATCGCTTACAGGTGCGGATAACACGCTGAACCCTGTTAGTGATGGGGATCTGGGATTACAATTCTTCCCCGCGAACAAGCATTTCCCAGTAAGTGCAGGTCAACCGTAATTCCGGAATTAGGCCTAAACGGCATTCCAGAAAGGATGTGAAAAAATTAAGTGTCCAAACCACAGGTGCTGTAGCTTGCTTAACAGCTGCTACTGAGTAGCACACAGTTCTTACATGAACAGGCGGCATAGCTTGGTTCACGGGTGGCCAACTCTGCTGAGTAGCTTACACAGTTACTAGGCCCAAAGTATTAAGTGGTGTAAATGCAGTCAAAAACTGGTTCTTTCATAAACAGGCGGCATAGCTCGGTTCACGGGTGGGCTCCTCTTCTGAGTAGCAGACACAGTTACTAGGCCCAAAAGGATTTTCAGGACAATATGCGGTAAAAAATTATTAGAAACACACACGGTGTAGCTCCTTCACAGGTGTACTACACCGCTGGCTACCAGACACCGCTGCTATGCCCTAAAACTGTCTATTATCATTGAAAACCATTATTAATGTGAAAAAAAGATACGCTTTTGTTTAATGAAACAGTTGTTGTAGTTCGACGAACGGATCTAAAACCGCCCAAAACAGCTAGAATTTGAACTTGGCCAACAGTTCCACTCAAACACCACTCATCTGTAATCAGGAGGCAAACTCAGATGGTCTCAGGCACAGTATGGATTCGACAACATTGCAGAAAGTTGAGAAAGGGTACAGTATCACCGGATAACAGGTATATATAGCATAGTTTAAACATTTAAAATCTCCGTGTTTATTTCCGGAGTCCGACAAAGACACTCACAGCCTCAGTCTGGATTAGACAACAATCTAAAAAGTAGAAAAAAGGAAATGTTTTTGAAGCATACACCAGTATACACTGTTGGGGTATTTTTAAATCTTCATATATATTTCTGTCTCAGTAAGACAGTCCAGACTCTCCGCAAGAGAAAACGAGATGGATAAAAGTACAGACATAAAGTCGAGTGATTGCAGAAATTTAGGAATTACTAATCACGGGAAAAACTCCCGGGAGTATTCTCAGAGGCGATGCTGACCCTCAATTACTTTGTGTGGAGACAGCAAAAACAGTTCTTTGTGAAGAAAGGTTTGCTGTATCGCAGTACCGTTGATCCCATCACCGTTACTCATCTCCATCAAATTTTGATCACAGGGAGAGATGTAGACATGGTCCTCACTGCCTATCATGATCTGTCAGGTAACTTTGGAGTGCAAAAGACAGAAGCCACAGGCTGTAGGCGATTCTATTCGATTGGCATGAGAGGGCACATTTAAAAATGTGGGCAGGAATGTCACACGTCTGTGAGTAGGAAAACTGTGAAAGCTGATGATAAACCACCACTGCATCTCATTGTGAGTCGACGTCCATAAGAAATGGAAGCCATTGATCATCTGAAGCTAGAGCCTGGCCAGCAGGACAGGGCATAGCTATGTCTTAAACATCATCTATCAGTTCACCAAATTTGTAGTGGCAGTCCCAGGGAAGGATTTGACAGCCCAGACTACACAGCGGAGGAGCAGGGAGAGGTAAATATTGCAAATGCTGGGGCCCTGCCCAAGCAAGGGGGCCCACTCATGGGCGTCGGTACTGGCACTGGGCCCCTCATAGTACGCCAGTGTGTCTAACGGCAGGTGTGCACCCCCACCGTCAGAGACACTTGATTGCACTATGAGGGACCCTGTGCCAGTGCCGGCGCCCAAGAGTCGGCCCACCCACCTGTCCAGGGCAATGGCACTCGCACGGTTGCGTGTGCTAGGTGGTGACCCCGGCCATGGGGGGGGAGGCAGCCCAGTTAGGGAGGTTTAAAAAATGGCATATGTTGATGTTGGACATTCAGCAGCTGCAAATGGAGGAATTGGAGAAGTCCGAGGAAGAGGAGGACAAAAGCGAGCCATTTTTCTGGCAACCTATGTGTGATCAGTGGAAGGTGGGACAAAATCCTTTGAAACCCATGCATGGTTCATTTTAATGAAGGTTAGGTCATCAATATTTTGTGTCGACAGACGGGTCCTTTTTTCTGTCAGGATTGAGCCAGCAGCACTGAAGACTTTCCGATAGCACACTAGCAGCAGGGAAAGCAAGCTCCTGTAAGCCATATTGTGCCAATTCAGGCCAGGCGTCCAGTTTAGAGGCCCAAAAGTCAAAGGGGAATGACCTGTGAGGGAGAACATCGATATGGGACGAGAAGTAGTTTGTAACCATAGTTGACAACTGCTGTCACCTGTCACTTTCAATCGATGCAGTATTACCAGTCGTGTGAGCGGGACTTGAAAAATCAGTCCACAACATGGTCATGAAACCCCTGTCTCCAATGCCACTTCTGATGTGTGCACCACGAACACCTCTTCCATGTTGCCCCCTATGGCTCATTGGAGAACCATCGCCGCTGCTGTGTGCTGGGAATGCCTTACCAGAATTGCTTGTTTGTTAGCCAATATTAGGTCAAGGTTCTCCTGTGGCATGATGTTTTGGAATTTGCCTTTATAGCGTGGATCCAGGATGCTGGCCATCCAGTAGTCGTCATCGTTCATCATTTTGGCAATGCGAGGGTCCTTTTTTAGGATCTGCAATGCATAATCTGACATGTGGGCCAATGCCCCAGGTGTCAATGATGCACTGCGAGTGCTGGGTGGAGGAGCACTTTCCGGCAAATCCACATCCCTCCAGTCACGCACAAACCCTGTACCTGACCTTGCCACGCCAACATTTTCTCTTGCCCCACGAGAAGCATCCTTCTCCCCTAAAGAATCATCCCCATCATCATCCTCCTCCTCCTCTTCTTCGTCCACCTCGTCCAGGAGAGGTCCCGGAGCAGACAATGGCTGACGGTCATCAAGGCTTCCCTCCTCCTCTTCCTCATCCTCCTCGGCTGCAAACGCCTGCTCCTTAATGTGCGTCAAAGTTTGCATGAGCAGACGCATAAGTGGGATGCTCATGCTTATGATGGCGTCGTCTGCGCTTACCAGTCGTGTGCATTCCTCAAAACACTGAAGGACTTTACAGAGGTCTTTCAGCTTCGACCACTGCACACCCGACAACTCCATGTATGCCCTCAAAGTGCCTGGCCGTGTATCCTCCCACAAATGCATTACAGCCTGCCTCTGTTCGCACAGCCTCTCAACCATGTGCAGGGTGGAGTTCCACCTTGTTGCAACGTCGATAATTAGTCGGTGCTTGGGAAGTTGGAGCAATCGCTGCAGCTTCTGCATACGACTGGAGTGTACGGGCGACCGGCGGATGTGCAAGCACAGTCTTCGGACCTTCTGGAGCAGGCCTGTTAACTCCGGATAATTATTGAGGAAGCACTGCACCACCAGGTTCAAGGTGTGAGCCAGGCAAAGTATGTGTCTGAGTTTTGAAAGGGCTATGGCTGCCACAAAATTCCGGCCGTTATCACTAACTACCTTGCCTGCCTCAAGATGTAGACTGCCCAGCCATGACTCGTCGCTGCAAGTAGTCGACCAGTACCTCCGCGGTGTGTCTTTTGTCACCCAAACACATCATCTTCAACACAGCCTGCTGATGCTTACCACTAGCTGTTCGATAGTGGGACACCGAGTGTGCAACACTGGCAGCTGCGGATGGAGTGCTCGTGCGACTGCGCTCTGTAGACGAGCTTTCGCTTCTGGAGGAGGAGGAGGTTCGATCGCCAACAGCCAACTGTTTCCTATACCGTGGGCTAGGCAGCACTGTCCCACCGCCGCTGTCCCCTGTGGACCCTGCATCCACCACATTAACCCAGTGCACAGTGATGAACACGTAACCGCCCTGGCCATGCCTACTGGACCATGCATCTGTTGTGAGGTGCACCTTTCCACTCACTGACTGCTTGAGTGCATGGACAATGCGGTCTTTCACATGAAGGTGGAGGGCTGGGATGGCTTTGTGTGAAAAGTGCCGACGGGGTAGGTCATAGCATGGTACTGCGTAGGCCATGAGTTCGTGGAAAGCTTCGCTTTCAACCAACCGGTAGGGCATCATCTCTAACGAGTTTAGTTTGGCAATGTGGGCGTTCAAACCCAGGGTACGCGGATGAGAGGATGAGTACTTTCTTGTCCTACTCATAGTCTCTGGTAGGGTGAGCTGGACTTGAGAGCTGCATATGGTGGAACTAGCGGTGGACATGGCGGACTGAGAGAGGGTTGATGATGGTGATGGAGTTGGTGTTCTTTCTGATGGCCTAGATTCAGTCTTTCGTAGCAATAACATTGTGATTCCCTGACTGCTTTGGCCTTGCGACGACACCTCAACATTTGCTGCTGGTGGTGTGCTAACCAGTGGGCTTACAGTGGGGGAAACGATGTAGTGTTGCTGACTACCTTCATTGGGAGCAGTTGCACATGTAGTACGTGAGGTTTGGTAGTCCGTCCACGCTTGCAAGTGCATGGTGGTTAAATGTTTAAGCATGCAACTGGTATTCAAATTTCTCAGATTTTTCCCTGGGCTAAAGGTCTTTGCGCACTTCTTACAGATAAACTTTGCCTGATCATTAGGATTTTGTTCAAAAAAGTGCCACACTGCACTCTTCCTACTATGGAAGACATTTTGAGGCCTTGCACGCTGTGCTAATTTGACCGTCTGGCCTAGAGGTCTTGCAACTCTTTTGGTTTTTATAACCCGTTTTTGGACTGCTCCGGGCCTGCCATATAACAGCTGTTGTGATGTCGATGCCTGCTGCGGATGCTCTTCCTCCTCTTCTGAGCTATTGGCAGCGGCACCCTCTTCCTCCAATGGATGCCAATCTGGGTCAACAACTGGGTCATCCATCACCTCCTCTTCAATGTCATGTGCACCTTCCTCTGTGTCACCATGTAAGGTGGTGTAGTATGCGGGAAGGGGTACCTGAGTTTCATCAGGGTCTGATTCTGGCTCAGTACACTGCGAGGACAATGTAGTGCTCTGAGTGAATGTACCAGCAGATAAATCTAGCAGTGGCTGTGTGCATCAGTGCACTCCATGTCAGATTCTTCTTGGACTGGGTAATTCACGATTTGACTTGATAACCCAGGCATGGTATGTGAAAAGAGCTCCATGGAGTAATCTGTAGTGTGGCCTGCCGCATCCTTTACTTTTGGTAGGGGTGAAGGACACAAGGAAAGGTGTGGTTCCTGACCATGAGCCTCCAATGACGTCTCAGTGCTTTTATTTTTTGAAAGTTCAGAAGAGGAGGCGATAGAGCTGGAGGCTGTGTCAGCAATGTAAGCCAAAACTTGTTCCTGAAGCCCCGGCTTTAAAAGCGGTTTACCTACTCCCAGAAAAGGGAGCCTTCGAGGCCTTGTGGAGCCAGACGATGATGCAGGCTCAACACCTCCTGCATTAGGTGCTATTGTGCTTTTGCCACTACCAGCAGATCCACCACCACCACCAACACCATCATTACCAGCTGGCAACCCCCGCCCACTTCCACGGCCTCTTCCAACACACTTCCTCATTTTTGGGAAAATGTACCCAAAATACCACCAGCAATATGGTACTGTAAAACAAGGTACAAGTTGTATATAGTATTGGGGAGAATTTGAATCTCCCTACAGACTTGAGGACACTGAACTATTATCTCAGGCAAAGTGTAGATTACACCTCAATATAACAGGCTGAAATTGGATGGTGTATAAAATGTCTATATAGGACTGGGGAGAATTTGAATCTCCCTAAAGACTTGAGGACACTGAACTATTATCTCAGGCCCAGTGTAGATTACACCTCAATATATCAGGCTGAAATTGGATGGTGTATAAAATGTCTATATAGGACTGGGGAGAATTTGAAGCTCTCTACAGACTTGAGGACACTGAACTATTATCTCAGGTCCAGTGTAGATTACACCTCAATATAACAGGCTGAAATTGGATGGTGTATAAAATGTCTATATAGGACTGGGGAGAATTTGAATCTCCCTACAGACTTGAGGACACTGAACTATTATCTCAGGTCCAGTGTAGATTACACCTCAATATAACAGGCTGAAATTGGATGGTGTATAAAATGTCTATATAGGACTGAGGAGAATTTGAATCTCCCTACAGACTTGAGGACACGGAACTATTATCTCAGGCCCAGTGTAGATTACACCTCAATATAACAGGCTGAAATTGGATGGTGTATAAAATGTCTATATAGGACTGGGGAGAATTTGAATCTCCCTACAGACTTGAGGACACGGAACTATTATCTCAGGCCCAGTGTTGATTACACCTCAATATATAACAGGCTGATATTGGATGGTGTATAAAATGTCTATATAGGACTGGGGAGAATTTGAATCTCCCTACAGACTTGAGGATACTGAACTATTATCTCAGGCCCAGTGTAGATTACACCTCAATATAACAGGCTGAAATTGGATAGTGTATAAAATGTCTATATAGGACTGGGGAGAATTTGAATCTCCCTAGAGATTTTAGCAACGGACAATGATGCTCTCAGTCCCAAGTATGCCAGCAGGCAGCCTAATAAGCAGGACTGCTGCACACAAAAGTGTGGAAAAATGAACGCTTGGTAACTGGGCAAAAAAGAGGATGAAAAGTATTTTTGCTTTTAAAAAAGCAGTTTGCACAGCAGTGTGAAAATAGCAATGCAGCTATCAGGGAGCCTTATAAGGCAGCCTAATAACCAACAGAGCTGAATGCACAAAAATATAGCCTCCCCTTGCACTGCACGCTAACTGGTGTGTTGTACAGGCAAAATCGCTAGCAGCAGAAGTAGTCTTTTGTATCTTCTTCCCTGCCTAACGCTCTCCCTACAGAATCAACAGCAGCAGCAGCTCTCCCTATTCTGAGATCAGCAGAAGTAAGATGGCGGTCGGCGTGCACGCCCTTTTATAGCCCCTGTGATGCCACACAAAGCCAGCCAATCACTTGCATGCCCTTCTCAAAGATGGTGGTGACCGGTGCCTATGTCATCGCGTTGCCTACAGTGTGCGTCCTCCATCACTGGCTGAAAAAGGGCGCTGGAAGCATCTTTTGAAACGCGACTTTGGCGCCATGGTCGCCGACCTCGTGGCCGACCTCACGCTATGGTCGGGTTTCGTTTCATGAAACCCGACTTTTGCGAAAGTCGGCGACTTTTGAAATTGACCGACCCGTTTCGCTCAACTCTAATAAAAGATCATTTTTTTTAAGAGGATCTTTTTTACTGTAAAAGCAGACTAACTCTAACAAGCATCTATCTCTGCTCATTCAGACATCAGTTATTTTCACTACATCCTAGTGGCTTTGTGAATACATAAATATATATGCACAAAACCAATAAACTGAACTAAAATCCAAAAATTTGCCTCACAAATGAGGGACATGAAAATAGACCCGACCAAAGGTAGTATATGACATATAGGTCAGAGTACCGTAATCCTAGGAAGTGAACTAATGAGCACACTAAGGTATCATATAGTATATTTCATATATTACACACCCACGGGTAAGGTATAACTCAAAAAATATTGCTAAGTAAGACAACAGTGAAAATATATTGCTGAAAAAACTTGCCTAGGTCACAGACTTTGGGTCAGGTCCCATCTCCCTCCACCGCGACACGCTTTTCTTCCTGCTTCCTCAGGGGCTGTCGCAAGGAACCAGGATGTAAGATATTACTATCACTGTTGTCTTACTTCACAATTACTTTTGTGCTACACCTTACCCAAGGATGTGTAATATATTTAATATACTATATGACAGCCCAATGAGCCCAATTAGTTTACTAGCTAGGATTACTGTACTCTGGCCTACAAGCCATATACTACCTTTGGTCGGGTCTATTTTTGTGTCCCTTGTTTGTGAGGCACCTGTGATTTATATTTTGTATGTATTTTATATAAATAAACCTTTAACACTGATTTTTTTTAAAGGACTAAGATAGACTTGCATTGTTGACTAACCCTAGCATGCGTGACGTCACAAATCTACACTATTACGTGCAAATCATATAGTGAAACTCACATAAATAACTTTTACAAGTTCATTTCAAAATTGCAAAATAAGATATGAATAATGCACAACATTTTAATTATAATTTTTTGCAGAAAACACCCAAAAACATTTTTTTTACAAATTTCAAACAAAGATATGAAAAGCACACAAAGGTATATAAATCTAGAGTAAACTAGCTGCCGCTACATTTCTTTTCTAACTTTTTCTTTTCAATTTTATTGGTCTTCCAAACAATTTTCACATGTTATCTTTTCAGAAGAATGTTTTTTACAGACATTTTCCCCACAAGTGGTACAATATCGCTCAGTTTTCCCCACTCTGATCACTTTCATTGACAGGTCTCTCACTATATACACCTGACAGTCATCTGGAGTAGTGCGGGGAGAAACCGGGTACGGGCTTCATTAGACGAGTCAGCTGAGACACATAGTCCCCAACTCAACTTGGCAGCATGAATCTGATGACAGGTTCCCAGGTATAACGTAAAGATGGGGGTTTGTTCACGTCATGTTTAGATTTACATTTGGTGCATGTAAAATTTCCCAGTACATAATGTAAAACCATAATATACTGCCCCATGTCCATAGAGATGCACACATTGTCCAAATACCACCTTTGTAAACAACGTATATATACATTTTTACTAGTTTCCAAAGCTAAAGGAAAGCCCATTAGGCTATGCTTGACTATGCAGTAAAAATATAAACTATTTTGGCCTGTACTCCTCTGGGATTCGTCATGCTGAATGACAGCCTGTTGTCCAGCTTGGCGTATTTCTGAGATTATTTCCTGCACATACGCTGAATATACACACTAAACACAGTCTGATTGGACAAAATAAACTCCAGCAGATGTTTCTCAAAAGACGTTCATTTCAATCTGTTCATGCTTGTAGTTTCCTATATACCATGGTGGGTCAACTAATCACAATGAGGTTCCTGATCAATGAAATAAGCTCTGCAGCAGGGCACACTTTCCATGCATTTAGGTATCACTTCTATGTGGGTTTGATAAAGGATACATACCTTTGTACAGTGCCTGAAGGCTGATCCTGGCACCACAGATGAAAAGGAAGTTTAGTTCCAATCTACTTGTCTATGGACTCATGTAGACAAAAATAACCAATTAGAGCCCAAATATACTATAAATACACAAGTTACAGGGAGATTAATCCAAATAAATTGATAGATATTACCAGTTTCAAAATGGGATAGCAAGACACATCAAAAACATGGATGCTTGGGGGGGCAAATGTTCAGCTACATGCAAATTTTACATTACCCTCATTCATAAATGTACCTATGTTTCTCTATAATAATAAACTGGGTAGTTTGTAAAAAATAAATGATGAGATGCTGTCCTTCTGTAAAGTGAATCAAGTGTATTGTGCTAACTATTGCTTAAATAGGATGGCGGAGGGCTTACTCATGCACTGGGGCCCACCAGGGAATTTACCTGTCACCCTGTGAGCTAGTCCAAGCCTGTATGTATATAATACATTCACAGATCTACTAGTTCTTGCAGACAGTAAATCTTGTCAAATTAAGGATATAATAAGGGTTCTGCACATGAAGTCACGGAATCTGTCACCTATTTTTTCAACTATAAGCTGCGGCCACCGCCATCAGGGGCTTATCCACAGCATTCTGTAATGCTGTAGATAAGCCCCCGATGTAACCTGAAAGCTAAGAAAAATGAGTTAGATTATACTCACCCAGGGGCGGTCCGGGTCCAGTCCGGGTCCGATGGGTGTCGCGGTGCGGTCAGGCTCCTCCAATCTTCTAGCGATGATGTCTTCTCTGCTTCCCGTCGCGGCTCCGGCGCAGGCGCCCTGCTCTGCCCTGTTGAGGGCACGGCAGAGTACTGCAGTACGCAGGTGCCGGGAAAGTTCAGAGAGGTCCTGCGCACTGCAGTACTCTGCTCTGCCCTTAACAGGACAGAGCAGAGCGCCTCCGCCGGAGCCGCGATGGGAAGCAAAGAAGAGGATGTCATTGCTAGAAGACGGGAGACGCTGGACCGGGCCGCGACACCCATCGGACCCAGACCCGGACCGCCCCTGGGTGAGTATAATCTAACTCGTTTTTCTTCTCTTTAAGGTTACATCGGGGGGGCTTATCTACAACATTACAGAATGCTGTAGAAAAGCCACTGATGGCGGTGGCCGCAGCTTATAGTCGAAATAATAGGTGACAGATTCCCTTTAAAGTGTCAATTTCGCCAACAGTGGAGTTATGGCATATTTCCTCAATCATTTTTACATAAACAGAAAAGAAACACAGATTACTGGTAAAATATCACTTGAGCTCCATTTTAAGCCACAAGTAAGTGGTTAAATCTGTGCATCTGAACGGGAAGAAAGATGCTACATCTAAATGGGAAATTATACCATCAGAATCAAGGTTGAATCAAATAGCATGAAGAACAGCAACACAAATTTCATATTGCAACCACTATGCTACACTGTACCTCCAGGATTTTACAATAAGTCCCCAGCTCTAGGCAAATTGCTTTGTTATCTATTGACATTGACTAACATATGAGTGCATGTTAAGCTGGAAAAATGATATTTTCTTTCCCCACTGCTCTGTGAGCCTTCAACAAGGGTCCTATTGCATTTTCGGTCACAAATTATATCAATAGCACAACATGCAGCACTATTACTTTCAAAACAATGGGAACCTTGACAGATCCCCAGTGCTAGGTGATTATCTCAACAGGATCCATCACTTTTGCATTAGTGTCAACAGATCCTATAATGTCTAACTTGTATGAGCAACTCATCATCTGCTGTAGCTCCTCTTCAGACAACACCTATTTGGGGGTATTGGTCATACTGAACAATTTCTGGTCATTAGACAAAATGAGGTATACCTGCCTTTATATAATTAACAAAGCAATCACTTATGTGAAAAATGTAAGTGCACGTACTGATAAGTTCATTACAATTTGAAGTTCATTTTTATAATAAATTTTAGGAATTTTTAATTGAAATTTCAATATTGTTGTCTGAGCTGTAATCATAATCTAGCTTCATTAAAGGTTTGCATAGTCACTTAGAAAATAGTGTATCAAGGACAGAGATGCAACAAATGTGCTCTCAGGACAGTGTGGATCATATGGTTCTACAGTCCCTTTAAAGTAGAGAACTTTTGAGATTTCAGCAAAATATAGCCAGTTGGACACATGGATTTCTCTTTGCCAACGAGAGTCAAGCATAGTTGTGGAAAAGGGCAATTGGCAGCTTGCTCTGACATTGTCATATAATAAATGATAATAATGCATGGTGTAGTATTCTCCATTAAAGAAGTTGTCCACTACTTTAACATTGATGGCCTATCATTAGGATAGATCATCAATGTTTGATTGGTGGGGGTACAGCTTCTCTGATGAGCACTGTAGTCACTACCTGGCACCCGTGAATAGCGGACACTTTACTGCTATTCACAGACACCAGAGACATCGGGGAACGTGGACTACATCAGATCTAAATGGCAACATTTTGAGTAATAAATTGGTGAACGAAGGACTGTCAATTGTCTTTGTTTCTGTCTTTTATGCTTTTCAGTTATCCTTTTCTGGACTACTTTGGATTCTCTGGATTACTTTGGACCTTCATGGTACTTTTTTCAATTTTTTCCAATAAACTGGTGAATGAGCGATAGTGTTGGGGAGTCTTTATTCAAAGAAAGTGTTCTTTCGTCTGTGTGTGTTTTTATTTTTTTTACTAGATGGAGGTCCGATGCTATCGCATCAGGAGAATGGTAATGTCATGATGGGGGCAGGCTTTACAGCATTTAGAATATCTCCCCCCCATGTGCTCACCCACCTATCCACTCTCTCTCACCCCTGTGTCTGACCGTGTGCAGAACATACCACAGCTCCTGCGAAGGGGAGGAAGCAAAAGACAATACTGACATTACAGCAGAAGATCGCAGAGGATACTTTTTGTGAGGTAAAATATTGTTTAAAAACAGTCAGTGAAATATTTTACCTCACAAAATGAATCCTCTGTGATCCCCTGCTGTAATGTCAGTATTGTCTTTTGCTTCCTCCCCTGCCCAGGAGATGTGGTATGCTGCGTACACGGTCAGACACAGACAATTTTTAAAAAGACACAGACAATTTTTAAAATGAACTTTCGTTCATGGGAAAGCCCCTTTAATATGACCGGCTTACTCTGCCTGTAGACACGTCACGCATCTGCCGCCGGGATCAGCGGAATGATTCACTACTCCTGAGTGGAATTCGCGCAGGCACAGTGCGAAGGTGTTCTGCTGGTGGTACCGCACAAGAGGCTGCGTGAGGGTGAGGGTGTGGCTCTGTGAGTATGGTAGAGTGTGAGTGTGTGAATCTGAGTGTGTTTGTGAATGTTAATGTGAGTGAGAATATGAGTGTGAGTTTGTGAGTGAGTGTGACAGTCTAAGTGTGTTTGAGTGTGTGAATGTGATGTGTGAATGTGATGTGTGAATGTGAGTGAGAATGTGAGTTTGAGAGTATGAGTGTGTGTGTGTGTGTGAGTGTGTGTGTCTGCGTGTGAGTGTGTGTGTGGTGTGTAATGCGTATAAAGTGTGTGTTTGTGTGGTGCGACGGTGATCCGCTGGTGGTACAGCGCAATAGGTTGGTACCAGCAACAGTTTCCATCTTGAGACACCCATCATTTGGGTGTCCTAATATGGCGGTCGGTGAACTTCCTCCGCATGAAATTCTGGGATGCGGTGACACCTGGACAGAACAGCAAATGAAAACATTACAAGGCAATTATATAAATAGATTAACAGGTTAGCAATGAGGTGTCTGATAGATACTTCTATATTACTAACCCCAGGGGTTGATAGAAGCTGTGATTTTTGAAAAAAAACAGCTGTCATCAACCCCAATTACCATTACTCTGACTGCCATGACACCAGGGTAATTGGGAAGAGTCAGTCAAAGCGCCAGAAGTGGCACATCTCATGTGATGCGTCAATTCTGGGGTGGCTGCAGGCTTGTATTTTTAGGCTTGGAAGGTCCTAATAATCATAAACTTTCCCGGCCTGATAATATAAACAAGCAGCTGTATGTTTTACGCTAGCTGGTTCTGAAAAATAGCAGGGACACCACATCATTTTTTTTCATTCATTTATTTATTAGGTTTATCCATGTACACTAAATTACACCCACAGAACTAATTATTAATTTGTGCACAGCGTGACCCAGCGACGTCAGTACTTAGCTCCTGTGAATAGCAGTCACTTTACTCCTATTCACAGATGCCGGAGAGATGTGGAGCGTAGACTACATCTGACTTGTGTGGCAACATTTTGAGCAATAAATTGGTGAACAAGGGATTGTCTATTGTCTTTATTTAGGTCTTTTTATGTCTTTCAGGTATCCTTTTCTGTACTTCTTTGAATTCAGTGAATTACTTTTTTTTTTTTTTTAAATAACCCAATAACCATGGACCTTCCCAATCTGATAAGCCCACAGCTGTCTGCTTTACTTTTGGTGGTTATCAAAAATTGGGAGGACCTCAAATCAATTTTTAAAATAATTTATTTATTAAAACTAGGCTAAAAACATCTGCATAAATACACTTACAAGTTACAACACATGTGCTATTTTTTTTAGACTGCGGATTTACCGCATCTAATGCAAATCTATGGGGAAATTCCACACAGAAGACTGAGTGTTCCCGAAAGAAAACTTGACATGCCTCGGCTCAGAAACTCGCACCGCAGATTAATTTATGTAGCATAAAAAAGAAGCACAATGGGCATGAGATTTCTATTAATCCCATCCACTGTGTTTGTACTGTACAACATAGCTAAAATATGCTGCATCCAGAATGCTAGTATTTCTGATCATGGGCACAGAGCCTAAGGGGTGGAAGAGGCATTTTTTTTCTTTTTTTAATTTGCCTTATATACAAGTCTTTATACATGAAAGAATGGTTCCTAACATTTTTTCCTGTAAAATCCATTTTATCTTCGGTTTTGTATGTTTTATTGTCAGTCCATAAAACAGAAGGAATACTCTTACAATATTGTTCCCAGCAGCGATCTCGAAGTCAGAGATGCATCCAGGTATCTTCCCCATGCTGTACTTATTCCATTTGAACACTGTTTCCATCTATTTCAGCAATTTTCCTGCCTTCCCAGCAGTACTAATAGCGTCTTCCAGAAAAATGCTTGCGTTTCCCACTGACTTCCATTACTCTTGGTACTTGAGTAGAGCCAGTCCAAGCATCTGACCTACTCAGTTCGAGTACCGTGCGCGCAAGCATTTTAACGCTAATGTCTACCATGCAATATTACAATTTCATTGCAGTGGCTGTTGCACGGGAAATGCCTGGCTAGCCGTGGCTTCCTCATGACAAAATTAATTGTTAGTTTGGTTGCTTCAAATGGCACCTGATGAGACAATCTCTTTAAAGAGGTTGCCCAGCCATCTTGCACTCATGACCTGTTAAGTAAAAAAGAGCCGATGTGTAGTTCTTGGCAGCAGCATCTATATGATGAACAGAGTTGTGAGCGGCTGATTGTTAAGGGTGCCTGGAGTCAGTCCCACTTGTTTCTGATATTGATAATCTATCCTAAAGATAGTTCAGCAATTTTAGATGGATAATCCCTGTAAATACTAGTTCTTCAAAGCTTCTTAGCCATCATTATTCTTTTGTTTCATACTAAATTTGCATTTATGTAATTCTGATACTCATTGTGTTTTTTTAGTGCCTTTATTAATGGAGGAGACCAAAGGCACCAAAAATGGTGTGCCCACAAGCTCTGTCTATATGTATTCCTGCTCTCTGCTAAAATATAAAAAATAAGCAAGAAAGACAAAAAATGAAGATACTAGCTGTTAAATTACTCTGTTCTGGCATTACATAGAACATCCTTGTTAATATAATGCATTTCATTTCTGTTGGAGAATGCCTTAGGGCATGTTAAGATGAGCACTTTGGCCCGCTTCCCAGGCAGCGCATAGCGTTTCTAACAAGACATCATGCCAAGGCAAACTCCCAGTATTGTAATTTTAGAAGTTTGGGGAGATGGGGGGAGCTTTGAAGGACGGAATAAAAGGTTAAAATGAGACGAGAAGCACTAATAACTGGCTGTGCAGTTTTATATTCGTTTGTGTTAGCTACCGTAGGTTGAAATGCTAGACTACACAGTAAAATTCATAGATAAGCACTGAAGGGGTTGATGGCAATCAGTAAAAACAGGCCAGTATAGGGGAATGCATCCTATCACAGAATTAAAAAAAAAACAATTATATTAGAGGTAAATGGATGTTTTGAAATTTAAATGTGAGGTTAGCTGATTTTTACCCCAAAATTTGATGCATGACAAGCTACTAATTGCCTATCTATATATAAACGCCTTATCGTGTCTGTCGGTAATCGAAATCGCGGGCCGCTGACTGGTCGTGGCCACCAGGCCCCCGTCAGGCCGCAACCAATCAGCGACAGGCGCAGCTGTTTGTAACGGTAAGCTGCGCCTGCCGCTGATTGGTCGCGGCCGATTGGTTGTGCCAATTCTGGCACTTATCCTCTCTATTCCCATTGCCCTGTAGCGGTGGCGAATGGGTTAATATAACAAAGGGTTAATGTCACCATTCGATTGTAAGGTGACATAAGCCGATTAATAATGGAGAGGTGTCAATAAGACACCGATCCATTATTAACCCTATAGTAAGAAAGGGTTAAAAACCACACACAGACATTAATTAAAAAGTCTTTTAATGAAATAAATACACCAAGATTTTGACAAATTTTTATTAGTCTGGTAATCCCCAAAAAAACATGACCTGCAAAAAAAATAACATAAAAATCACCGATATCCTTACCTCTCCGCCGTTCAGTCATGTCCCACGCTGCAGTCCATCAGAAGGGGTTAAATAGTTTACAATGAGGACCGGTGCTAATGCTACCAGCTTCACTGTAAATTGCTTCAGAATGAAATAATTCAGTTCTGCGCAGTCTCAATGGCTGCCTGGAGATGAACTAATTACCGTGGGAAAGTTTCTGATTTTTTTCCCATGGTCATTAGTTCACTCCAGGTCAGCCAGGGGACTCCCCGCAGCCTCAGTGACGTCAGCGTTCGTTTCCGTTTTTACCTCACCTTCTTCCTAGAGCCATAACTCTTATTTTTCTTTCCACATAGACATATGAGGGCTTGTTTTTTCAGAACGAGTTGTACTTTTGAATATCACCATTCATTATATCACATAGTCTACTAGAAAACAGGAAAAATATTCCAAGTGAATTGAAATTGTGAAAAACACACAATTCTTACATTGTTTTGGGATTTGTTTTTACAGAGTACATTTTGTGGTAAAAATGATCCTGCAGTATGATTCTCCTCATCAATACAATTACGGTGATAACAAACATGTCCAGTTTTTTAATTATTTTTGGGGTAAAAAAAACCCCACAATTTTGGGGGTTGTGTCGCCATTTTCTGAGACCAATGACATTTTTATTTTTCTGCCGATGAAGCTGTGTGATGGCTTATTTTTTGGCGGGGCAACATGATGCTTTTATTGATACCATTTTGGGATAGATGTGATTTTCTTATCACTTGATACAACCTTTTTTGTGGAATTTCAGTAACCAAAAAACTTAATTTGGGCGTTTTTGAACTTTTCTCGTTTATGATGTTTATCGATTGGGTTATTTGTTTTTTACATGTTGATAGATTGGACTTTTCTAATAGTGGCAATACCATTCCATGGGGAAAAGGGAGGGGGATTTGAACTTTTATTTTATTTTTTTCATATTTTTAAAAAGTTTTGAAAAATTTTTTTACTATTATTGTTAGCCCGTTTAGGGTACTTGAAGATGCGATCGTCCGATTGCTTGTGCTATGTACAGCAATGTGACAGCATCACCACTGCATATAACAGAAATCAAGGTCTCCTGTGAAGCCAGGCAAGAGGCAGGGTTTCAAAGGAGATCTATAATGACAGGCAAGGGGGTCATCAGCTCACCTCCAGCTGTCATGATAACCCATCGGCGACTCCCTTTTCACATCACGGAGATAATGATGTGCGTGCACATTAGCGCATGTTGAATGCTGCTGTCAGAGATTGACAGCAGCAATCAACAAGTTAACAATTGCTCCACCCACAATTGTTAAGGGAAGGTCCTGGTTGTAATACACAGCCATCACCTGCCAGGCATAGGGCAGGCATGCTGTGTGAGCTCGCTCTATACACCCGCTTCCGACATGTGCCGTACATGTACGGCGGATGTCTTAAAGGCGTTAAAGATTCTTCTCCTGCCCCTTCCCACAGATGGCTGACACTGACATAGCAGTATATGACCAGACTGGTCCATCATCCTCCTCTAATTGAAAAATACTGCACATAATAAAGCTGTTTTTCAATTGGAGGAGGATGATGTACAGGTCTGGCCACTTGGTCCTATGCTAGCAGCAGCTATTTTGTGACTAGTAGAAGTCTGCACTAACAAGAGCAGAAAAACAACCTGTAAGGGCTTGTGCACACGTTGCAGATTTGATGTGTTTTTGGTGCGTTTTGCCATGCATATTTGTTAGCAAAACCTGAAGCAATCGTGATGATAGCAAAAGCGTTTTTGCCCTGTGTTTTTCACCACCTCACTAAAATCAGTCAAAAAATGCCGGCAAAAACACATCAGAAGCTCGTGCTTTTGCAGCTAAGGTTTTCCTGCCAAGAGATAAAAGGTGCCGAAATGTTTGCATCCATTTACTCAATGTGTGCACATAGCATTATACAGTAGTTATATATTATCAAAAGGCCCCAAATCACATTTATTTCAAAAACTGTTCCTGATCGCTAGTATGCATCTCTATTTCCCAAAGGATCATTTGCATTCCAGACAGATGCCTTGATTACAGTGTGGGGAGGAGGACCCCCATATAGTGTTTGGGCCGGAACCAAGGGGACCGCCATCAGAGTTATTGAAGGAAGCACAACAGGGGAATTACAAAGGGAGACATGCGACTGAGGTTGTCAGGGCAACAGGGGGAGGGGCTAGGGTAAAAGGAGCAGGGGACGCGCTGAAGTGGCAGTTGGGGAAGAGAGGGAGTGAAGGCAAGACGCAGGGTGACTTGCAGGGGCACCGAGAGGAGCCTGCGAGGAGAAAGCAACCGATTTACCGACAAGAGAGACGTGAGAGACTGTGCCCAGAGACTGCTCCCCGCCCCCGTTCTGAGAGAATTATCCCTGCTAACACCCGCCATGAAGGGAGAGGAACTATACCTCCGGATGTGGCCGTGAGTACTGGTAACCAGGCCTCAGAGACCTGGGCCCTTCCCCCCAGCCTTCCCCCATAACGCCGACCCGGCCATCATCGGCCTCAAGATACGCCACATTGTCACAGGCGGGATAAAAGGCTCACTACCCTGGCTTAGGAAGAGACTCCTTGGTAAAGGACGGCTACAGGCCTTTCTGGGGAACTGCGTCATCACCGCGCGCCACCTCCATCATTTACTTCAGGGCCTGTTGAGCCCCAATGGCACTGCTTTCTTCAGGGCCTATTGCGCCCCGGCGGCAGCGTTTTCTTCAGGGCCTGTTGCACCCCAGCGGCAACGTTTTCTTCAGGGCCTGTTGCGTCCCAGCGGCAGCGTTTCCTTCAGGGCCTGTTGCGCCCCAGCGGCAGCGTTACCTTCAGGGCCTGTTGCGCCCCGACATCCCCGTTTCCTTCAGGGCCTGTTGCGCCCCAGCGGCAGTGTTTCCTTCAGGGCCTGTTGCGCCCCAGCGGCAGCGTTACCTTCAGGGCCTGTTGCGCCCCAACGTACCCGTTTCCTTCAGGGCCTGTTGCGCCCCAACGTCCTCGTTTTCTTCAGGGCTTGTTGCGCCCCAACGGTATTATTTTCTTCAGGGCCTGTTGCCCCCACCGACGTCACTTTCCTCAGGACAGCCGCCTCAGCGACCTTAACGCGGCCACGCTACTGAACCCCGCAGTCCCTGAAAGGCTAAGTGAAACTATATTTGGTTAAGTTTGTTGAGTCCCTGCGTGGACTGTTGGTGTTGTTTCTTTATCCTTGTTTTGTTCAGCCTAGCCCATCGGCTAGAGTTATATAAACGTGATTTCGAAAACCACCATTCGTCTAGTGTCTCGTCACTGCATCCTGCGAACCTGTCCGACCCTACAGCAGCACATACAGCCGACTTTTTTAGGATTACCAATAACAATATAAAATAACATTTAAATGCTTTTAATCTAAATAAAATGGAGATATTGACTCAAAAGGATTTAGGCTATGTGCACACGTAGTTTTTAAAGCTGCGGATTTGGGAAAATCCGCAGGTCAAAAGACCTGCGGTTTACCTGTGGATTAGCCTGCGGATTAGCCCTGCAGTTTCACACTTCACAATGGTGAAGGTGTGAAACCGCAGCGGATTCCGCACAAAGAATTGACATGCTGCGGATTGTAACCCGCAGCAAATCTGCACGGAAAAATCCACAGCGTTTTTGGTTTTACCATTGCAAACAATGGTACTGTACAACGCAGCAGAAACTACTGCGGACCTGCAGGGCCAGAAACGCTGCGGATCCGCAGCAGAATCCGCAACGTGTGTACATAGCCTTAGACTAATAGAAAATTGGGTTAATTTATCTCCTGGAGAATCAATGCGTAAGAGAATTGTCAAGACTCCCAAATTTGCAAACTGTCATTAAATGTGTGAAGTTCACGGATCACCACAGTACAACACTCAATTTGTCCAGTTATTCATTTCCATAAAGATCACTTTCAATTACATTACAAACATGTCTTATTTTCTTCGATAGATCATTGATTCGAAAACTACAGTATTAACCCCTGGGTGAAGGATCCAATTTTGACCGCCATGACCAGGACAAATGTAGAAATCTGACCAGAGTCCCTTCATGTGGTAATGACTCTGGAATGCTTCAACATATCCAATGATTTTGAGATTATTTTGAGATTATTTTTTTCAAAACACATTGTACTTTAGGTTAGCGGCAAATTTAGGTAAAATGTTTTGCTTTTATTTGTGAAAATATAGGAATTTTGGTGAAAATGTAGAAAAATTAGCTCAATTTTGATATCCTTAAACCAGTTAGTCGTGCTGTACAAAATAATTAATGAATAACATTTCCCATATGTCTACTTTAAATCTACAACATTTTTTAAACATCACTTTATTTTGTTAGAATTTTAGAGGGGTTAAAACTTAGCAACATTATCTCATCTATCAAGTAATGTACAAAACCTGTTTCTGTCAGGACCTTTTCAGATTTAAATGAACTATAAATGACCTATATATTGGAAACTTCCAGAAAGTGATACCATTTTAAAGCTGCACCCCTCAAATACTTCAAAACTGCTGGCAGGAAATTTTTTTAGCCCTTCAAATGCTGCAAAGGAGTTAATGCAAAGTGTAATAAAAAAAATAAATTTGACCTCTAAAATGTTGCTTTAGCCCCAATTTTTTCAATTTAACAAGTGATAGCATGATAAAATGGACAGCAAAATTTGTTACCCAGTTTCTTGGGAGAGTAATAATACCCCACCTGTGATCAATAACCTCTATCCGGACAAACAACACAGATTGGAAGGGAAGGAGCACCATTTGAATTTTAGAACACAAATTTGTCTGAAATAGATTGGGGGCACCATTTTGCATTTGCAGTACCCCTGATGTGCCTAAACAGCGGAACCCCCCCACAAGTGACTTCATTTTGTAAACTAAACCCCACGTGAATTTTATTCAGGGGTATAGCAAGCATATTAAAACCACAGGTACTACACAGAACATTAGGTCTATGAAACAAAAAATTGGAGTACTATACAACATGATTAAAATATATCAAAATGTTTTTATTATTAAAATGATTTAAAAGACATATTTAATATTTGACATAATGAAAAATTCAACAAGGACAGAGAGCCTAGAAAAGAGCCAAAAAATTGGGTGGACAAACAACCAGTGTACAATCACACTGGATAGTGGTAAGCGATCCACATATTAGAAAATAGATAAAGTTAGTTATAATAAACAAACCCTGGTGAATACCAGGTAAGAAGGTGAGGAGGTAATACTTCTTGTGACCTATCTTTCAAAATCAAATGCAGTTGAAGGAGTTGTAGCTCAAAATAAGGCTAAGTGCACACGTACCGGAACTCTCACGGAAATTACCGCGAGAATTCCGGAATTCCATTCCACGGGAAAATCGCATTTTAAATTCCCGCGATTTTCCCGCGGAAAAACTAACATTTTGCAAGCGTATTTAGCTTGCAGAATGCTAGCGTTTTCCAAGCGATCTGTAGCATCGCTTGGAGAACTGATTGACAGGTTGGTCACACTCGTCAACATAGTGTTTGACGAGTGTGACCAACTTTTTACTACTGAGGCTGCCTATGCGGCATCAGTAGTAAAAGATAAAATGCAAAAAAAAATAAAAAATGGTGTTATTCTTACCTTCCGACGTCCTGCGCAGCCGTTCCCAGTAATCCTTTGCGAAAATGCCCGCGATGACGTCAGTTCTCGCGGGATCGCGATGTCTCGCGGTAATTCGCGATGACGTCGCGCGAATGACCGCGAGACTTCGCGATCTCGTGAGAACGGACGTCATCGCGGGCATTTTCGCAAAGGATTACTGGGAACGAGAGCGTGGAGAGAGGCGGGAAGCCTGCGCTGGACGCCGGAAGGTAAGAATAACAATATTTTTTATTTTAAATTCTATTTTTTACAGAGATATGGTGCCCGGAGGACAGTCTCCTCTCCTCCGGACCGTGGGTACCATCCGCAAATGTTCTGCTTACTTTCTGCATGGTGTGCACAGCCACATGCGGGAAGTAAGCGGAACAATGCATTCCTATGGGTGCGGGATCGCCGCGATTCCGCAAAATTAATGAGCATGCTGCGGTTTTTACCACGAAGCGATTCCGCCGCGGTAAAAACCGCAGCATTAGCACAGCATTGCGGAATCCCATAGGAATGCATGGGATGCTTATTTTTCGCGTTTTCGCGGCAAAATCTCGCGGTTAAAACCGCCGCGGAAACGCGAAAAAAAGCCACGTGTGAACTCAGCCTAAGTGGTGCTTACCCATATTGTGGTAGGTGTCCCCCAGGATATGGCACAGTCCTGACGTGCGTTTCGCTGCAGCTTTTTCAAAGGGACTCCCTGTGAAATTTTGAACTCACAGGTGCCTTACAGAATTTTATAACATTGGGATGTAGAAATATTTTAGTGGAAAAAGTGTTGTTGTTTTTTTTATTTGCTGCAAATGTGTCAGTTACACAAGAGTTAATAGGTGAAACTGGACAACACAATTTATTGCACAGATTTTCCTGAACGTGGTGATGCCATGTCGTTGGAAACTACTGTTAGGCCACATGTCAGGGCAGAGAAGTAAAGAGTGCTATTTGGCTTTTGCAGCAAAGATTTTTCTAGAATAGTTTGCAGGTGACATTTGCGGAGCCTCTAAGGTATCAGAACAGCAGAAAACTCTAAAAGTGACACCACTGTTGAAATTGCACCTCTCGACTAATTCAGCTACAGCTTCAGTGACGATTTTGTAACATCCATGCCAGGTTTTATTTTGGAGAATTGCAAATATGCCAGTTTTGTGACCATACATTGTGTTCCCATACAGTGTAGAGCCCCCATATACTGTAGCGCCCACATACACTGTGCCCAGCTTCTGCTTCTGGTGACATACACCCTGTAAATTTTTAAGTACACTCACAATGTGGCGATCATGTTCGTAATATCTGTCATTCCCTAAGCACAGCCCTTGCTAGGGACGCTAGTCCTTCTCTATAATACAGACACAAAGGAAAACAGACTAGGGTAAAAAAAAACAGCAATCACTCTAACTCTCACCCAGACTGAAGAATGGTATATAAAGGTAGAGGAAGGATAAGGTACACCAAAAAGGGAGATAAGGAGAAGGAAAACACCAGAAAAACTTTGAAACAATAATCTCCAGAGACAACTACTGTGAAGGGTTAATACTAAAATCAGAGCTTAAGTTTCACTTCTCCATTTCTCTGTAGGTTTCGTTTCTTAACTTTTTTTGCTGTAAGATAAATTTTTGTAATTGGCATGGGCTGTCATGAAACCAGACTGTTCCCATCTGTGCAAAGATAAGGGAGGCGGGAGTGTAAAACTCTGAAGAATATGCCATTATACCACTTTCTATGACGGACATATATGTAGTTTCCGGTTTTCTTGCAATATTATTGGCTTATAAAGTGAAATGATGCTATTGGTACTTGAGAACCTTGCATAATTAAGCAAAAGATTATCAAAGATGTGACTAAAATAAAGGGGCTTAGTGATCTGCCTCGATCCTCCCGTACAGAGACCCCCGTCTCCCTGTGGTCATTTGCGTTGCTAGCAACACTGTGGAATAATTTGAAGATCACTGGATCAACCGTGAAGGGTTAATTTAGCCCTCCCAAAATAGCTACCTCGACACTACTAAACGGTTTCTATTTCCATGGCTCAGAGCTCCAAACTCCAAAGGTACAGCAAACTATCACTGGCAAATACCCAAGCTAAGAGGTTAATACTTATACCAGAGGGAAATGGAGAAAGTCAGAACAGCTGAGATAACTCAGGATTAGAGTTGAGCGAAACGGGTCGAAAAAATTCAAAAGTCGCCGACTTTTGGCAAAGTCGGGTTTCATGAAACGAAACCCGACCCTAGGATGAGGTCGGCCACGAGGTCGGCGACTTACGCGCCAAAGTCGCGTTTCAAAAGTTTGTTTTGCGCTCTTTTTCAGCCAATCAGGATCCACGGACACTGTGGGCAACATGATGACATAGGCACGGGTCACCACCATCTTTCAGAAGGGCATGCAAGTGATTGGCTTGCTTTGGTGGGCGTCACAGGGGGTATAAAAGGGCGTGCACGCCGACCGCCATCTTACTTCTGCCGATCTTAGTATAGGGAGAGGTTGCTGCTGATTCTGTAGGGAGAGCGTTAGGCAGGGAAGAAGACAAAAAAACTGCTTCTGCTGCTAGCGATTTGGCCTGCACAACACACCAGTCACTGTGTGTGCAGTGCAAGGGGAGGCTATATAGTGGTGTCTCAGTGGTGTTGGTTGTTGGGCTGCCTTCTAAGGCTTCCTGACATTCCTGCATTGCTGTTTACCCACTGCTCCGCAAACTGCTTTTTTAAAAGCAATCCCAATTTTTTTTTTTTGTCCTGCTGAGAAGAAAAAAAACTGCTTCTGCTGCTAGCAATTTGGCCTGCACAACACACCAGTCACTGTGTGTGCAGTGCAAGGGGAGGCTATATAGTGGTGTATCAGTGGTGTTGGTTGTTGGGCTGCCTTCTAAGGCTTCCTGACATTCCTGCATTGCTGTTTACCCACTGCTCCGCAAACTGCTTTTTTAAAAGCAATCCAATCTCCCTTATCCTCTAGTCACTTTTGTCACAGCTGTGCCATCGAGCCTGTCACATAGCGCTCAGATATTCATTGGGCCTCACACAATCCAAAAGTGTCCATTGTCCAAAAGTGTGTGCAGAGATTCAAAATCTCCCTTATCCTCTAGTCACTTTGGTCACAGCTGTGCCATCGAGCCTGTCACATAGCGCTCAGATATCAGTGGGCCTCACACAATCCAAAAGTGTCCAGTGTCCAAAAGTGTGTGCAGAGATTCAAAATCTCCCTTATCCTCTAGTCACTTTGGTCACAGCTGTGCCATCGAGCCTGTCACATAGCGCTCAGATATCAGTGGGCCTCACACAATCCAAGTGTCCATCCAGTGTCCAAAAGTGTGTGCAGAGATTCAAAATCTCCCTTATCCTCTAGTCACTTTGGTCACAGCTGTGCCATCGAGCCTGTCACATAGCGCTCAGATATCAGTGGGCCTCACACAATCCAAAAGTGTCCAGTGTCCAAAAGTGTGTGCAGAGATTCAAAATCTCCCTTATCCTCTAGTCACTTTGGTCACAGCTGTGCCATCGAGCCTGTCACATAGCGCTCAGATATCAGTGGGCCTCACACAATCCAAAAGTGTCCATCCAGTGTCCAAAAGTGTGTGCAGAGATTCAAAATCTCCCTTATCCTCTAGTCACTTTGGTCACAGCTGTGCCATCGAGCCTGTCACATAGCGCTCAGATATCAGTGGGCCTCACACAATCCAAAAGTGTCCAGTGTCCAAAAGTGTGTGCAGAGATTCAAAATCTCCCTTATCCTCTAGTTACTTTGGTCACAGCTGTGCCATCGAGCCTGTCACATAGCGCTCAGATATCAGTGAGCCTCACACAATCCAAAAGTGTCCATCCAGTGTCCAAAAGTGTGTGCAGAGATTCAAAATCTCCCTTATCCTCTAGTCACTTTGGTCACAGCTGTGCCATCGAGCCTGTCACATAGCGCTCAGATATCAGTGGGCCTCACACAATCCAAAAGTGTCCAGTGTCCAAAAGTGTGTGCAGAGATTCAAAATCTCCCTTATCCTCTAGTCACTTTGGTCACAGCTGTGCCATCGAGCCTGTCACATAGCGCTCAGATATCAGTGGGCCTCACACAATCCATAAGTGTCCAGTGTCCACAAGTGTCTGCAGAAATTCAAAATCTCCCCTGTCCTATAGACACCTTGTACCTTGTTTTACATTACTATATAGTTTGTTGGATTTTGTCTACATTTCTACCAAAAATGAGGAAGGCTGGTGGAAGAGGCCGTGGAATTGGGCGGGGGTTGGCAGCTGGTAATGATGGTGTTGGTGGTGGATCTGATGGTAGTGGCAAGAGCAAAATAGGACTGAATGCAGGAGGTGCTGACCCTGCGTCATCGTCTGGCTACATAAGGCCTC